>NC_053489.1:421677834-422001849 GCF_905171775.1 Rana temporaria
AAAAATTGCCACCTCACAATCTCGGCCCAGCAACCTGACACCTGTTGAGACCATTGCAACCATGCAAAATTGTCTCAGCAGCCTGACACCCTTGTTGAGACCCTTGCAAACGCAATACCGTCTCAGCAGCCCCACACTCATCGAGACCCTTGCAACCACGCAATACCGTCTCAGCAGCCTTACACCATTGTTGAGACCCTTGCAGACGCAATACCGTCTCAGCAGCCCCACACTCATCAAGACCCTTACAACCACGCAATACCGTCTCAGCAGCCTCACACCATAGTTCAGACCCTTGCAAACACAATTCCGTCTCAGCAGCTCCACACTCATCGAGACCCTTGCAACCACACAATACCGTCTTGAGCAACCTCCCACTCGTCAAAGACCTTTGTGACCATGCAGTCTCGCCCCAGCAACCTGGCATTCATTGAGACCCTTGCAGCCAGACAAATCATCTTTGGCCTCATGTACACTGCTGTTGGTAAACAGACGTTTAGAACAGTTGGGTGTTTTTCAGACGCCCCTGATTTCTCCTCTATGTTATCTTATCAGTACATGTACACAGGATCATTTATAGTCGTTTCTAGGCAGTTGAGTTTAGAAACCTTCCTGAAAAAAAATAAAAAAAAATGGGTTCAGACGGATGTTCAGAGGCATTCGAAACGCCAATGCCTGTAACAGCTTGTAAACACTGCCAGATGCGGTAACTCATGTTTACCAGCGTTTCATTCACAGTCGTTTAAAAAAAATTAAAATAAAAAATAAAGGGGAATATTGTCTCAGCAACTTGACACTCATTTGAGACCCTTGCTAAATGTAATATCATCTCAGCTACCTCACACCCGTCTAGACCTTTGCAACCACACAATCTCATCTCAGCAACCTGACACCCGTTCAGACCTTTGCAGCCATACAAGTCGTCTTAGCAACCTGACACTCATTTGAGACCATTGCAAATGCAATACCGTCTCAGCAACCTGACACCCATTCAGACCCTTGCAGCCATACAAAGTTGTCTCAGCGGCCGACACTCATTTGAGATCATTTCAAAACGCAACATCGTCTCAGCAACCCCTCACTTGTTGAGACCCGTGCAACCACACAATGCCATCCCAAAACAAACCTCATAATCATCGAGACCTTTGCAACCACACAATACCGTCTCAGCAAACCAGACTGCAACCACGCAATGCCGTCTCAAAACAAACCTTCATACTCAAGGCCACTGCAACCACACAATATCGTCCCAGCAACCTGACACTCACTGACACCCTTGCAACCGCACAATATTGTCTGCAGTAGTATAAAACACTTTGCGGCACGCACCTACGTGAAAACCCGAATACAAACTAAACTTGCAAACACACCTCAGTGACAAACAATCAGCCACACAAACACACAGTGGCACCCAGTTGGCCATTCATCTTCAGCGGCACGCGGGCCACTCATCTTTTCTTCATCCAGCACCAGCGAGTGCACGTTGGCCTGCGAGTGCACGTTGGCCTGCGAGTGCATGTATATCATCTTGTTGCGCACCTGTGTATTGTATTGATTTTCTCACACCAATGCAAGAACCAGTCCAAGTTCTCAAACTAGACCAAGCATCAGTAGCAGACTTAGCTATGTGGGACAACTTCCCCACCTGATAGAACAGCATTTCAATCTTCATCCCGGCAGTGTCAGCCGAGCCACCAAAGGCTTTTGCAGCCATTTTTAGGCCGCCACTGGTTCTCCAAACCTTGGCCCCCAGAAATTCTCTTAAATTTTTGCTTCACCCAGTCTTCATCACGCCTCATGCTGCACCCCATCGTGGCAGCTGCCCAGGTCTGGGACCACACTTGAACAGGACAGACACTGTTCTTCACCACAGACAATCAGACCACAGCCGACATCATCAATTAAGGTAGATCTAAGTCACTCCCCATCACTTCCTGCGCAGGCTCGCGCAGCTGTCACTCCGTCACCAGTTAATATCTTATGTAGACCTTTTCCAGGCAAATGCAAAAAGCAGCTGATGCGCTTTCCTATTCCAACCTTGGAATGGATGTTTTTTTTCCAGCAAGAGCCTGGAGCCGACCCAACAACTATCCCTGTCCCACCATGGACATTGCTGACGATGGACTGAAGTCGCATCTCACCAAGGCAGTCCAACTTATTAACCACTACTTGGCACGCAACACACTGAAGGCCTATCGCGCTGCTTGGAACACTAATCGCAAATTTTTGGCCCCTTGCCCCGGAGCAGCAATAGGCAACGTTGGACACATCCTAGCCTTCATATCGTATTGCCACATGCAGCTGACCATTTCTCACAATACTATCGTGCCATATCTAGATGGCATCCAGCATTTCCTGTCCCTGCAGGACCCCAGTAAACCGTCAGTATTCTCGAGCCCATGCAGTCAAGTCCCTCCTACAGGGCATACAGAAGCACCAACCTGTAGTCAGTGGCAAGCGCCTACCTTTCAAGAGTCCCCTCTTTAGGGACATGTCTAAAATCCTTACTCGTTCCCTGTTTAGGGCTTTGCCCAGACTAGTCACCCAAACAGCCATCTACCAGGCCTTCTACGGTTCCTTACAACCTTGTGAATTTAGTCAGCGGCTCCGGCAGTCAGACACTGCTCCGACGCCACCCGACTCGCTTTCGAACCACTACACTCTCAGTCTGCAAACGCAACAAACCAGCCCCTGGGGTTGACATCAACCTGTTTCAGACTAACAACGCCTGACGCCCAGTGACGGTGCTCGACCCACTACTGCTCCATCTTCCCAGCCAATCTGATGGTAGCTTGTTGCTACCCTTTCTAAACCAGCTCCCTGAGTGCCAGCCAGTGTGTCAAGCATGTCAGAATCCTCCTAAGTAACTTCGGCTTAAAACCCCAGTCAGTTCTCTGGACATTCTTTCTGAATTAGAGCAGCCTCAGTTGTCTCCCAACAGGGAGTACCAGACCACATAATCAAGATACCAGGCTGATGGAAGTCTCCTTGTTTTGCCACATACATCCCAAATCCTCATGAAGGAATGGCACAAGCCTTTACCAAGCTGGCTCAATAATTACAAGAAATCAATATAAACTATTTCCCTATCTGAGTCTTTTGCCCCCTTTTCTTGGCATACTGACCAGACCACCAAGGCACACTTCAGGTCTATTTATGTTGTAAGTCTTGTCGCGTGTTTATGTGATCCACATCTCTCTCGGTCAGAGGGTAACGACCATAAATAAGAAGGCCAGTATGGTGGCCTGAGTTTATGGGAGGAGCCCGGAGGGTATTTAAGCAGCCCACTCACACATGCTCTTTGTCGGTTCAGTGTGCGGTACTACACGTCACTGGGCCGACTCTTCCCAGCTCACCTCATGTTCGTGAGTCTGCACATTCAATCGCATTCGACACCCTCCCGCCCTTCCCTTTTTCAGGGCACTTCTCAGCATATCCTTCTTCAATTAACTACCCATTACTTACCTTGGGTATGCCCCCTTTTCTTGGCATACTGACCAGACCACCAAGGCACACTTCAGGTCTATTTATGTTGTAAGTATTGTCGCGTGTTTATGTGATCCACATTTCTCTCGGTCAGAGGGTAACGACCATAAGCACTTTTGCTTTTACTCATTTGTCCACTGCGGTATGAGGAGAAGGACACTTTTAAGGTACACTATACCATAGTATTGACTATTCTTACTATAATAAATATTAACAGGAAGTAGAGTCTTACATTTAATTTCATAGTGGAACCACAAGCACTTAGGTATCAGATATCGTATGAGTTAATAAAGCAAAAGGAGGTTCAAATATCTACAAAAAAGAAATAAAAAAGTAGCTTCAATGCCTTTTAATGTCATCATATGCAATAATTCTAAGGGGAAGAACGTTGTTAAATTGCACACATATAGCCGGATTCAGAAAGACTTATGACGGCGTATCAGTAGATACGCGGTCGTAAGTCCGAATGTGCGCCATTGTATCTTTGCATGCATTTTTTAAATGAGATACGCCTCACTGTTGCTAAGATACGACCGACGTAAGTCACCTACGCTGTCGTATCTTATGTGCATATTTACGCTGGCCGCTAGGGGCGTGTACGTGGATTTACGTGTAGAATATGTAAATGAGCAAGATACGCCGATTCACGAACGTATGTACGCCCGTCGCAGTAAGCTACGCCGTTTACGTAAGACATACGCCGGCGTAAAGATAAACCACCAAAAAGATGGCGCTGCCCATGTAAGGTATGGACGACGGCAAATGCAGCCACTCTGCCCATCATATGCAGCCAACTGTGCCCATCATATGCAGCCAACTGTGCTCATAATATGCAGCCAACTGTGCCCCATCAATTGCAGCCTATGTGCCCATAATATGCAGCCAACTGTGCCAATCAATTGTAGCCTCGGTGCCCATAATATGCAGTCACTATGCCCAGCAAATGCAGCCAACTGTGCCCCATCAATTGCAGCCTCGGTGCCCATAATATGCAGTCACTATGCCCAGAAAATGCAGCCAACTGTGCCCCATCAATTGCAGCCTCGGTACCCATAATATACAGTCACTATGTCCAGCAAATGCAGCCAACTGTACCCCATCAATTGCAGCCTCTGTGTCAATAATATGCAGCCACTGTGCCCCCCTCCACCCACTGTCTGCCGGCACTTACCCCATCGTGGTGGCAGGGCAGACATTGGGACAGCTGTGGGACTGGTAGCGCGTCGATGGCTCCTGTGTCCTCCGTGGGCGTCTTCTACCTGTTTTGCTAGGCGGCCAATGGGATTGCCTCTGCCTTCAGTCAATCAGGTGACCGGTTTACATGCGCACCTCCTGATTGGCTGAGAGGCGGTTCTGTGTTAGCAAAGCAAATATTAATTTGCTTTGCTAACACACCTGGGTGAACTGTGAATGCAATCAATTGCGCTCGCAGATCACCTTTTTTGAAGCCTAATAGTGCCTATGGCTCTAATCAGGTGTTTCAAAACCACCCCCCGCCACTGCAATTCCGGGGCCTGTCGTCCGAAACGGGGCATGGACGCCTGAATGGGGGGTGGCTACAGCGCTCATGGATAGATTCATGCAGAACATGAATCTATCTCTACTACACAGAGGGGGCAGCACCTGTGCGCCCTTAATGGACGCATCGCCACTGCTCCACCACCTACACAACTCTTACACATTTTATAATCAATGCAAAAGCTGCACTTAAATAGGAGCTCCAATCAACCCCCCCCCCCAAAACAAATAATAATAAAAAGTCAGCAGGTACAAATACTGTACTGACATTTAATATAAGGACACTTACCTGTCCAAGGATCCAGCAATGTCGGCACCCAAGCCAATTCTTCAATTGGCTTCTGGTGCAGGCACCGGTATCTTCACTAAGGGAAACTGTCCGTGAAGCCTTCAGATTTCACAGATGGTTTCCTACTGTGCATGCATGAGTTGTGTTGCCCTTTCTGAATGATCTGCGTGTGTCCCAGAAGAAAGCGAGGAAAAGGAGGAGGGGCCGGACATATTCGTAGATTGCCGCAGCAATTTTGCCTGGAAGTGGGAGTGAGTACCTTTCAAAACCAGATACCCACTCCCTCCAAAAAAAGTGTCAAATGTGGCATTGCAGGGGCAGCAAGGGTATGAACAAGAGGAGCTTCCCCTTTTGGGTTGAGCTCCGCTTTAATATAGTAATATCTGCAATATATATTGTAGGTAAATGCATTTCAAAACCATCTCTGCTTTACTAAGCAGACTGTAAACAATAACAGTCATTTATTAGAAACACTGGGATAAACTTCAAATAGTTCAACTGATTAAGCCATTCAGTAATATTAAACTTTAAAGTGTTTGGCCTGTGCAATAATAATCTTTACTCTCTTCTTACACATTTTATCAAAGCCCATCTATCACCTACTTGACCTGATCTCCCTTGTTCCTGTAAGCTAACAATTATACCACTATGGAATTTACCACTTTCCCCTTGAAATAACCCATCCATCTCTATTACAGCTTCTGATAGCAAGGGCACAGGTCAGTCTCAAACACATCTGGTTGGCGTCTCTGTAACCATGAAACATAACCCTTTTAAATGTTGCTATAATGGCAGAGTGAAGGGTACTGCTGCAGTGATGGGCAAGCAATTTTTGTCCAGCAGGTCCCGGGTTACAGCCAGAAAGGCTCCCATCAAGAAAGCGGCTGAGCTGAAGCTGTTTTAAAGTGTATGTTAGTGCCAATAAAAAAAAAATTGATTCAGTGGTATCAGCCCTGTCCAGTTGTCTTTTGCTGAACTACTCAAGCCCCTTTAAATAGACCCTGTCAACAACTTAAAAAATGCAGGTAAAAGCACAAGAAAATCAAGTGTTTCAAGAGGAACTGCAGTCTGCTCACATAATTTGCAATAAAAACATCTTTGCCATTCTGAAGCTTCCCTCCAACCACTTTGCATATTATTTTATATATACTGTGATTCTGTACTTGCCAAATATGCTGCAGATATCTCCCTTCACTGAGTTTGGCTGCAGCCACTTTAACTGTGGGCAGCTGATGATGTGGCCTGTTCACTTCCTGAATTTACACTGACACACGCCTCTAGCTCTGCAGCTCTCATTGGTCCTCTTATGACTCATCCCCCATCCCTTCTTGGCCAACTCTCACGGGAATGAGAGAGAGAGAGCTATGCATTATGTCATAAGTCTAGGCTTTTTACCAGACAAGAAACAGGAAGTGGGCTGTATAAGGTATTTACTGGCAGAAAAAAAATGTTTTACTATCTAAAGTTAAAACAACAAGGGTAGAAGATTTAATAGATGGAAAGTTGAAAAAAATTACTGAAGGTTAATTTTAAATACTTTTCTTCTCCATAAATAATTTTTTTTTTTATACTTGCAATGTGCTCTTGAACTTGCTAAAACATTTGACTAGTCATTTCCCTGGCACAATTCCCTGCCTCCTTGGGTGGTATAGGTTCCCTCCTCTTCTGGGAATGCCTGTGCTTGCCCAGCTCCTCCACCCCTTTTTTCATTGAGTCTGCAGACATCACATACAAGATGGTGGCACCAGGCAGCAGCTGGCCCTAGATAGATCAAAATATGTCCAGTTTGTTTCATCGCTGTGCATCACCTGAGGCCAGTCACTTCACTGGGTATATGTAAGGGTTAAAATACAAATATAATCTTACGGGAAGATTGTTGTTGAAATTAATGGCTAGATAGGAGGGTCTCTTAAAGTGTAAGTTTACCTTTACATAAAAATCTGTAAGGTGACCTTACACTGGACCCCCCTCCCCACTCCCACTTTACCGTAGTCCTGCGATCTCCGGCTGTGAGACACTGGGTCGCCACTTTACCGCGCCAGGGATTGGAAATCACTGCAGCTTTCTCTCCTCTTCTTCAGCATTGGCAGGACAGGCTAGGCAGATTCTGATTGGTTAGAGCTGTCAATGTGACAACATCGACCAATTAGAATGCCACCTATCCATACATGCTGAGAGGTACATATAGGAGATTAAGCTGCAGGCATTTCAAATCTCCGGTCGGTGAAGTGGTGACTCCATGTCTCACAGCGGGAGATCCCAGGACTCTGGTATAGTGAGACTGGGTGGGGGGGGGGGCGTGAATGGGGAGGGGGTCCAGTGTAAGTTCACCTTACAGATTTTCTGTAAAGGTGAACTTACCCCCTTAATGAGAAAGCTAATATTACTGGCCAGTGGCCACTCCTGAAAATGCTAGTTGTCTACCAGTCATGCCAGCCCTTTTGCTACACTACTTTACATCGCTGACTTGGAAGAAATAAAAACATCAGAGATTTTTATTACTTTTCTTATCTGTTCAGCAACCTAAAGTGATTGTAAACCCTTATCTATACCCACTGAAGTAATTAGCCTCAGGTGATATACAAAGCTGAAACAAATCCTCCTAGATAAGATAGGTTGTACCTGTTTATCTGCAGGCCATGTGTTCTGTAGAGCCACCACAACACCCAGATCAAAGTAGTCCTCTCAGCAGCAGAAAGAAGGGAGTGGGGATCTGGCGTCACGCACACTGCTAGAGCACAGAGCTAAGTGTAATCTGAGAGCTGATTGGTGTAAAGTGACATCTCTCTTTACAGGCTCAGACAAACATAGAGCTAAAGGTTTGAGTCATCTGCTGCGTGGAGGAGAGGGGACAGGATGTCACCCGGGAGGCTGAGGTGTCAGCTTTATCTATTAGGAGGGAGACATGCAGATAGCAGAGAGAGGAGAGATCAGAGAAGAACCAGACTGGGTGCTTTGGATTCAGATTAGTACATCCTATAGTGGGATGTGCTTTATTCATATGTTTACAACCAATTTAAGTTAGCCATACATGTCCTCTCGTATAACCCCATGGGGGCTTAACAACATGGATGGAGAACCTCCCTTTGCGGCTTATGTATTCTGATAGCCATGACTGACCAGTGACTGCATCTGATTGATTGCAGTCACTGTTTGCCCAAATAATTTTTTTCTCTGTTCCTTCTATTTTTATATTGAAAATTTTCAAGCTACGTGTTAGTCCCAGGGCCACCCAGAGCTTGAATTGCAGATTCAGCAGGAATCAGCCTAAATTCAAGCTCTGTATGGTCAACATTAGAATATTGAAGCAAGAGAATAAAAACTATGGCCCGGATTCAGAAACAATTTACGTTGGCGTATCTATTGATACGCCGCGTAAATTCTAGCATGCGCCGGCGTATCTTCTTTCTGTATTCAGAAAGCAAGATACGCCAAAATGTGGCTAAGATACGACTGATGTAAGTCTCTTACACCGTCGTATCTTAGTTGCATATTTACGCTGGCCGCTAGGTGGCGCTTCCGGAGATTTACGCGTAGAATATGCAAATTAGGTAGATACGCCGATTCAGAAACATACGTCCGCCCGGCGCATTTTTTTACGTCGTTTACGTAAGGCTTTTTCCGGCGTAAAGTTAGCCCTGCTATATGAGGCGTATCCAATGTTAAGTATGGACGTCGGGCCAGCGTCGAATTTAGCATCGTTTACGTCGTTTGCGTAAGTCGTTCGCGAATAGGGCTTTGCGTAAGTTACGTTCACGTCGAAACCAATGAGGCTTTGCGACGTAATTTGGAGCATGCGCACTGGGATACGTCCACGGACGGCGCATGCGTCGGGGGTCACACTGAATTAACATAAAACACGCCCACATCTTCCTATTTTGAATTAGGTGGGCTTACGCCGGCCCTCATACGCTACGCCACCGTAACTTAGGGCGCAGGTTCTTTCTGAATACAGAACCTGCCTCACTAGGTTACGGCGGCGTAGCGTATCTGGGTACAAAGTAACGCCAGGCTTTCTGAATCAGGACCTATGCAATTAGCACTGTCAGCAAAAAAGTTCAACAATGGTAACCTCCGTGCTTCGCTCATAAAAGGCTTCCTTTAAAACTTGGCACCAAAAGATGATATTCTTTAAACACTTTAAACCACTTTTCTTCAAGTATCTTTAAAAGAGGAGAAAAAAACGAAAGTTTCAATATTTGCCATGTCATTCTTTTCACAAGAGGGATTTTTTTTTTTTTTTTTAAAGTTCCAATGATTTAAACTGTGATGTCCAAATGTTAAAACTTCAAAGCTGTCAGTGCCGATGACTGTAAATGAAAGATGTGTCACTTCAATAAACATTGCTGAACATTTTACTGCAAGTGTCATGACACCCAGGGTTGAGAACGTAACCATGTAGCCTACTTGAAGACAAATGAGTTGAAAGAGCTGGTTAGGAAGGAAATGAGTTTGTTTAATTCAGGATATAAATTGTTCTTTAGAATTGATGTAAACTGTAGGGGGTCATTATTCTATGGCTGTTCTGTCATGCTCTGGACATATTTTTACATGAGGACAGGTTATGAGAAGGTGAAACCTAAATAGTTTATTATTTTTGAGTAAAGCTAATGCCGCGTACACACGGTCGTTTTTCGGCATGAAAAAAAACGACGTTTTTAAAAACGTCATTTAAAATCATCGTGTGTGGGCTTCACATCGTTTTTCGGCTTCTGAAAAACAAAACAAAAAAAAAATTCGAACATGCTGCATTTTTTAACGTTGTTTTTTAAAATGTCGTTTTTCGGGTTGTAAAAAATTATCGCGTGTGGGCTAAAACGATGTTTTAAACCCGCGCATGCCCAGAAGCAAGTTATGAGATGGGAGCACTCGTTCTGGTAAAACTACCATTCATAATGGAGTAAGCACATTCATCACGCTGTAACAGACAAAAAAGCGTGAATCGTCTTTAAATAACAAGGAATCAGCTAAAAGCAGCCCAAAGGCGAATAGAACTTCCCCTTCAGAGTGCCGTCATACGTGTTGTATGTCACCGTGCTTTGTTCATAATTTTTCAAAAACGATGGTGTGTGGGCAACATCATTTTTAATGATGAAGTTGGAAAAACTTTGTTTTTTGGACATGCTGAAAAACGTAGTTTTTTTTTCATGCCGAAAAAGGACCGTGTGTACGCGGCATTAGAGTTAAACAATACTTGGAACTCATTCTTAAAGCCCAATGGATCTTTCAGTCTAAATTAATTAAACATCTTCTAAGTACATCAAAGTCACCACCACCACCAACCACCATCCATCACAACCACCAACCACCGACCATCACCACCACCGACAGCCATCAACCACCACCGCTCATCACCATTAACCACCACCAATCACCAGTATCAACCACCACCGCTCACCACCATCACCCACCACCAACCACCATTATCAACCACTGACCACCATCACCCTTCACCAAAGAACAGCTCAAACTAAATTTCCAACTTCAGACTTTCATATATGTGTTATTTAGCGTTTGTACCCGTATCAGAGCCCAAAAACAATACTTTTCATTTTGCTGGTTTTTATCCTAACTAAACACACTGACCGGGATTCAGAGAGATCGGCGCATCTTTAGTTTGGGGTAGCGCATCTCATATGCGCTACGCCGACGTAACTTGGAGAGGCAAGTACTGTATTCAGAAAGCACTTGCTCCCATATGTGCGCCGGCCTAACGTAAATGGGCCGGCGTAAGCCCGCGTAAATCAAAGTAGGCAAGTAGTGGGCGTGTTGTATGATAATGAAGCGTGACCCCATGTAAATGCATGGACGAACGAACGGCGCATGCGCGCGCATGCTCAGAATAACATCGAATTTACTCCCTAAGATACGCCGGCTCAATGCCTGTGATGTGAACGTAACCTACGCCCAGCCCCATTCACGTACGACTTACGTAAACGACGTAAAAAATATATGCTTGTTCCGACGTCCATACTTTGCATTACCTGCGCCTCATATAGCAGGGGTAACTTTACGCCGGACGTACGCCTTACGCAAACGGCGTAGCTTACTGCAACGGGCGCAACTACGTTTCTGAATTGGCGTATCTAGCTCGTTTACATATTCGACGCGTAAATCTACGGAAGCGCCTCTAGCGGCCAGCGTAAATATGCACCCAACATACAACGGCATAAGGAGACTTACGTCGGTCGTATCTTGCAAAATTCAGGCATATCTCAGTTCCTGAATACGCGGAAAGATACGACGGCGCACATTTGGACTTACGGCGGCATATCTGGAGATACGCTGTCATAAGTCCATTCTGAATCCGGGCCAGTGACACCAAGACCCTATACACAGGGGCAGAATATTGGGTGATATCGGCCAGTTCAATCAAAACGACATTCGGTCCTTGTGTACGGCAGCCGGTCTGACAGAAACCGCCCCAACTCAAAGGGGCATGACCAAAAAAGGTCTGTCGATGGCTGAGGGTGCTGACCGGTAGTCCCCCTGTCAGAACACAAAAGCTCAGTGGGGAGATCACTTTGGTAACATCGGATTGTTAGTACAGAATCTCCTCCTGAACTCTTCAGGTTTTTTTTTTCCGTTCAGCCCGCTGGGTTAAACGAAAACAAAAAACAAAAAAACGAATAGTATGTACCAGACTTTACAATAATTGACACTAAGGCCCCATACACACGAGAGAATTTATCCGCGAATACGGTCCAGCGGACCGTTTCCGCGGATAAATCCTCTCGAGGATTTTGGCGGATTTTCATGCGATGGAGTGTACACACCATCGCATTGAAATCCGCGCCGAAATCCTCTGGCGATGACGTGTCACGCCGTCGCCGCGATTATGACGCGGTGACATGCGCGACGCTGTCATATAAGGAATTCCACGCATGCGTCTAATCATTACGACGCATGCGGGGGATCCCTTCGGACGGATGGATCCGGTGAGTCTATACAGACCAGCGGATCCATCCGTTGGGATGGATTCCAGCAGATGGATTTGCTTGGCATGTCAGCAAATATTCGATCTGCTGGAATCCATCCCAGGGGAGAAATATCCGCGGAAACAGATCCGCTGGAGTGTACACACCATAGGATCTATCCGCTGAAACCCATTCGCTGGGATTTTTCAGCGGATGGATTCTATGGTGTGTACGGGGCCTAACACTGACCCTAATGCGAACGTCATTCTATCATTTATTTTTCTAAGAAATGTTTCGCCTTATAGAAGACCCAGGGACCTGCTCAGGACCAGGGAAACATCAGCTGGGACCGATTGGCAGTTCACTCCTCCACTTTTTCTCACAAGAAAGGGATCACTCTGAGCTACACTCATATCACATGAGCTAGATTCACGTTTGCATATCTACTCTGTAATGCATTTGTTGTTTACTTACATAATACCATTTATCAACCCTGTATACACATATATTTTGTTATTGCACATACACTTTGGTCCTATCCATGGGCTTATCCCATAGACACCCACTATACTATACACCCAATATACTTTTCGTATGGGTGTACATGTCTAGATTTTTTATGCATTTTGCATACCCTTCATTCACAATACATACACTTTGGTTTCACTCATTGTACAGACACTCCTTTCATACACATATAACCCTTATCTGTGAACACATACACGTTTGACCCAGCAGTCACATTTGCTTTTGCTACTTACAGTTTTAATTTTTTATTACTTATTTTCTTACAGATTTTGGTTAAAAATTTGCACACACAAAACTCATTGGACAGGCGGTGTGACTATCTGGGTTGATCCATGGCTGCTGTTTCCCCTGGTCCTTTCTCTGACTGCTCAGGTTTTACCCTGCCCCAACCCTGGGCGAGACAGTTTGTTCCAGACCACCATGCAATCCCATTGCTGGAGTTGGGCTTAAAGGGGTTGTAAAGGTACACTTTTTTTTCCTAAATAGCTGTTTACTGAAAAATCAAGTAAATAAAGTAACTACAGGGAGTGCAGAATTATTAGGCAAGTTGTATTTTTGAGGATTAATTTTATTATTGAACAACAACCATGTTCTCAATGAACCCAAACAACTCATTAATATCAAAGCTGAATATTTTTGGAAGTAGTTTTTAGTTTGTTTTTAGTTTTAGCTATTTTAGGGGGATATCTGTGTGTGCAGGTGACTATTACTGTGCATAATTATTAGGCAACTTAACAAAAAACAAATATATACCCATTTCAATTATTTATTTTTACCAGTGAAACCAATATAACATCTCAACATTCACAAATATACATTTCTGACATTCAAAAACAAAACAAAAACAAATCAGTGACCAATATAGCCACCTTTCTTTGCAAGGACACTCAAAAGCCTGACATCCATGGATTCTGTCAGTGTTTTGATCTGTTCACCATCAACATTGCGTGCAGCAGCAACCACAGCCTCCCAGACACTGTTCAGAGAGGTGTACTGTTTTCCCTCCTTGTAAATCTCACATTTGATGATGGACCACAGGTTCTCAATGGGGTTCAGATCAGGTGAACAAGGAGGCCATGTCATTAGATTTTCTTCTTTTATACCCTTTCTTGCCAGCCACGCTGTGGAGTACTTGGACGCGTGTGCTGGAGCATTGTCCTGCATGAAAATCATGTTTTTCTTGAAGGATGCAGACTTCTTCCTGTACCACTGCTTGAAGAAGGTGTCTTCCAGAAACTGGCAGTAGGACTGGGAGTTGAGCTTGACTCTATCCTCAACCCGAAAAGGCCCCACAAGCTCATCTTTAATGATACCAGCCCAAACCAGTACTCCACCTCCACCTTGCTGGCGTCTGAGTCGGACTGGAGCTCTCTGCCCTTTACCAATCCAGCCACGGGCCCATCCATCTGGCCCATCAAGACTCACTCTCATTTCATCAGTCCATAAAACCTTAGAAAAATCAGTCTTGAGATATTTCTTGGCCCAGTCTTGACGTTTCAGCTTGTGTGTCTTGTTCAGTGGTGGTCGTCTTTCAGCCTTTCTTACCTTGGCCATGTCTCTGAGTATTGCACACCTTGTGCTTTTGGGCACTCCAGTGATGTTGCAGCTCTGAAATATGGCCAAACTGGTGGCAAGTGGCATCTTGGCAGCTGCACGCTTGACTTTTCTCAGTTCATGGGCAGTTATTTTGCGCCTTGGTTTTTCCACACGCTTCTTGCGACCCTGTTGACTTTTTTGAATGAAACGCTTGATTGTTCGATGATCACGCTTCAGAAGCTTTGCAATTTTACGAGTGCTGCATCCCTCTGCAAGATATCTCACTATTTTTGACTTTTCTGACCCTGTCAAGTCCTTCTTTTGACCCATTTTGCCAAAGGAAAGGAAGTTGCCTAATAATTATGCACACCTGATATAGGGTGTTGATGTCATTAGACCACACCCCTTCTCATTACAGAGATGCACATCACCTAATATGCTTAATTGGTAGTAGGCTTTCGAGCCTATACAGCTTGGAGTAAGACAGTGTTTCTCAATTCCAGTCCTCAGGCCCCCCCAACAGGTCAGGTTTTCAGGATTTCCCTCAGATGAAAAGGCTGTGGTGATTACTAAGGCAGTGAAACTGATAAAATCACCTGTGCAAAATAATGGAAATCCTGAAAACCTGACCTGTTGGGGGGGCCTGAGGACTGGAATTGAGAAACACTGGAGTAAGACAACATGCATAAAGAGGATGATGTGGTCAAAATACTAATTTGCCTAATAATTCTGCACTCCCTGTATTAATATAGAGAGCCTTCTAATGGAAGGGCAATATCAGAGAGAACCGCTTACTGAAAATATTTACAAAATAGCCCGTAAAGTAAAGGGCTTGTAAAGGTACAATTTTTTTTCCTAAATACCTTTCTTTACCTTAGTGCAGTCCTCCTTCACTTACCTCATACTTCCATTTTGCTTTTAAATGTCCTTATTTCTTCTGAGAAATCCTCACTTCCTGTTCTTCTGTCTGTAACTCCACAGTAATGCAAGGCTTTGTCCCTGGTGTGGAGTGTCGTGCTCGCCCCGACCCTAAACAGCTGCTATTGTTTCTCCAGTGTGAAAGCTTGAGGGCTTTCACACTGGAGTGGTGCGCTAGCAGGATGGTAAAAAAAAAGTCCTGCTAGCAGCATCTTTAAATCGGTGAAGGGGCGGTGTGTACACCGCTCCTTCACCGCTCCTGTCCACTGAAATCAATAGGACAGCGCGGCTATACCGCCGGCAATATGCCTCTGCAGAGGTGCATTGTGGGCAGTTTGAACCCTTTCTCGGCCGCTAGCAGTGGGTAAAACCACTCCGCTAGCTGGCCGAAAAGTCCCACTAAAAATAGTGGCACTTTAGCGCCGACGCTGCTCACGCCCCAGTGGGAAAGGGGCCTTACACTCCTTGTGGAAGAGAAACAGTACAGGGGAGGTTTCCATTGATTACTGTGGTTGGCTATCACAGTGATTGTGTGATAGGGGGTCCTTCTGGTTCCTGGTAGACATCCAGTATATGGGGCACCACAGAAGAAAGCCCAATTCCGTGATGCCACATATAGGGCTATACACATACCACAGTTGCAATGTTTTGCTGCATTTTTAACTTGGAGTGTAGAGTTTGACAGGTGCCGCTGCCTGTCATCTTTGCCTATTGAGCTCAATGGGGCAGCACCTCAACCCAAACGCTCTGCTCGCAGGTGTGGTGATGCAATGTAAAATTGCCATCCAGCTACTTAAAATAAAAGCAGAAACAATTTGAAGCTAAATTTCATCATTTTTGTCTGTTTCAGCATTTCTAAAATGATGGTTTCGTATAATAAAGTAATTTATTAAATTCTGAAACCGGTGGGAAGAACAAATAGTTCTCAAGACCAAACCATTGACTCGTTTATTTGTAGATAGAAACAATTTAGCATCTTCCATTGTTCCTGGATACACTTTCAGGCTGGATTAAAACCAGGTCCATTGCATTTACCTTTTTTGACGTGTTAAATTGCACTTGTGTTGACATGCATTGATATCCATTTTATAAAGCATTACAATGCACAGATGTGCATTTTTAAACACGTTGCATTGATGTGCAGCTTTTATTTTTTAAACCAGGCAGAGCTGCACAATTAATCGTTAAAAAATCGCCATCTCGATTCAACCCCCCTCATGATGCTTTTCAGTCATTTCCGCAATTCTATGTAGTGCAGTTTAGTACAGTGCAGAGCTGAGCTGTCAAAAAAAAGAGAAGCCTACAAATGTTTATCAACATTCCCCAGCTGAGAGATAGAGAAGAGAAGGGCAGAGATACAAAGTATCTTTTATTTATTTTTAGATCAAAGAGATGAACTTCAGTCTATAAATGAGGTCAGTTTAACCACTTAAAGCGGGGGTTCACCCTTAGAGGGCACTTTTTCCCCTTAGATTCCTGCTCGTTTTCTCTAGGGGAATCGGCTATTTGTTTTAAAATATGTGCAGTACTTACCCGTTTACGAGATGCATCCTCTCCGTCGCTTCCGGGTATGGGCTGCGGGAATGGGCGTTCCTTCTTGATTGACAGTCTTCCGAGAGGCTTCCGACGGTCGCATCCATCGCGTCACGATTTTCCGAAAGAAGCCGAACGTCGGTGCGCAGGCGCAGTATAGAGCCGCACCGACGTTCGGCTTCTTTCGGCTACGAGTGACGCGATGGATGCGACCGTCGGAAGCCTCTCGGAAGACTGTCAATCAAGAAGGAACGCCCGCTCCCGAAGACCCATACCCGGAAGCGACGGAAGAAGATGCAGCTCGAAAACGGGTAAGTACTGCTCATATTTTAATACAAATAGCCGATTCCCCTAGACCGAACGAGCAGGAATCTAGGGGAAGAAAAAAAAAAATTTAATAAATGGGTGAACTCCCGCTTTAAATGCTAAACCTTTTTTGACACTTGTTGCTTACAAGTTAAAATCTGTATTTTTTGCTAGAACATTACTTAGAACTCCCAAACATTACAAAGTATCTTTAATTTCTTTTTAGATCAAGGAGATGAACTTCAGTCTGTAAATGAGGGAAGTTTAACCACTTAAAGACTAAGGGCCAGATTCACAAAGGAGATACGACGGAGTATCTCAGATACTCCGTCGTATCTCTCAGAGTATCTATGCGACTGATTCATAGAACCAGTTACGCATAGATATCCCTAAGATCCGACAGGTGTAATTGTTTTACACTGTCGGATCCTAGGATGCAGTACCGCGGCCGCCGCTGGGGGGAGTTTGCATCATAAACCAGCATCGGATATGCAAATTAGGAGTTACGGCGATCCACGACGGTTTTTCGCGTTCGCTATGTCGCAGCTAGTCTAGTTTCCCATCGCAAAGTTAGTCATCGTTTTGGGTGCCCTAACTTCACACAGCACACGTATGTGCTGTATAAAGTATGGGCATCGTTCCCGCGTCGAAATTTAAAAATTCACGTCGTTTGCGTAAGACGTCCGGGAATACGAAAATACGCTACGCACGTCGCCGTTAGAAAAAATGACGTCACGTCGCGCAAAGCACGGCGGGTAATTCAAAAGGGAGCATGCGCAGTAGGTCCGGCGCGGGAGCGCGCCTAATTTAAATGGCACACGCCCCTTTGAATTACGCGGGCTTACGCCGGAGGCCGCCGGCGTAGTTTTCATCGCAATTGCTTTGTGAATCAGGCACTTGCGATGAAAACTTGCGGCGGTGTAACGTATCTACGATACGTTACGCCGCCGCACTTCTACCTGTATCTGGCCCTAAACCTTTTTTGACACTTAAAATCAGTATTTTTTGCTAGAAAATTACGTAGAAGAGACCCTACAGAATAAAATGGCAATCGTTGTAATATTTTATGTCTCACTGTATTTGCACAGCGGTCTTTCAAATGAAATTTTTGGGGAAAAAAATGTATTTAAATTAATTAAAAATAAATAGACAGTAAAGTTAGCCCATTTTTTTTTGTATAATGTGAAAGATGATGTTAGCCCATAAGAATTGTGAGATAATCGTGATCTTTATTCTAAGCAAAAAAAATTTGATTTTCATTGTATCCAGAATCGTGCAGCTCTAAAAGCAAAAGCAAAAATACATTACTATTCATTTCTTAAAGTAGTTGTAAACCCTTACATACAGTATACCCAGTGAAGTGACTGGCCTCGGGTGAGACATAGAGACGTAACAAATCCTCCTACATAAGTTGTACCTGTTTATCTGCAGTATTCTCTACTCTACATCATGTTAAAGTACAGACTTTATACGGCTTGTCTGAGATTTCACAAAGCAAAGGGTGAGGAGCTGAAGTTACACCCTGCAAAGCCCAGTGAGGAGAGCTCTGAGAGCTGATTGGAGGGAAGGGACACACCACCTACACACAGCACAAAGGAACAAAGCTGAGGTTGTTAATCACAGGTTGTGTGCTGCAGCTCCTTCCCCTGTAATCTACCTTTTTTCTCTTGGTGATTTGAGGCTGTCAATAACAGGCTGTTTAACTTTTTTCTCTTGGTGTCGAGAAAACTTATCAGAAGCGATTCATGCAGATAGCAGAGGAACGTGGCAGCAGACAGAAATGACACAGTGCTCTTGAGACAAGTACACACTATAGAAAGATATGCTTTGTTCATATGTCTGAGGTTTACGATCACTTTAATGTGGATTTCAGCAGACTGTGATGCGTCTCGAACATGTTGGAGTGCATTATGTTGCGTCCAAAATCAACATGTTACATTTTCCAAAGCACACACTAGTGCAACCTATTATTGTGAACAAACAAAGACTATTGAGAACAATAGATTTCATCATATCATTGCATTGGGCCCGTGTTGAGCAGGACGTGGCGTGAATAGGCCCTAACTGGTGTAAATTATATTACGTGCCCTATAATATGTTAACTTTTTATGGACAGCCATTGTATGTTTTATGGTGAAATGTTCAAACACAGGGCAATTTTCCTCATGGTTACATGAAGTACATAAATAAACGACACCTTTATCTGCCATAACAAAATGCACAGTACAGTGACCAATATGTACATAATCACTGTGACAAACTCAGGAATTGTTTTTAGTGTGGCAAATTAACTGGCTTCTTGTGGCTCATTAGAAAGCTGTGTGCTATTGGAAATGTGTTATAAAGCTTTTTCTAATTACATTTCAGGCAATGAAGAAAGCATATTACCATTTCATTGTGGCAAGCTGCCAGAATATAGTCGACAAAGAGATAGCATGTGTCATTAGTTAAAAACAGCTATTTGAACATAGATGTAGTCTGTGCATTTCAAATAAGCACAGTCCACGAATATCACTTGGCAGGTTTCAGGAGATCACATGAAGCCAATTATATATATATATATATATATATATATATATATATATATATATATATATATATATATATATAATTGGCTTCATGCGATCTCCTGAAAACCTGCCAAGTGATATTCGTGGACTGTGCTTATTTGAAATGCACAGACTACATCTACGTTCAAATAGCTGATTTTCACTATATTAGCAGGACAAACTAAAATGCAGTTTTGAGAGCAAATGTAATTGAAAGTAGGAATAATAATAATAACTAGAAAAGATACAATTTCTGGGGAAATTGTGCGACGTGAACTTGCCTCCACCAATACTCTTGACTGGAGACAGTGCCCCTGGAGATGTAAATGTGATCTAACCGTGTGTCGATCCATTTCGACCCATTGCCCCATCAAAAACTGCCCCATCATAATCTACCCCATCAAAACAGCCCCATTAAAAACTGGTTGCTATGGACTGGTTGCTATGGACTGGTTGCTTTGGATGGTTGCTATGGACTTGTTGCTATGGACTGGTTGCTATGGGAGGGTTGCTATGGACTGATTGCTATGGAGGGTTGCTATGAACTGGCTGCTATGGACTGGTTGCTATGGACTGATTGCTATGGACGGTTGCTATGGTCTGGTTGCTATGGACTAGTTGCTATGGACTGGTTGCTATGGACTGGTTGCTATGGAGGGTTTCTATGGACTGGTTGCTATGGACTGGTTGCTATGGACAGGTTGCTATGGAGGGTTGCTATAGACTGGTTGCTATGGAGGGTTGCTAACCTCCATTTCCACTATGCTGCTGTGGGGCTTCGGATCCCAAAAGCGTGGGTCTGAAAGGTCCTGTTTAGTCCAGCGTATCTTTGCAGCATTAGACCTCTTTCCTTTAGATGGCATGATGCTATGTGTTGGAGGAGATATAATTCCCTTCAGAGCTGTGAAGAAGGAGCTATAATGCTATAATTTTCCTCAGAGCTGTGTAAGACTAGATATAATTTGCCTCAGTTGTGTGGTAGAAGCCAGAACTCACCTCACAGAACTCACCTCACAGAAATCACCATACAGATATCACCTCACAGATATCACCTCACAGATATCACCTCACAACTGTGTGGGAGGAGCTATAGAATCCCCTTACAGCTGTGCGTGAGGAGTTTTAATTACCTCAGCGTCTCCTAGGAAACCAATGTAAACATATGCAAGCAGCCTCTAAGCAGAGACTCAGATACTGGATTTTTTTTTAATATGTGTTTTTTTCAAATGGTTGTATTTTAAAAACTATAAATCGTACAGTGAATATCTTTATATTGTGTGAATCACAAGACCCAGACCTACATTTTGATGTATAGTATGTCTCTGAAATATTAAAATTGAAAGCACAGTCGCAGTTTATATATTGTCCTAACATTTTTAGGGGTTTTGGCTTGAATTTCAATGGAAGTCAAAGGAGGTCAATTGATGGCGTAGGTTGCAAACAAATTGTCATATTGTGAAAACGGTTTGATCGATCGCTTAGCCGTGTAGTGGCAGCAGGGATAGCTGAACGTTTTGATATAAGATTTGTGTAGGTCGGCTTGAAAATGAGGGAGTGGTCGCAGTTTACAAATCATGTGCTGATTTTTCAGTTTTTGACATTACACACTGTAAGCTTCACCATTCATTCCTATGGGAAAATTTTGCCGCAAAAATGATGATATTTTGCGAACGATTCGGCGAAACGTTCCACAAACACCATTCTGGAACAATCCGCATGTTTCGATATATTACTCGTCTATGTAGTGTAAAAACTGTGGGAGGAGATACCGTTTAAAATTTGGCTATAATAATAATAATATATATGTGAGAGAACAATAAGTGATCTTGCTATGCAAGACCACTTAATAATAATACTAGATCACCAGGACAAGATTACATGTTCTGTATAGAACAGTGTTCCTCAAACTTTTCAGTATAAGTGCCACATGAAAAAAATAAAAAAACAACAAAACATCTTCACCAGAGTCCCCTTAAAATAAGACCCCTCACCTTACATCAGGGTCCCAGTTGGAATTATTTTTACATCAGGGTCCCCATCAGCGTTCCCTTCACATCAGAGTCCTCTTTACATACTAATCCCCACCAGAGTCCCCATTACTATAGCGTTCCCCCTACATCAACTGTGGATATAGGATTGGGTATATGGGATTGTATGATTTTTTTTTTTATTGGTTGAACTAGATGTACTTGTACAGAGTTGCATAGTTAGTCAGGTTGAAAAAAGACACATTAGGGACTCCTTTAAGTATTTACCGTGGGGAAATCCACTGCAGAGCCCCACAATCAACAAGCCCTCAGGTGAGTTTTTAGTGTGTTAAAGAGGAAGTAAAGTCTTTAACCGTTTAAGAGATATTTACTATATATGCTGCTGCTGACGTCATCGGTACATGAAGGAAAGACCCGTTCCGTGCCGTTTCTTCAGAGCTCCAACGCGCATGCACGGTAGTGACGTCATCGCGGCTCTGGCCAATCACAGCGACGGAGCCCACAAAACCCGGAAGTAACTCCCGGAAGGATATCAGCCCTGTCAGTGGTGTGCTTGCGCTGATTCAGGGCATCGTTCTAAGGTAAGTATTTCATAATGAGCTAGTATGCAATGCATACTAGCTCATTATGCCTTTGTCTTGCAGTTTTTTTAAGGGGGGGATTTTTTTTGGAGGTTTACAAACTCTTTAATTTACGCTATGAATGGGTTGCCTAATCCTTAACACACCTTAACACTTTATAACACAATGCATAAAGGGTGAATAAAGGGTGAATGAACCCTCAAGATTTGGCCAGGTTAAGTTTCTTTAACACAATATTTTCCAATTCAAGGTAGGGCTCTAAAGCTGCTGTCAGGATACTAGCTGGAGAAGAGGTGTGGAAGTGTCAATACACAGACTAAAAATTCCTGCCAGTAACTTACGTAGACATGCACTTACGCTCGTCATGTGAACATCAGTGTGCATTGACTCATGCTTGCACACATACAATTTCAGAACTGGAGCCAAACACCTTATTTAAAGTGGGGGTTCACCCAAAAAACAAATTTTTAACATTAGATTGAGGCGAGTTGTTAGAAGCACAATCGTTTTTTTTTTTTTAAATCATTGCAGTAGATACCGTTTTAGAGATAGATATTCTCCGCGGCTTCCGGGTATGATCTGCGGGACTGGGCGTTCCGAATTGATTGACAGGCTTCTGACCATCGCATACAGCGCGTCACGAGTTGCCGAAAGAAGCCGAACATCGGTGCGCAGGCGCCTTATAGAGCCGACTCGCAGTCCGGCTTCTTTCGGCAACTCGTGACGTGCTGTATGCGACGGTCGGAAGCCTCTAATATTAAATTATTTTTTTCGGGTGAACCCCCCGCTTTAACCACTTGCCGACCGCGCACCGCCGAAATACGTCCACAAGGTGGCTCTCCTAGGCGAGAGCACGTAATATGACGTCCTGTCTATTAGCCGCCACTAGGGGCGCGCGCGCGCCGCCGGAGGCGCGCGCGCCCCCGACTCCCGTGCGTGTGCCCGGCGGGCGCGATCGCCGCCGGGCACACGCGATCGCTCGGTACAGAGCGGGGAACGGGAGCTGTGTGTGTAAACACACAGCTCTCGTTCCTGTCAGCAGGGGAAATGCTGATCTTCGGTTCATACAATGTATGAACTGAGGATCAGTGTTTCCCCTAGCGAGGCCACCCCCCCCCCCCCCCGCAGTAAGAACACACCCAGGCATACTTAACCCCTTCCCCGCCCCCTAGTGTTAACCCCTTCACTGCCAGTGGCATTTTTATAGTAATCCAATGCATTTTTATAGCACTGATCGCTATAAAAATGCCAATGGTCCCAAAAATGTGTCAAAAATGTCCGAAGTGTCCGCCATAATGTCGCAATACCGAAAAAAATCGCTGATCGCCGCCATTACTAGTAAAAAAATATATTAATAAAAATGCCATAAAAATACCCCCTATTTTGTAAACGCTATAACTTTTGCGCAAACCAATCAATAAACGCTTATTGCGATTTTTTTTTCCGAAAAATATGTAGAAGAATACGTATCGGCCTAAACTGAGGAAAAAAAATGTTTTTTTATATATTTTTGGGGGATATTTATTACAGCAAAAAGTAAAAAAATATTCATTTTTTTTCAAAATTGTCGTTCTATTTTTGTTTATAGCGCAAAAAATAAAAAACGCAGAGGTGATCAAATACCACCAAAAGAAAGCTCTATTTGTGGGAAAAAAAGGACGCCAATTTTGTTTGGGAGCCACGTCGCACGACCGCGCAATTGTCTGTTAAAGCGACGCAGTCCCGAATCGCAAAAAGTACTCTGGTCTTTGGGCAGCAATATGGTCCGGTGGGTAAGTGGTTAAGGAAAGAAGATGTGACTTTTAATCGCTGGATGATCTTCAGCTATCTGTAATCCTTATTTCTATGTTCCCTATTTCTGTACTACTTGGTTACTTGTTATCTAATCGGCTGGTTCCTGGACCTCTCTCATCTCTGCCTGACTCCTGATTGTAACCTTGGCTTGATGTTAAGACCTTGTTTCCATCTGATCCTCTGTGTATGACCTTGGCCTGGCTCCTGATCTCTCTTCTGTATCCTGCTGTACCACTTACCATGTATGACCCCAGCTTGTCTTCAGACCATATGTCTCATTCTGGTTGCTTACCTGTGCATGACCCCAGCTTGGTTCATGGACAACAGCTCTTCTTACTACTGTTGCATAGTCTCCACTACATACACACAGTCAGCTATGGTGCTTCCTGGGGTATCTCTAAGACTTCTGTCTACTGACTGGACACTGTCTCTACTGACCAACTCTACAGGCGGCTACCAACCAACCGGATCCCCAACACTCATGCTACTTTTTGCCTTGCACACTTGTCTCAGGGGTATTTGGTCGAAAGCTGTAAGGGAAGTCCTCTTGTCACTGCGGCTTCCAACCAGGTATGTGACAGCTGCACATTTATATCCGCAGCACCATGCAATTATCATAAGACATTTACAGGCTTCTTCCAATGACAGAGGTATATTGTCTGGGCTAACTGAACACCTGTAAACTATTGCATTAGGGTGTGCACCCCAAAGCTCAAACATACATACATACATGCGTGTAAATATAAATAGGGTAGCAGGGCAATGAACAGTGTCAGTAGGGCAGAGGTTGGTGTCAGTAGTTTATTTATTTTATTACTTTTTTTACAATTACATTTTTTTGTATTTTGTTTACACTATTTTTTTTAAAAAAAATTCTGAGCCCCATTGGAGGGCTTTGGTGAAATATCAGGAGTCTAAACAGACCCATGATGTCTCACTTTGGTGAAAAAGAAAGGGACTGAGGACAAAGATTCCCCGGTCCCTTTTCCTTGCAGCCAAGCAGCAGGGGAAATATGTGCAGCACAGGGTGATTAGGGCGTGCCCAGGCACACCTGGCACACCCTGTGTGCAAGCCTATGCCTGTAGATAAATCCTTCAGCAACCTCAATGGAAATGGCAGGCTAAGCAGAGAAATCACAGGATTATATACGGCAAAAGCAGTACAGATCTTTGCTATCTCTAAAGGCACCTGATTGAGGAAATTATTAAAAACATGAACCTGCAGCACACCATCTCCAATCTTGAAAAATTTACATTTGTCTGCAGTAATGGAAATAGTTCTATGGCTCTTAATGGTGCAAGTAAAGCTAGCCATACATGGCTTGATTTTCTTCCATTTAGCCTGTGAGCTAAGCAAGACAAACGGTTCACCCACCCAAGCTAACAGTTTGGATAGTGAAACTTCCACTGCCGAAATGTCATCTGCCTGAATACACTAGCACTGCCTTACCATTACTGCATCTGGTAAGATACAGCTATTGTTTGGCCGATAATAGCTATACGGCTCGAATACTGATTTGACTGAAATTGGAGCCATCTATGGCCAGCCTAAGAGTCGGTTCACACTGGGGCAACACAACTTCCAGCACGACTTTGGGAGGCAACTTGGACACGACTTGAGTATGAATCATCAGGCAACTTACAAGGCAACTTCAAATTGCCTCCAGGACACTACAAGGCCACTTCAAGTCGCCTCCAGGACAGGAGGCTTTCCAGTGGCCAATCAAACAACAATCAGCTCTGGGGGAAGGAGGGTTTTGCCTGAGAAATGTATGTTCTCTTCCTGTAAAGTTGCTTCAGTTAAGACAGTGATCAGACTTCTGAGGCAACTTCCATTGAAATCATTGGGTACAAGTTGCCTACAATTTGCCTAGAAGTCAGATTGAAGTAGTACAGGAACCTTTTCTGAAGTTGGAGTGACTTCAGTAGTGTACATTGAGACGGCTCCATTCACTTCCATTGATTTACTCAACCACACGACTTGGGACGACTTGGGGCAAATTCAAGTCGGATCCCAGGTCGCCCCTGTGTGAACCGGCTCTGAGGCCGCGTACACACGATCGGTCAAAACCGATCGTGTGTGGGCCCCATCGGTCAGTTATCCTTCGGTCAAAAAAATGAGAACTTGCTTTAAAATTGAACCGATGGACGCCTAACCGATAGGTCAAAACCGATCGTTAGTATGCAAAAGCCTCGGTTAAAAACCCACGCATGCTCAGAATCAAGTCGACGCATGCTTGGAAGCATTAAACTTCGTTTTTTTCAGCACGTCGTGTTTTACATCACCGCATTCTGACACGATCGGTTCATTAACCGATGGTGTGTAGGCACATTAGACCATCAGTCAGCTTCATCGGTTAACCGATGACAACGGTCCTTCAGACCGTTCTCATCGGATGGACTGATCGTGTGTACGCGGCCTGAGGCTTTTCCTAGACAGTGCCATTTATTTCCCTTCACCAAAAGCTAACAAGGATAAACCAGTTGGGTATGAATTATCCTTACAAAAGCTTATTTGCATACATAAAACTGAGCAAAGCTTGCTGAAGCATGCAAACATGAGTGGGGAAGTAAAACATTTTTTTTTGAAAGGATAAGTTTACACAGTGAAATACATAAAGTTCACGTGCATAATCTTGACATATTCTTGGCAGCTTAACTGAAGCGGAATGAGCTTTAAGGGTAGAAAATCTTTCTTTAAAACCAAACCATTTTATGTCTGGAATGATCTATCTGAGTGTTGTGCCCTAAGAAATAAGAACAGTGTTGATGTTGCACTGAATTAATAATTTAGTCACTAATAAATGATGCTCAGGATTTGCTAGGCAACCCAGACTAAAATAACAAAGCACAATAATAGTAAGCATAAGATCCCTTTAGAATTGTCTTTGCTGTGTTGCAAAGTGATGCAACAAAGTCACAAGGCTATGTCTTTTAGTTATACAGGCAGCACGGTGGCTAAGTGGTTTGCACTTCCACCTAGCAGCACTCAGGGATTGGTTTTAATCCCAACCACGGCACTACCTGGAGTTTGCATGTTCTCCCTGTACCTCTGAGGGATTTCTCCCACACTACAAAACACATGCTGGTAGGTAAGTTGATCCTTGTATGTGAATTAGGGATTGTAGGTTGTAAGCTCCTTGAGGGCAAGGACTGATGTGAACGTACAATATATATTTAAAACAACGGTGCTATACATGTAGCTATAATAGATAAAATACACAAACCTTTACATTATTATGCCGCGTACACACACGTCGATTTTTTTCCGACGGAATGTTGGCTCAAACTTGTGTTGCATACACACGGTCACACAAATGTTGCCTGAAATTCCGAATGTCAAGAACGCGGTGACGTACAACACTATAACGAGCCGAGAAAAATGAAGTTCAATGATTCCGAGCATGTGTAGGATTTATGTGCGTCGGAATTGCATACAGACGATCGGAATCTCCAACAAGAACTTTTGTTGTCGGAAAAATTGAGAACCAGCTCTCAACCATTTGTGGCCAGAAATTCCGACAGCAAATGTCCGATGGAGCCTACACACGGTCGGAATATCCGACCAAAAGCTTACATCAATCATTCATTGTCGGAAATTCCGATCGTGTGTACGTGGCATAAGGATGGGAGTCTGAAGTAAAACCAAACATAAAATGGTATTAGTTTTCTGGTTCATTCTTTACTTATCGAAACAGTGCACAATGCCTAAGAAGTCCAAGGTTCATGGTGTTCAACCTTCCATGAATTACGACCAAAGGATACAATCCAGAAGATTGAGGAGACTTCACCTGCCTTTCTTTACTTTTCTTTTGAGTTCCGAAATGTCTGACGCAGATCAAATCCCTGCCTCTGCCTCACCTTCTGACCTACTACAAAGTCCCAATGTACAGTCTGCTCGCTCGTGACAGGAAACTAAGGAAATACTTTCTAGTACCTGCAGCAGACTGATGATATCTCAGCTTAAATAAAAGTCACTTGACTGGAGCTTAAGGACTTTTTTTTATAATGTTTCAGTATATTGCGACTTGTAAAGTTACTGAAACGTTCATTTAACCACTTGATGCCCGTATAACTAACTTATCTAGTACGAGATCTGACACTTCCGGGTCTGGGGCGCTGCCGCCGCCAGCATAGAAGACAGGGGCGACCATTATGATT
Source organism: Rana temporaria (assembly GCF_905171775.1). Taxonomy (NCBI): domain Eukaryota; kingdom Metazoa; phylum Chordata; class Amphibia; order Anura; family Ranidae; genus Rana; species Rana temporaria. Next base: position 421,705,939 of record NC_053489.1, read on the forward strand.
ATGTGCTGCAATTGAGAGTGGTCATTTTATGACAGCACCATGTATGCATGATTGCAGCTAGTTGCTGGCGCCCCTGTACTAATCTGTGTCTATTTCAAAGTCTTGTAAGTATAGTGGAGGCTATGTTAGCCCATAAATCAGACATATGTTGTCTATATCCAGCACTTTATGTGATGTTTCCTATTATATTCCCGTAGCCTGGTCACCATGTATCCCCTGTGATCGCACAGAGCCTCCCATCCAAACTTGTAGATTTGCTTGGTGACCTCCTTGATTGCTCTCTGGAGCTTTAAGAGAATTGGTTTCCCTTAAAAATCTCCTGAAGAAGCCAATGTTGGCAAAACATGTTGGGATATAACACCAAGTACTGATCGCCCTCTATACATAAACACCAGTGATTCAATGTGATTTGTATCATACTCTGATTTTTTATTGAACCCAATATATGTTGTTATTTTATGAATAACCTATACATTTTAAAACAAAATGTATTCTTTTCAATCTTGGGCACCGTTAAAATCCCAATCATCCTGTTGCTGCTACTTTCTTTTTTTTTGTTTATAGTGCACAGGTGATAAAATACCACTGAAACAAAGCTCTATTTGTGGGAAAAAAAAGGACATACATTTTATTTGGTGACAGTGTCGCGCGAATGCGCCATTGTCAATGCCGTATCGCAAAAAATGTATTTTGCACCCAAGAATGTGAATACTTATACAAAGCACTGTACTTTTGAACTATAACTGAACTTGATATAGCTATGTAACATGCATAGAGAACATTCGATCTCTATGATGTTTCTTAATCACCAGACAGCAAAGCAGAGCCGCATACGATCGACAGCACTTTTCTATATTTTTTTTGTTAAATCTTCCATGAAAATATCAGACTTGAATCTGCTGAGACTATATATCTTCTCCAGAATGGGAAAGCTGTGCTCTGCTGTTTAGAAGGAAAGCGGCAGCTTACCACATACCCTGAATACAAAATAACGTCTATTTTTTATTTATTTTTTGCGGTTTTATGTATATTCAATCTTTTACACTGGATGATAGTGAACATGACGTGTTTCATACACAATTTATCATTCTAGAGTACACTGTCCTAACAGAATGAAATATGCTGCTGAAGAATTGGAAACTAAGTCATTGGAGAGAACATACTGCCACCATATCTCTAGTGCAGCAATCTATACAAGTCTTTATTCAGGATCAGCACCGGCCACAACAATATTTGCTGCATTCAAGGTCACACAATTTAGCCTCTGCTGCCAAACCACTCATGTTAAAAATCAGATTGCACACAAGCTGCATTTTATAAAGATTTATTTTATCTCGCTCGCACACCTCGGAGACCCGGGAAGGCTGTGAAGAAGAGTAAGACTACAAAGGCACTTTGCAGCTGTGTAACGTACCTTGCCCAGCATTTCAGCTGACTGAGGCGTCAAAAGCAAAAACCCACTACTCAGCGGGGAGGCAGATTATAAAATAAAATATGCGCTCCAAATATGTTTTTTTTTTTTTTATATATTCGCCTGTCTGTAGGATTCTGCTTATATTGCTTCAAGCAAGATGCAATAACTGAACTGCTAACATGTGTTTTACCATTTTACAAATGACCGAGCTGCTTATTAGAAATATATTTACGCTAAAAAGGCCATGAAAATTAATGTCGTAAAGAATATATAATGTTCCAAAGCTAAGTTCCCTGCAGATGGAAATCCTCTGAGGTTTTTGTGCTGACATGACGTTCTTTAGTCTTATCCTTGTCTGAACAGTCTGCCAAGGAAAAACAAGTCAAGGTTTTGAATAAGGGATGCAAAGTTGATTTTGAAAATTATTTGGACTTTAGCAAAATCCCCACAAGATTTTCCTTGACTTTTTAATGTCTAGTCTTTGCTGTATGTCTCTATTTTTCTTCCTGCTATTCTAGATTTTAAAGTGACACTGTCATGGGGAAAGTATGGAGCTGCCATTGCTGGCCTCTGAAGAATGTGCTAGTTTCCAATATCTTAAAGTGCTTATAAACCTTAGACATGAAATATGAACAAAGCATTACCCTCTATAGTGTGTACTTGTCTCAATTAAGATCTCTTAGGCCCCGTACACACGGTCGGAGCAAACCGATGAGACTGGCCAGTCGGACCGTTTTCATCGGTTCACCTCTGAAGTGGCCGTACAGCCTGATATGTGTACACACATATCATACACACACATATCATACACACACGGGTCAGAACGCGGTGACGTCAAACACACGACGTGCTGAATAAAACGAAGTTCAATGCTTCCAAGCATGCGTCGACTTGATTCTGAGCATGCGCGGGTTTCGAACCAATGCTTTTCTGTACTAACCATCGGCTTGGTCCGATGGGGCAGCGGTCCATCGGTTCGGTTTTGAAGCATGTTTAGACATTTTGGACCGAAGGAAACCAGACCGATAGCCTATACACACGGTCGGTTTGGTCCGATGAAAATGAACTTCGGTTCATTCTCATCAGACCAAACCGACCGTGTGTACGGGGCCTTAGTGTCATTTCTGTCTGCTGCCTCATTCCTCTGCCACCTGGAGGAGTCGCTTCTGACAGGTTTTCTCTACACCAGGAGAAAAAAGTTACACAACCTGTGATTGACAGCCTCAAATCTGTTCCTGTGTGCTGTGTGAAGGGGGGTTTGTCCCTTCCCTCCAATCAAGCTCTGCAGTGTGTAATTTCAGCTCTTTGCCCCCTTTTTTTTGACGGCTCAGACCTGCTTTATAAATTCTGGACTTTGAATGGATGTATAGAAGAGAAGGCTGCAGATAAATAGGTACAACTTATGTAGGAGGATTTATTTCATCACTAGGTATCACCTGAGGCCAGTCACTTCACTGGGTATGTGTAAGGGTTTACAGCCACTTTGATCGAGAGCAAACAAATGTAGCGCCTGTGTACTTTATAGTACCGGTGCTAGTTAAATTTAGAGGGAGATCAGAGTGTAGTTAAACTCTGATCCAAATTGTTAAGTGTAAAACAGGGTCTCTGTCTCAGCTTGGCTGTGCTGTAGGCTATTCTGTTGTATTAGGGTGTTCTTCCAACCCCGGTGCTGCAGGTGGCAGCAGTGGAGTCGAGGTTTGGCTGCTCTTTCCCAGCAGCCAATTAGGAGGGTTTGGCCTCGTTGTGCATGCTGGGGAGGGGTATTTATGAGGCAGACGCCATTGGTTCTGGGTCTTCTACTTCGAGTGTGGCACCCACCTTTAGTGTGACCACATTGCGGCGCCCCGACGTTATGGCCTACCTGGCCAGGGCATGCGTGCCACGCATGTTCCTGGTTCCGGGACCATGTTGGCCCGGGGCATCTGAGGAGTGACGGGGACCCAGTGAGTGACTGGGTTCCCACCTTTGAGGATCCCAAGCTGTATTGCTGTTCGGTGAGGAGTCCATCTGAGGAGCGCCATTGAGAGGCTGGCGATCCAAAAGGGCCTCGACAAACCACCAGGGATCAAGGTAGCCGGACACTGAAGGATTGATCACCTGTCAGTCGGTACCTGGGCGACAAGTTGAAGGAGATCCAGGTGGCTTTTATCTAAGGAGGATTGCCTCCATAACTACAAGTCAGAGAGGGTCTGTGGCAGAGGTGCCTCTCTGAGGTTCACCAAGGAGGGTCTGTGCTAGAGACTTTTCCTCAAGCTCACCAAGGAGGGTCTGTGACAGGGACTTTATCCTACAACTGTTCGAGTGATACTCCGGCTGCCAGGTCAGTGAGAGAGGCCTGTCCGGGTACACTAAACCCACTCAGGCAGGAGTGGCGCAAAGAAGTGTTACGCTTGGGAGCAGGACTGTTTCTCTATTATTACGCCTGAATCTGCTGTTCTCCTTTCTTCTTCAACTTTACTTTCCTCACCACAAGTTTATTGTTTTTACCCGGCTGGGTAATAAAGAGCACAGCAAAGAGCACCTGTTCTGGACATTCCTTTACTTCTACCAAATGCAATACGCATCATTCACCCCTAGGAATTCGGGGGAGCCATGAGGTAATCGTGCCACCCGAAAACAACCAGCAGCTCCTCCGGGGGTAGTGCTACACAAATATAAGATTTTTTGTTTTTGTAATTGTACCAGTTCAGCAACTGAAATAGCACTGAAGCTAATGCATCAGCAATACATTCTTAGGTGCAGTGTACAGCAATGGCAGCATCCATTCTTTTTTCATGACAATGTCCCCTTAACCATAACAATTACGTGTCAACAAATGTGCTGTGTACAAGGGAGATTTACAGGTGAGCTGTGGATGAGGGGGCTACAGAGTTAAGCTCTTGATGGGGGGGTGCAGAGGTGGGCTGTGGAGAAGAGTGCAGAGTTGATCTGTGGATGGGGCATATAGAGATGAGCTGTCGAGGAGATTGCAGAGGTGAGCTGTGGATGGGGCATATAGAGATGAGCTGTGGAGGAGAGTGCAGAGATGTGAATGGGCATATAGAGATGAGCTGTGGAGAGGAGACCACAGGTGAGCTGTGGATGGGGCATATAAAGGTGAGCTATGGATGAGGCATATAGAGGTGAGCTGTGGAGAAGAGTGCAGAGGTGAGCTGCAGATGGGGCATATAGAGGTGAGCTATGGAGAGAAGTGCAGAGGTGAGCTGTGGATGGGGCATATAGATATGAGCTGTGGAGTGGTAAGATGTGGAGGGGCGTGCAGGAAATGGGCTTTGGAGGGGAGTGCAGAGGTGAGCTGTGGATGGGGCATATAGATATGAGCTGTGGAGAGGTAAGATGTGGAGGGGCGTGCAGGAAATGGGCTTTGGAGGGGAGTGCAGAGGTGAGCTGTGGATGGGGCATATAGACGTGAGCTGTGGATGGGGCATATAGGGATGAGCTGTGGAGGAGAGTGCAGAGGTGAGCCATGGATAGGGCATATAGAGATAAGCTGTGGAGGAGAGTGCAGAGGTGAGCTGTGGATAGGGCATATAAAGATGATCTGTGGAGAGGCGTGCAGATGTAAGCTGTGCATGGGAATATAGAGATGAGCTGTGGAGGGGGGTGCAGAGGTAAGATGTGGAGGGGAGTGCAGAAATGGGCTGTGGAAGGGAGTGCAGAGGTAAGCTGTGGATGGGGCATATAGAGGTAAGCTGTGGATGGGGCATATAGAGATGAGCTGTGGAGGAGAGTGCAGAGGTGAGCTGTGGATGGGACATATATAGATGAGCTGTGGAGGAGAGTGCAGGGTGAGCTGTGGATGGGGCATATAGAGATGAGTTGTGGAGAGGAGTGCAGAGGTGAGCTGTGCATGGGGCATATAGAGATGAGCTGTAGGTGGGGCATTTAGAGAGGAGTGCAGAGATGAGCTGTGGATGGGGCATATAGAGATGAGCTGTGCATGGGGCATATATAGATGAGCTGTGGATGGGGCATATAGAGAAGAGCTGTGGATGGGGCATATAGAGATGAGCTGTGGATGGGGCATATAGAGATGAGCTGTGGATGGGGCATATAGAGATGAGCTGTGGATGGGGGGGGTGTGCAGAGTTAAGCTGTTGATGAGGGGTGCAGAGATGAGCTGTGGAGGAGAGTGCAGAGGTGAGCTGTGGATGGGGCATATAGAGGTGAGCTGTGGATGGGGGGTGCAGAGTTAAGCTGTTGATGGGGGGTGCAGAGATGAGCTGTGGAGGAGAGTGCAGAGGTGAGCTGTGGATGGGGCATATAGAGGTGAGCTGTGGAGAGGAGTGCAGAGGTAAGCTTTAAATGGGGCATATAGAGGTGAGCTGTGAATGGGGGGGGTACAGAGTTAAGCTGCTGAGGGGGGTGCAGAGGTAAGATATGGAAGGGAGTGCAGAGGTGAGCCGTGGATGGGGGGGTGGAGAGTTAAGCTGTTGATGGGGGGGTGCAGAGGTGGGCTGGGGATAAGGTGAGTTGTGGACAGGGGGTACAGAAGTGAGTTTAGGTTAATTTTGCTGAGGTTTGTACATATCTGTTACTTTGTGGCACAGTCATTAAAGCATAATATTTGTGTACAAGGACTGTGGTATACAGGTATGTTATCAAATACACAATAACTAGGCTTAAGTCTTAAAGTTGCAGTACTCCAACTAGCGCAACCAATGAGAGCTATGGATACCCATGTACAATAGCTCCTGACCAGATAACCCCCCCCCCCCCCAACCACACACACATAAATAGTGACTCTACACTGGATGCTTTAAATTTAGTAATCAAGTTTTGGCACTATTTTCATTGCTGTTCATTGCCTGGTGCCTGCGAACATCAGACTGACTTCTACAACGAGTTGGCTCTTGAACTCAAATATGTATTTTTCTAGCTTAATAAGTAAAGGAGAAAATCAATGCAATGTAATGCAGCTGGTAGAATTCTCTCTACCACTTGCCCTGAAACTACAAGTCTGTAGAAAAATAATCAACAGACTCTATTACAGTGTTGTGGTGAGCACTGATATGTGAAATTTTTGTTCTATAGTCTTGATGGCACCAGAGCCTTTGAGACACAGCATTTTCACCATTCTTTTACTGCTAAATTTAAGCCTTCATTTGAGTAATTCAGATGATACTTTGTCCCAGTACCACAAGGACATGCATGCAGAGTCATCCAGTAATCTCAGCTATAAACCACTGAAAAAAACACAATAACAGTGTTTCCAACAGCAATTAACTGACACTGCATAAAAAGCAGGCTGAATGAGAATGTCAAAATATACTGTATGTAATCTTTATGAGGGTATGTTGTTTCGCGTAATAGAGCCGACCTACTGCAGTATACAGTATGTAGTGGTTAAAGGAAAAGTAGGGCCAACACACTTTTGGCCCTACCTCTCCTGTGGTTCTCCGGTGGTTCACAAGAATGCACATTGTTCTGCATTCCTGTGACCTGTATTCAGCCGACAGCGGGCTAAAATCTTCTGTCGGCTGACGTTACTTAGCCAGTCCGACTTTAATGTCAGGATCCACCCAGATGCCTGGACTGGCAGCTGGCTCAGTGTCTCAATGCGCCGCTAAAAACCTGAGCCAGCCGATCTGACCCCCTTCACAGCCTGGGACCCCAGTGAGCACTGGAGGGGCAAAGCAGAGAGCTGGTGACTGACAGTCACCACTTTCTGCTTAGTAAAGCCCAGGAACCGAGTTATTTGTGGTCTTTGATTGCTCAGTTCTCGGTCTTAGAGGTGGCGGGGTATCACAACAATGCTGCATTCACCTAGGTGAGGATGTATATACTGTATGTTATTTTGAATTCCCATACTTCTCTTCAAATACTTTCATAAATATCATGAGTATCTATGCTGATCAGAATATAAAGTTCAAGTTGAATTTTTTAGGAGTTAAGCTAGCCATACAAGGCTTGATTTTTCTCATTTTGCTTGGGGGCTGAATGATAGAAAACAGACTGATTTGCATGCAAAAAGCATTTGTAGAGGAATCTTCAATGCTGGCTTTTGTATCCAGGCCATGGCACCCACCTAATAGAATGTAATCACTGTTCACATGATCATTTATCACCCCGCTCAGTCGATTTTTTAAATCAGGTGGTGTTTGCAGGACCACCATTGATCTTAATTTCAGCTGAACATAAAAGATGTAGGCCCAGATTCGCGTAGGGCGGCGTAACTATGTGTGGGCGTAGCGTATCTTATTTACGCTACGCCGCCGGAATTTAGAGAGGCAAGTGCTGTATTAACAAAGCACTTGCGTCCTAAGTTACGGCGGCGTAGCGTAAATGGGCCGGCGTAAGCGCGCGTATTTCAAAGTAGGCAGGTCGTGGGCGTGTTGTATTTAAATTAAGCTTGACCCCATGTAGATGCATGGCCGAACGAACGGCGCATGCGCACGCATGCTCAGTATCACGTCGTATTTACACCCAACTATACGCCGGCTCAATGCCTGTGACGTGAACGTAACCTATGCACAGCCCCATTCACGTGCGACTTACGTAAACGACGTAAAAAGATACGCTTGTTCCGACGTCCATACCTTGCATTGGCTGCGCCACCTAGAGACCAGCTTTATCTTTACGCCGGCGTATGTCTCACGTAAACAGCGTAACTAATTGCGTCGGGCGTACGTACGTTCGTGAATCGGCGTATCTTGCTCATTTACATATTCAACGCGGAAATCAACGGAAGCGTCACCTAGCGGCCAGCGTAAATATGCACCCAAGATACGATGGCGTAGGAGACTTATGCCGCTCGTATCTTGGCAGAATTTATGCGTAACTGATTCTATGAATCAGGCGCATAGATACGACGGCGCCCATTCGGACTTACGATGGCGTATCTGGAGATACGCCATCGTAAGTCTTTGAGAATCTGGGCCGTAGTGTGTACATAACAGTTGTAATGCGTACCTACTGCCTAGGTTGCAAATGAATGCCCACATTTACCAAGACCACACTTGTAAATGATTTATTACTCAACGACTAAACCTTTAGATAATTTTTAACATATAAATGTAACTTCAAACATAATTTTCCATATTTTTTAATCTGCAGCTTGCATTAAAATAATACCTGGTGATCCAGCCAAGACAGCCAATGGTGCCAGCAGGGAGGATTTATCCATCTGAAATGCCACGCAGCCAAAGCTGCAGTGCATATAGACAGGAAGTGGATGCACGCGATGCACTGAGATGCAAAAAAAGGATGACCGAAAAATGCAAACAAATATTTCATACCTTTCTTGTGCCCATCTTTTAACATAAGATGGGTGATTGTAGGGCAGAACACACTTCTGAACACCTTCTTTAGTGTTTGGGATGAATGCCTTAGCCCTCTTTGGCACAAGTTGCCCTTGCACCAACCGTGTAACAAAGGCATGGGATTTGTACCTAGTAGTATTGTACAGTGTCTGCACTGAGATTAGCAGAGCGAATATGTTGTGATGTCACATAAAAGTTATGCCGCGTACACACGGTCAGAATTTCCGAAAAGTTCGATGTGAGCTTTTGGTCGGAAATTCTGACCGTGTGTAGGCCCCATCGGACTTTTACTGTCTAAATTTCCGACAGCAAAAATTTGAGAGGTGGTTCTCAAATTTTCTCAAATTTTCGCCAAAAAAACACGCATGCTCGGAATCAATTCGACGCATGCTCGCAATCATTAATTTTTTTTTGGCTCACTGTAGTGTTGTACATCACCGCGTTCTTGACGGTCGGAATTTTGTGTGACCGTGTGTATGCAACACAAGTTTGAGCCAACATTCCGTCAGAAAAAAATACACCGTTTTCTTGTCGGAAATTTCCGATCGTGTGTACGCGGCATTAGAGTGGTCACTTTTCAAATTAGAGTGTTACCCATTTGACATCAAACTTGATGACCTGCCTGGATGGTGAATAACTACTATTGTCATTTGATTGTTATTGCCAAAATGCTGCCACATCAGAATATTAGTTACAGTATTTTTTTTTTTTTAAACTGCTAGAAGTGCTTGTACACAGATGTTTGCTGTACACAGAACATTGCTGTCGGAAATATTCCATAACGATTGATAGCAATGAAAGCATTACTGTATTTACCTTGCATGTGAGTCAGGAAAATGACCTAGCCCTGGCCCTGGCATGCTTTTAGCAGTGTCTGAGCATACTCTTTTCTGACAAGTTAGCAGTGATGAAATCGGACAGGAAAAACTCTTCTATGACCCTGCCTTTAAAAGGGAATACCACTTTATTTATACAGTTGTGCTCTTAAGTTTACATACCCTGGCAAAACTTATGATTTCTTGGCTATTGTTCAGAGAATATGAATGATAACTCAATAACATTCCTTTCACTCGTGGTTAGTGTTTGGCTGAAGCTATTGATTATCAATCAACTGTGTTTACTCTTTTTAAATCATAATGACAACAGAAACTACCCAAATGACCCTGATCAAAAGTTTACATACCCTGTAATGTTTGGCCTTGGTACAGACACAGAAGGTGGCACACACAGGTTAAAATGGCAAAAAAAGCTTATTTTACCACATTTGTGGCCTTTTAAATCACAATTAGTGTCTGTGTCAATGAGTTTGTTAGCTCTCACATGGATGCACTAAGCAGGCTAGACACTGAGCCATGAGGAGGTAGAAAAGAACAGTCAAAAGACCTGCATAACAAGGTATTGAAACTTTGCAAAGGTGTAAAAGTATATAAAAAAAAATATCAAAAGCCTTGAATATGCCAATCAGTACTGTTCAATCACTTAATATTAAGTGGAAAATTTGGGGATACTAAGCCAAGGTCAGGTAGATCAAGAAGGATTTCAGCCACAACTGCAACAGGAACTGTTCGGGACACAAAGAAAAACCCACAGGTAACCTCAGGAGAAATACAGGCTGCTCTGGAATAAGATGGTGTGGTTGTTTTTAAGGAGCACAATGATACTTAAACAAAAAAAGCTGCATGGTCAAGTTGCCAGAAAGAAGCCTTTACTGTACAAGTTCCACAAAAAAGCCTGGTTACAATATGCCCAACAACACCTTGGCATGCCTCATTGGCTTTTTTGTGGCATTGGTGCAGTAAAGGCTTCCTTCTGGCAGCTCAACCATGCAGCTCTTATTTATTCTAGTATCATTACATTGTGCCCCTTAAAAACCACACCATCTTTTTGGAGAGCAGCCTGTATTTCTCCTGCGGTTACCTGTGGAGTTTTCTTGTATCCTGAGCAATTCTTCCGCCAGTTGTGGCTGCAATCTTTCTTGGTCTACCTGATCTTGGCTTGGTATCAAAAGAGACCCTAGTTTTCCACTTCTTAATAAGTGATTAAACAGTACTGACTGGCGTATTCAAAGCTTTGTATATTTTTTTACATTCTTTTCCATCTTTGCAAAATTTCATTACCTTGTTACGCAGGTCTTTTGACTGTTCTTTTCTACCACCTCATGGTTCAGTGTCTAGCCTGCTTAGTGCATCCATGTGAGAGCTAACAAACGTATTGACACAGCCACTAATTGTGATTTAAAAAGCCACAAATGTGGGAAATTAACCTTTAATTGCCATTTTAACCTGTGTGTGCCACCTTCTGTGTCTGTACCGAGGACAAACATTCCAGGGTATGAAAACTTTTGATCAGGGTAATTTGGGTATTTTATTTTGCCATTATGATTTAAAGAGTAAACACAATTGATTGATAACAAGTTGCTTCAGCCAAACACTAACCACGAGTGAAGGAAATATTTTTGTGTTATTCATATTCTCTGAAAAATTACCAAGAAATCATAAATTCTGTCAGGGTATGCAAACTTATATATATATATATATATATATATATATATATATATATATATATATATATAAATATATCAGATAAAATTGCCACACAACCCATTTTGTCATTTAACATTATTATTATTATACAGGATTTATATAGTGCCAACAGTTTACGCAGCGCTTTACATTAGGGCAGACAATACAGTTGCAATACAATTCAATACAAGAGGAATCAGAGGGCCTTGCTAGTTAGAGCTTAAAATCTAAGAATTAAATATGACCTTTCCACTTCAATCTAATTTTCCAAAATTGTAAAAAATTCAATGCTGTACACCACCGTACAGAATGCCCCAGGAAATTAAATTTCCCACTTGCCTCAGTGATTTTCTCAAATGTCTGAACTGCAGGCACAATAACATTTTAGGCATCCTCTGAAATAGGAATTTCATTTTTGGTGAGATACTCCCTAAGGACCCTTTCACATGGGGTGGATCTGCTCAGCGGACTCTGCTAGCTCAGTGGGAGATCGCTCCGTTGATCTACACTGAGACAGCGGATGACAGGCCCGTCTCTGTTCACTGAGCAGGGAGGGAACTGGGCGAGTCCCGCTGATTTCTATGGCAGCTTGTCCGTTTTCATCAGATCCCATCCGATCTGCTAGACGTATTGGCTTGGCAGGATCTGATCGGATCAGACAGCAGACAGGTGTCAGCGGACACATCTCCGCTGACATCCGTCTGCCCATAGGAGTCCACGGGCAGTCCGCTCGGATTCGCCTGAAAAACGAGCAGGCGGATCAGAGCGGGCTTATTGTGTGAAAGAGGCTTAAGGGCCAAATACTTCTAAAAGGATGCAGATACTGCAACTTTCCTCATTTGAATGTTGAAAGTGCGCCAGGTGGTTATGAGTGTAGACTCTCCCATCAGTATTGGAAGGACACAGTGGGGCTGATTTACTATAACTGTAGAATGCAAAATTTGGTGCAACTGTGCATGGTAGCCAATCAGCTTCTAACTTTAGCTTGTTCAATTACGCTTTGACAACAAAAAAACTGGAAGCTGATTGGTTTCTGTGCAGAGCTGCACCATATTTTTGCACTCACCAGCTTTAGTAAATCAACCCCAAAGGAACAAATAGCTTTTTCTTTAGAACAAAAAGGGTAGGACTCTGCTACAAAATTTGCAAAAAATCCTCAAAATTTACATAAATCACCCAGAGGTTATATTTGACAGTGGTCCTATACTTGAATAATAACTAATGGTTTAGACTTTGATAAGAAAATTTGATTTTGGGATACCAATGACCAGTCACATGGCTTTTGCCAAAATTAACTATTATACAAACAGAGCCATTAACTTGCCAACTGTGCTTGAATTTCAATCCCTAAAACCCTTTTGGCAGGGAGACCGAAAGTATTTAAATCCCAACATGGGCCCAGATTCACAGAGAGCAAGGTGCACATTAAGCCGCCGTAGAGTAACCAATGTACGCTACACCAACGCAGCGCAGAGAGGCAAGCAATGCCAGTGCTCCCAACGCTGCGCCAGCGTTGCGTGGGATTCGAAGGCATACGTCGGCGTAGGTGGAAGTGGGCGTGACCCATGCAAATGAGGCGTGACCCCATACAAATGATGGGCCGGGCGCCAGACAGATACGTATCACGAACTGCGCATGCGCCGTGACGTGGACGCATCCCCCTGCGCCTGCTCACAACCACGTCGGAACAACTGCCTAAACTACGCCGAATCACTGGGTACGGCGTGAACGTAACCTACGCCCAGCCAGACACACGTCCAACGTAAAATACGCCGGCTTGTGTTACCTGTTGCAGACCTTTGCATGTCTGCTGCTGGGTTGCACCTCCTTTATAGGGAATAACTTTACACCGGACGTACAACTTACGCGCACCTCACGTAGCCTGCGGTGGGCGCACACAGGTTTGTGAATCGCCGTATTTCCCTCATTTGCATGTTTGAATGGCTAATCAATGGGAGCGGCACCATGCTCCCAGCCTAAATGTACGCCCACCCTACGCTGGCGTAAGCAAGATAGGTCGCTTGGGTGTAGCCTGGTTTTAGGCGCATATCTGTTTGTGGGTCTGGCGCACAGATACGATGACGCACATTTGCACTTACATCGGAGTAACTTGTTATACGTCGGCGTAAGTGCTTTGTGAATCTGGGCCTTAGTGTCTTGGCATTAACTTCCTCTCATTTCCTGCCCCAGAACAGAAAGTGTGAGAATCTCGCCAAAGTTAAGCTGGCTATAGATGGATCGAAAATGTGGCCGTTGCAACAAAGACCAGCTGAATTTTGATCAGTGTGTAGCCACCCCTGCTCGACAGAAGAAAAAAATTATGTTGACTTCTGTCAAAGGGCGTGCTGAAAAACATTTTGCCGATTGGTGGCTACAGCCATTGATCGGTGTATTTTGAGTCTGCTGTCAAAACACGATGTCTCGGCAGGGGGAGTCCTTCATCCACTTGGTTTTTGGAGGATTGAGGAACCTGTTCATTTTTTTTTCAGCCCACTGGCTAAATGAAAAAAAAAGCTACCTGTCTATGGCCAGTTTTAGAGGAATTACCCTGTTGTGTTACTTAGTCCTGAAGACAAAGGTTACTAGTACACATAATAAGGGTGAATCAGCAGGGAATCAGACAGCAATACAAAAACTTCCTCCATTCTAGTCAAAATAAATAATTACTGTATACAGAATGTATAAGCCCACTTTAAAGTGGAGGTCCACACAAAAAAGGAACCTCCACTTTTCGGAAAAATGGAACCTCCACTTTTGGCACCTTTTAGGGGGAGGGGGGTGCAGATACCTGTATAATACAGGTATTTGCACCCACTTCTGGGCATAGACCCTGAGGGGGTCACACCCCTTTCCCCCCCCCGCTGTCTTCTGGGAAACACACAGGTCCCAGAAGACAGCATTTAGTTAAGGAGGACCTATCATCACACATTTTTCATTATCAGTGCATACATGCTAAGTATTCGTATGTGTAACACCTACAGGTATTTATTATCGCTCACAGTAATCACAGTACTAATCCTAACAATGTCTTCATTTTCCTTCCACTCTAATTGCTAAGATCACACGAAAGTGCCTTTACCGACTTTTCTCTCCCAAAGGACAGAGTCATTTTAGTTCAAGAACAATCAAGGGTCAACATCAACTTCCTGGACTGAGATGTTGGTTTAGGGAGGATATCATTTTGTAAAATCCTGCTGCATGTGCAGTACTTGGCTGTGTTCACACGTGTCTGGTACAGATCAGTCTCTGCTGCTGATTTTTACCCTGTGATTTGCCACAATTTTAGAGCTACCCCTGAATGAGCCGTTTGGTAATCTCGGTTCTCTTTTCTGCGCTGGTTGAATGAAAGTTACTGCAAGTACTTATAAGTACATGAGTATAGCTACCTTAAACTTGGCTGTAATTGGCACCAGGAAATGGACACGAGACTGTTTTGTGGTAAATGCACTAAATGTATTGGTATGGCTTAGAATAAATAGTGGTTTGAGCATAAATTAACACACAGAAGGTAGATACAGACACATCCGCTAGACAGTATAATCAATATGCCAAGGTAACTTAGAATAGAGTTCTGTACCATTAGACTGGTATTAACTTGTGAATTCAGCAATAAACAGTGCATAAAAGCATTAATGCAATATGAATAATAACACTATAACTAGTCTAGAGTGCAATCTAGGAGAATGGCTAGGATATGTGTCCACTAAGAGGTACCTCTCAGCAAAATTTATAGATGAAGGTCTCTGTGTAGCAGCTTTAAAAGGGACAGTCTTTAGTCCTAACTCTTCAGCCGATTGGGGCCCAGTTATACCGTTGGTGCACGAGAATAATCCCTGCAGGCAGCAACAAGGCTGCTAGATGGCTGTATAGACAGTTGATAAAGGGCTCAGTCTCTCTAGCAGCAGATAGTTAATCCCTAGACCAGCAACTCACCAGTCGCAGAAATATTGCAGTTCACCACCCAGTCACATACAGTGATTAGTCCACTCTCTGCTCTGCAAACAGGTGTCTCTGGCTGTCAACACATCTGGACGCAGCACCCTGGATCCTGCTCAGGCTGCAGTGGTGGTGCTGCACTGATATGCACTCTCTGATCTCCATCATGGCAACAGGAAACTGTCCTGTACAGCCTGGTAAAATGCAGCTATTTCCCTTTCTGCAAATCTCTCTCTGAGAAATGCAGTCTGGAATCTCTTGATTACAGTAGAGTCTCGATCCTCTGGACTAGAGTTCCCACAGTGCAATGCTGCCTAATTTAGTCTATTGAACTCTTCCTGCTTAGCAGTCTACTGCTCTTGCTGATATAGCTGTTACCAGTTCAGCAGAGCAGGGCAGTAGCTACAGATGGCAGCTACAGCTAGTGTTTCTCTCACTCTCCATTGTTAGCGCACTATTATTGTCTCACTAATTACAGAAGGAGAGAAGACTGGTGAAAAGTTTTCATTCTCCCAGATTTCTCTTCCTAGCACAGGAAGTCACTTCACTTACTGTTGTTTTAATTATAAAAGGTTCACTCTTTGAAAAGTTAGACTGTTTATGTATATTTTGATATGTTAGTAATTTACTAATACAGACATGTAAAGTTCCTGGTAGATCTACTTTAAACTGAATGGGAGTTTTTGATGGTAATGAATTGCTGGAATTGTCATCCTTTATCTTAGTTGTTCATCACACTTCCCCTTACACATTACATTAATAAATGCCTAACAAAGAATGTTTCTATGAAAAAAATGATATACAACAAAACGATATAAACTGTATTTATTGTAACATGTTTACTGCATTTCTCCTTAAATAACCAGCTGATCAGCTCTGATACATACTTACTAAATTTTGCAAGCAAATGGTTTTTCAGTTACCAAAAGGCGAAGGTCAGAAAGCAGAAAAGCAATAAGTCCATGTGGTTTTAGTAAATGTTTTGAAACTTGACAAAATCCAGAGCCAAAAAATGCTAAAAGTTGGAATTTAGTATCTACTTATGTGTCATACTAAAAGTTACGTTACTTGATGGTATCACAAAAGTCCAAGAATAAGGCCAGTAACTATTATTCTGAATTTCATTCCCACCAATCTTCTAGGTCTTCCTTGTTGTGATAATGTGTGATAGGAGAAGTATTTAAAATGCTATTGAGTCCAGATATCCTGAACAGATACCCTTTAGCGCCCAGAAGCGATTCAGTTCGCATGCGCCGCGCTTTATAAGTTTTTCATTCATTCATTCATTCATTCATTCATTTGGTACTCTTCCAGAGAGAGAAGCTTTATAGATAGAGTTGACCCAGAGCTTACAAGAAAACTATGACTAGTATAAAAGCATCCAAAATATTATCCAGTCGTAATATTAAGCCACACAGACAGACACATAAGGCCTCGTACACATGGCCGAGTTTCTCGGCAAAAACCAGCAAGAAGCTTGCTGGGTTTTTTTTTTTGCAGAGGAAACCGGTCGTGTGTACACTTTTCAACGAGGAAACCGCCGAGGATCTCGTCGGGCCACAAAGAAAGCATGTCTTCTTTTTCCCCGACGGCAATGGGAAAAGTTGGCTCGCCGAGATCCTCGGCGGCTTCACAAGGAACTCGACGAGCAAAACTATGTGTTTTGCTCGTCAAGTTTCTCGGCCGTGTGTACGAGGCCTGAGAGATGCAGACTAAGGGCTGGTTCACACCACATGCAGTCCAGTGTAAGAAAAGAAATGGCTGCACATCCAGGAATTCCGATTGCCTTTTATTGTTCAAAGTGATAACACCAAAGACATGCGTTTCACACAAACATCTTGTGCTTAATAATTACCCTTCTTTGTATACATGCAGTCCAGTGCATTTTCATTCTTCATCAAAAATGCATAGACATTATTTAACATATATTCCAACAGCCCAAGTTTACAGCAGTGTGTTCCAGTGCAGTCAACAAAAGTAGAACATGTTGCATTTTTTCTTTATGGAATTCATCTGGAATATAGGAAAACATGTCAAAAATGCACCTGTCTTCAACTGGGACGAAGGAAAGCAGAGGGAAAAACACCCCAGAATGCATCAAAAAATTTGCATGCAGAAATGAATCCAAAGTGCAAAAATGTTGGTGGGGCCCGGCCCTAAAGGAAACGTGTGTGGGAAAAAAAAACATGCTCACCTCCATACTGCAGCATCACTGTGATGTTGTAGCTGTCCCCCACCAACTCTAAACTCAAGAACTGTGTGATCATATGATCACTCAGTTCTTAGTTTGCTTGGTTAGCTCTGTGCAGAGAGCGGTGACTGCCAGTCACCGCTCTCTGCTCTGCCCCTCAAGTGCTCACTGCAGCACTGGCCTGGGGAGGGGGCTGCCACGGCTGGCTCTAGCTCTTATGCCGCATACAGACGGTCATTTTTTGTGATGAAATAAAATGACATTTTTAAAAATGTCAATTAAAATGATCGTGTGTGGGCAAAATGTCATTTTATGTCTTCTGAAAAATGACAAAAAAAAAATTCGAACATGCTCGAATTTTTTGTGTCGTTTTTCAAAATGTCATTTTTTGTGTCAATGAAAATGATAGTGTGTGGGCAAAACGACGTTTTTAAACCCGCACATGCCCAGAAGCAAGTTTTGAGACGGGAGGTAAAACTACCATTCATAATGGAGTAAGCACATTCATCACGCTGTAACAGACAAAAAAGCACGAATCATCTTTTACTAACAAGTAACCAGCTAAAAGCAGCCTCAGGGCGAATAGAACTTCCCCTTTAGAGTGCCGTCACTTTGTTCATCATTTTTCAAAATGATGGTGTGTATACTACATCGTTTTTGAAAATGAAGTTTCAAAAATGTCGTTTTTTTCATCACTTCAAACGTCATTTTTTTTTCATCACAAAAAATGACCGTCTGTATGGGGCATTAGTGGCAATGAATCTCATGCTGGGCTGTTGTATTCTGACATTCAGTGCTACCAAAACAGTGCCTGCATTTGATTGAATACAGGTACTGTTCAGTTGCCAATTTTCTGACAAGCTCCTTCGACTGAACAATAAACTGATGCTGGAACCCCTATACACTCAATGAGCCATAAGTATTGACCGAAATTTAAGCAGTGCATGGCCAGCTTTACTGAATAGTGATCACAATTAATCTATGGGTAGGGGCCAATTGTCCTCTTTTAGAGGAGGTCTTGAACACCCAAGTGTTGTAAAACGCTCCCATTTTGGCTTTGATTTTGTAGTTGTAATGCCTCGCACACACGATCTGAAAAAGTCAGACGGAATTTTTTCATCGGATATTCTGACCGTGTGTATGTCCCATCAGACTTTTTCCATCGGAATTTCCGACGGGGTTAGAAAGAGAAAAATTTCGGAAATTCCGTTCATCTGTATGGAACTCCGACGGAGAAAAAAACATGCATGCACAGAATCAAGTGGACGCATGCTCGGAAGCATTGAACTTAATTTTTCTGGGCTCGTCGTACGTGTTGTACGTCAAGGCGTTTTTGACGGTCGTAATTTGGTGTGACAGTGTGTATGCAAGACAGCTTGAACAGAATTTTGATGGAAACTCCAATCGTGTGTACAGGGCATTAGCTGTCTAGCTGTTAGCCAATTTTATTCTCTAAGTTCCATGTAAATAACTTCAATTCAATGCCTACATTTATATGACATCATGCTAAAAAAGATCTTCACTGGTCTCACAAACATCTCTACATTCCTGCCTTTATAATCACATTTTCATATGTCAGACCATGTATCATCAGTTTAATGCTTTGAGTTAAGGCGAACTGGTCATTTATAGTATGTGTGCACAGTTGGATATTTCCACTTGATCAATAACCATGTAAAGTGGTATTGACCATGCATATAAATCTAGAACTACCTGTACTGACATCAATAATGTATTTCACATAGCTGGTTTAGAATAAATATTTACAAGAAGTACCCAATCTGTTGTTCTCAATCACTTGACTATGTTAGGACAGCAAAGCTTTCAGTTAACCTGTCAAAAAGCTGGGCAAGTCAAAATGAGCATAGACTGAAAGAAAATGTTACTGCAATGGGTTGTTCATTCTTCCTGCATGGTAAAACGCTGTCATTTTCCATGAAGGAAGGGTCCGTTCTGTCCGGCATTATGGCCGGTCCTTAAAGTTCAGCTTAGAACTGGAAAAACTAAGCCAGAGAAGGTGCACTTTGATGATGTCCAAACCAAGCAAGGAGAAACAAGAGCAATGCTGGAGGCAATTTACAGCACACACTCATTTTGGTAGCATAACTATTAATGTGGAAGGTATGTTCCTTGCTAAAGAACGTTATTTTTTAACATGTTGTTATGGTTAAAGTTCCAGTTTAATTCATAGGGGCAGATCCACAAAGATCTGCCCTGGCGCATTGTATCTGAGATACGCTACGCCGCCGTACCTTACATGGCTTTGGTTCGAATCCATAAAGATTTTGCGCCGTAAGTTACGGCGGCGTAGTGTATCTCAAGGACGTAATTTTTTTGACGTGGACGTAAATTACGTCCATCCCGATTCACGGACGACTTACGCAAACGAAAAAAAAAAATTCAAATTAAACGCGGGAACGACGGCCATACTTAACATGGCAAGTCTAACTATACGCCGCAAAACAGCAGCTTTAACTATACGCCAGAAAAAGCCAACTAGAGACGACGTAAGAGAATGCGACGGCCGCGCGTACGTTCGTGGATCGTCGGAAATAGCTAATTTGCATACGTGACGCGGATTACGACGGGAACGCCGAAGAATTGCATCTTATGCCGCGTACACACCATCACTTTATGTGATGAAAAAAAACAACACTTTCTGTGAAGTAAAAAATGACGTTTTTGAAACTTCAATTTTCAAAGACGAAGTTGCCTACACACCATCGTTTTCTCACAATGATCTTGCAAAGTGAGGTTACGTTCTCACCACGTTTTACCATTGAAGCTTGCTTCTGGGCATGCGTGGATGAAAAAACGTCTTAGAAAACGACGTTTTTTGCTACACACGGTCAATTTCTGTGAAGTAAAAAGTGCACTTTTGAAAAACGACACATAAAATTGAAGCATGCTTCAATTTTTTTTGGTCGTTTTTTACAAGACATAAAACGACGTTTTCCCCCACACACAGTCAATTAAAGTGACGTTTTTAAAAACGTCATTTTTTTTCATCACATAAAGTGATGGTGTGTACGCGGCATTAGATCCAAAGGCGTACGAAGACGTACGCCTGTCGGATCTAACCCAGATGCCGTCGTATCTTGGTTTGAGGATTCAAACCAAAGATTCGACGCAGGAAATTTGAAAGTACCCTGGCGTATCGGTAGATACGCCGGCGTACCCGCTTTGTGGATCTGCCCCATAATCTTTAAACTGGACTCCTATGTCTCATTATTGACCAACAACTTTTGCCTGGGTGACCACATACAGTATCTACACATCTCACATATCTCCCTATTAGTCGGGGAGATGACCAATAGGGAGATATGTGAGATGTGTAGATACCGTATGTGGTCACTCAGGCAATCACATTCATGCTCAGTGGTCCGTACCTAAGCTTTAGCTTATTATGAGTAAACAAAAGACTGGAAAATAACTAATTCTGCATTTTTCTTGACATTTACAGAACTGTGTGTGAATTAAGAAAATAAGAAAATTCATTGAATTAAAGCAAAATAAATCTTTTGGTATTCTGCTCTAAAGCTGGCCATACATGGATCAAAATCTGGCCAGTTCAGCAGGGACCAGCTGGATTTTGATGCAGATGGCACAGGTTATATGCAGCACAGTGATGGTGTCACTGCTCCTGCTGTAAGCTAATAACTGGGTTTGAAATAAAATTTGGTGCACACAAAGTAGATTTATATTCTCTGCAGGGATTGTATAGGGTATTTGTGCCAAGAGTTTAGCTTTAAAGTGATATTTATTTTTTGTTAAAAATAACAAACATGTTATACTTACCTGCTCTGGTTCCTCTTTGGCTCTCCTGGCCCCTCCCCCCTGTTGAGTGCCCCCACAGCAAGCAACTTGCTATGGGGGCACCTGAGCTGAGCCAAACTTCCCCCTGTCCATTTAGACATGAAGACGCGGTCCGGCCCAGCCTCCTTTCTTTCCTCATTGGCTGACTGACTTTGATTGACAGCCGATGGCGGTGTGCTGTTGTCTCAGCCAATGAGGAGTGGAGTCTTGGGCAGCCGAGACACCTGCAACAGCGCTGGATATAGATGGAGTTCAGGTAAGTATTAGGGAGGCTGCTGCTCACAGAAGGCTTTTTATCTTAATACATAGAATGCATTTAGATAAAGTAAAAACAAGCTTCTGCCTTTACAACCACTTTAAGGACCATTCCAGCTTTTGGATGTATTTAATGAAATTAAATATTTGGTAAGTTTTAATTACACTTTTAAGAGCCTAGAAGTGTAACCATAACAGAAAATTGTTAGAAATTATTTATTCAATATAAAATATTTCTGTCAATTCCAATAGAGTGAGATAATGTATATTTCGAAACTGGATTCTACAACCACGTGGTTGGATGGTTAACTTTAGTAAACAGCATTTCTGGTGCTCATTTACAGATGTGTGCTTTTTGTGTTGATTTACATTGTCTTGGGTTTCAGTAAATTAGGGACAGGCATTTCTGCTACATCCCTGGGGACTAATGATCCAGGGAATGAACATATAACCTTAGTAAAACAGGCTCTATAAATCATATAGGATACAATAATACTTTGCACATCTATTTTTAGACCTATAAAATTGTATGCTACATGTGCTTGTCATTAAGTTTAAGCAGAAATAAAATTGAATAGCCCATTAACCACTTCAATACATGGTATTTTCACCCCCTTCCTGCCCAGGCCAAATTTCAGCTTTCAGCACCGTCACACTTTGAATGAAAATTGCGATGTGGCTCTTAAATAAAATTGACGTCCTTTTTTTCCACAAATAGAGCTTTCTCTTGGTGGTATTTGATTACCTTGCGCTATAAACAAAAAAATAGCGACAATTTTGAAAAAAACACAATATTTCTTACTTTTTGCTATAATAAATATCCCAATTTAAAAAAATATATATATTTTTGTTCTCAGTTTATGCCAATATGTATTTTTCTACATATTTTTGGTAAAAATAAAAATCGCAATAAGCGTATAGTGATTGGTTTGCGCAAAAGTTATAGGGCCAGATTCTCAGAAGAGTTACGACGGTGTATCTCAGGAAACACCTTCGTATCTCTGTTTTTTGACCCGGGTATCTATGCGAGTGATTCCTAGAATCATTTTCGCATAGATACGGCCAAGATCCGACAGGTGTAAGTGACTTACACTGTCGGATCTTAAATGTAATTCGATGCTGGCCGCTAGGTGGCGTTTACGTTCAGGTCTCATTTGACTATGCAAATGAGCCTGATACGCCGACCCCCTTGCCCCCCCCCCCCCCCTATTTTTTTTTTTTACCACCAGCAACCACTGGTTAGCACTTCCACCTAGCAGCACTCAGGTCATTGGTTTGAATCCTAACCATGGTATTACCTCCCTGGAGTTTGCATGTTCTCCCTGTGCCTGCGTGGGTTTCCTCCCACACTCCAAAGACATGCTGGTAGTATATGTATGTATAAATATGAGTTAGGGACCTTAGATTGTAAGCTTCTTGAGGGCAGGAACTGATGTGAATGTACAATATATGTGTAAATTGATGGTGCTATATAAGTACTTGTAATAAATTATGTATTAATGATTACAAAGCTTCATTAATGTGCGTCTTTTATAGCTGCCCTAGAGCTAACAAATGTTACTTTTTAAGGTAATTTTTCAGCCATATATCCACGCAGCACAATGGTCCAACAGCATACATATTGAGCTTACCCAGGCTACAGGTTCTAGACTTCATTAACTCTTTATTACAATATATAAACAGGTGGTTTGGTAGTTATCAGCTGTTTACCTGTCTTTATCTCTCTGTACATAGGGCCATACTTGTGTATGCCAATCCGCTGCCCCACATATTATATATTGCCTCAACTATTTTATGTCCTCCCATCTTTGTGCAACGCTCTTGTGACAATACATGAGTTGATATATGAGATACGGCATGTTGCATAGATCTCTAACATATGTTAAACTATTGATAACCTTTTTTTCTGCATAGACCTAATTTCTTAGCTGCCAAGATATTGAGGTCCTGAGGAAGCGATTATGCGAAACATGTTGACCTCTTGGAATATTTAGCAAAGACATGTTGGTTTCTTGATATATGGCGGACATTGTCCTATGTTACATGAATGCATGGTTTTATTAACTATTTATATAATTTTGTATTAAATATTGTTACTTTAGTATAACAAATGTGGAGGTCCTTCTCTTGGTACCAGTAAAGTCCAACATTTTCAAGTTTTTTTCTATAAACTTTGTTAACTCTTGGTAATTAGTAAAGCATTGAATTATGAGGTCAGCCTTTTCCAAGTAAATTTCAGTTGGCTTAAGCATTGTATGTTATGACATGTAAACAGTTGCCTGTGTCTTCTTTCAGCACAGAATGCAGACATAACACCATGAAAAATGTTGGCAGGACTGATATCTCCCAAATGGTTTAAAAACTTCTTATATCTTTCGCAATAAAAATTCAAAATGAGGTACTTTACTTTTAACTCTACCAAGATGTGAATTTAAAAGCACTGTGATTGCAGTAGGTAGGTTTAGAAATATGGTTCTAGGTCTTATGGAAATGATAGCACGGATGTGAGGTGAATATACTTATTTTATAGTCCCAAGTCGTATGCAGATTACAGCAAAGATATGAAGCGAATATTTCTAGTCTTTGTGGCTCCCACTAAGCTAACGACTCACTCTGGTCTATTCAGTGCTGCACAATGAGCAATGATGAGGTGTGGAGTATAGCAACCCGTAGAAAACAGTCAGTTTACTATCGTTAGAAGAAGATACATTCTGATTATTATATTATTTATAGGTATAAAAAAAATGATAACATATCAGTTTTATTTGGCAGTATTTTATAACCAAAAATAAATAAAATCAAATGTACAATAAATGCTAGGTTTGGGCTAGAGCACAGACCTCTTAACCCAATAACCTCCTCATAACCCAATAACCTCCTCATAACCCAATAACCTCCTCATAACCCAATAACCTCAAGCAGTGATGCTTGGTTCTGGTGATTGTCTGCCACAGGCCTGCATTGTTGGGGAAGGCAAAAATCTATATGCGCCAGCACACTAAGACACTAAGGCGGTTATTTACGAAAGGAAAATTAACTTTGCACTACAAGTGCACTTTCAAGTGCAGTCGCTGTAGATCTGAGGGGGACATGCAAGGAAAATAAAAAACTGCATTTTTGCTTGCACATTATTGGATGATAAAAACAGCAGAGCTTTCCCCTAATTTCAGAGCTTCCCCTCAGATCTACAGCGATCTACAGTGACTGCACTTACAAGTGCACTTGCAGTGCACTTGTAGTGCACTTGTAGTGCAAAGAGGATTTGCCTTTCATAAATAACCCCCTAAGTATGGTGTTTTTTACTATTATTCTGGCAGAAGACAAATAAGTTGAAGATACTGTAAGTCCAAGTGTCAGAAAGTGCCTGTTATCCAGAGAACCTATTACTCTGTCCTAAATGATTAAAATGCTAAACCGAAAGACAAAACACAAGGCCGTTATAGACAGTAGAGTTAAAGGGGAGTTCCAGCCTTTTAGTGTTTATTAAAAGTCAGCAGCTACAAAAAAGTGTAGCTGCTGACTTTTAATAAACAGACACTTACCTGCTCCACGGTCCATCGACGCGGCCGCCCAGAGCTCCGCTCCTCTCCTCTCCCCCCCTCTCCGGCCGGCGCCTCCATTCATAGTGTGGGCACCCAGCCATAACAGCTTTCGACTTCACGGCTGGGCACTCACTGCGCATTTGTGCGAGTCGCGCTGCGCTCTATGAGTGGACAGGCGATCTCAAGGGAGCTGTCTTGTGTCCCTGGAGATCGCCTAAAGGGAGGGGCCGCCTAAGGCGAGAAGAGAAGTCGCCAAGGGGGTCACTGGGCAGAAGTAGGAAGTGGGAACGGAAGTCTCACTCCTACCGAAGCCTCAACTCCCCCCCCAAAAAAATTATATGCCAAATGTGGCATGTAAGGGGGCGAGGAGTGATTAAAGCGGAAGTTCCACTTTAAGCATTTGCTTGAATACTTTTACTCATGCAAATGCTCCGATACCTAAAACTGACACCTTTGCAATGCGATTTGAGCCCAAACAAACTATGTAAACCCAGGCTTGTCATAGTGACCTCAGCCAGGGTTCAAGAAGCGGTACTGGAAACTGCATGTGATTCTGACTGGAAGCGCACAACATTCCGCGTGTGATTTTTTGCAGTTATTTGAGGCCATTCATTTTGTATGGGCTCAAATCAGACGGCAAAGGTATCGGTACTCTCGGTATTGGCAAGTTCTTGAGTAAAAGGGTACTCATTCCTACCTGGTAAAAAAACGGTATCAGTGCAAAGCTAAGACCCCTTTTACACTGGGCAGCGTTAGCAGTAAAGCGCCACTAGTTTTAGTGGTGCTTTACCGCTGTTTTACCGGCGCTATTCGGCCACTAGCAGGGTTCTTTTAACCCCCCTAGTGCCCAAAGAAAGGGTTAAAAGCACCCATGTAACGCCGCTGCCAAAGTAATTTACAGGCACATCGGCAGCGGTGCCCATTAGTTTCAATGGACAGGAGCGGTGGAGAAGGGGTGTATATACCGCTCCTCTACTTCCCCAAAGATGCTGCTTGCAGAATTTTTTTTAATGTACTGCCAGCGCAGCGCCCCAGTGTGAAAGCACTCTGGCTTTCACATTAGTGTGGCAGGGGAGGCGTTTTTCAGGCGCTTTAACCCCTCAGTGTGAAAGGGGTCTAATAGACAGCTAAAGTATGTATTTAGTATGGGGCAATAGTTTGAGTTCTGGGAAACCAATTTTGTAAAGTTCCCCAGCAAACTGAAACTGGACATTATTCCCTTTGTTACAAATTGAAACGTGGACAACATTTTTGTTATTCAGAGATTCGGATGTATCGGAATCTCCAGCAATGAGTTTCAATAAATCCGAAATAAACTAATTTATTTGTATTCACTCGATTTTTTGGTTTGCGACTTCAGACAGTTGTAAGATCAATAATATGTGTCACACTCTGTATTGTTATGATTGGCCAAAGCCAAAGTCGCAAAACATGTTGCATGAAAGTCACATTGAAGTTTCAATGCAAAGTCGCACGACTCTGGGGTCCCAGCAGTGTGAACGAGCCTTAATATTTGAAGCATCCGAAATAACATAACAAAATAACAAATGAATCTGAATCTTCCAAAATAACTTTTGAAAATACAAACTGATTCAGAACAATGAAATTTTAATATACAAAACCAATTCCAAAAATTAATCATTCTTCGGTGATCTGCGATTTTTATTGTGATCGGACACTTTTGACACAATTTTGGGACCAGTGACATTCATACAGCGATCACTGCTATAAAAATGCACTGATTACTGTATACACATGTCACTGGCAGGGAAGGAGTTAACACTAGGGGCAATCAAGGGTTTAACTCTGTTACCTAGGGAGTGATTCTAACTGTGGGAGGGGGTAGGACTGACTAGGGGAGGAGAACGATCGGTGTTCCTTTTTATTGGGGATACACTATCTGTCTCCTCTCCCCTGACAGGACGTGGATCCGTGTGTTTACAGAGTTCCTGCTCTGTCATGAACAATCATGGATGCCAGGCACGTGCATTGGCTCCTCGGCGACGCACCCCCAGCAGCGCACGCACGCCACCTATAAGGCAGGGAAGCTGAGGACTTCATATGACACCCGCCCAGGATGGGAGCTCCCATCTGCGGATGTCGTATGACTTGAGCTGGGTAGTGAAGTGGTTAAGTTCTCATTGTTACTTCGTTAAAGCTGGTTTCTAGTGATGAAGGACATAAAAGAGTGACAACAGTCAAATCGGTTGACCTCCAGCTGTTTGCATCCTAGATAGCAAAGGAAAATGTAAGGTTAACTGGAGTCTGTCAGAATGGGTTGCAATTTCCAGATTCACAACATCTGGAGCTCAAAAGGGCACCTATCTCTGACTGGCAGAACATGTTGAAATTTCCAGGTCCAGATCTAGAGCGCAAAAGGGCACTTACAGTAACTCTGACTGACACAGTTTCAATGGTGTTACAAGTGATGTGATGCAATTATTTGATGAGACAATAGTTTTTATTGCAGTGGTTTCCAGACATCTGTGCATTATCTACAACATTCCACAGTCACTAGTCTTTTTTTTTCTTACTTTGCCAAAGAATACGCAGATTTTGTTTCCTGTAAACTGATGCAGTCACAGGCTGTGAACAGGACAGCTATGTTTGGAACATTACACTCCTGAATACCTGGAATAAGAATACAGACCAAGCGCAGTATTATCACTGTAATATCATCTACATTACAGCTTTAAAAGCTGCTGCTGTATCAGGTGACGCTAATGAGGATTCTAAATTATACAAGATTATCCAATAAGGAGGAGACAGGATAAATGATTCTATAAAATGGGCCTTCTGTTCATTTCGATTAATCAGATGATCACTCTTGTCTTTCCCTGACTTCGCAATTAACCTCTTCCCGACCAGCAGTAGAACAATGCAGGGGAACTTTCTGGTTTTCAAACGTGCACGTGCGCGCACCGTGCTTTTCATGCTGTGGTGGGACACAACACTAGTTTGTCAGCAGGCCCACAGACAAAGGGGCAGATCCAAGTACCTCTGCGCCGGGCGCAGCGTATCTAAGATACACTACGCCGCCGTAACTTTGTGCTTTTTTTTCGAATTCTAAAAGAATTTGCGCCATAAGTTACAGCGGTGTAGTGTATCTTTGGCGGCGTAATGGCGCGCCATTCAAATCTCTGTGATGGGGGCGTGATTTATGTTAATACGTCGTGACCCGACGTAAACAACGTTTTTTTTTAACTGCGCATGCGCCGTCCGTGGGGGTATCCCAGTGCGCATGCTCGAAATTAACCCGGAACAAGCCAATGCTCACGACGGTGACGTCATTCTACGCAAATCCCTATTCGCGAACGACTTACGCAAACAACGTAAAAAATTCAAAATTGTACGCGGGAACGACGGCCATACTTAACATTGAGTACGCCTCATAACAGCAGCTTTAACTATACGCCGGAAAAAGCCGAACGCAAACGACATAAACAAAATGTGCCGGCCGGTCCTACGTTTGTGGATCGCCGTAAATAGCTAATTTGCATACTCGACGCGGAAATCGACGAAAACGCCACCTAGCGGCCGCCGAAAAATTGCAGCTTAGATCCGACGACGTACTAAGACGTACGCCAGTCAGATCTAGCCGAGATGCCGTCGTATCTTGTTTTGAGGATACAAAACAAAGATACGACGAGCAAAATTTGAAATTACGCGGCGTATCAAGAGATACGCCGGCGTAATATCTTTGTGGATCTGCCCCAAAATCTTGCTAACGGCTATGGTCAACCACAGCACAGAGATCTGTGTACGTTAGTAAACTAGGGTGACCAGACATCCCCGGTTTCTGGGGACAGTCCCTGGATTAAGGACACTGTCCCCGGACCAAGTCTGTCGCCGGTTTTGTCCCCGGATTGGATTTGAACAGGGGCTGGGGCAATTTCAAAAGCAGAATTTTTTGGGGGGAAAAAAACTGTATTTTTTCCATTATCTGTGCCCCTTTCTGATGATCATGTGCTGGTCGGAGCGGAGGGAATATTTTTTCAGTTTCGGGTGCATGCCCATTCAGCTCCGATTACATTTTCTGTTCCTTGGCTCAAGTCCCGGCCAGCTGCCTGCCTGCTTATCTCCTTACCTTCCCTGGCGGAGTGATCTTCCTCCGCTCCCCACCCAGTAGTAGCCGAGGCCCGAAGAGTGAGACTTGACAGGCTGTGAGGCCGGCGGTGGCGGTGATGGGCAGAGAGTCGCTGATTGCTGCCATTACTAGTATAAAAAAAAAATATGTCCCCAGATTTATTATAAAAAATCTGGTCACCTTATAGTAAACATACAAAACAAATCTGTCTGGTTCTTCTCAGTCAGCACACATACACTTGTTAGGCACACAGTAAACCCCTTGATTGCCCTTCTGATCACCCCTGGCACCTAGCTGGTGGCATCAGCACAGTGGTGTAGTGGTTAGCCCTTTCACCTGGCAGCAAAAGCATCTCTTGTTCAAATCCCACCCATGACACTACCTGCCTGGAGTTTGCATGTTCTCTCTGTGTCTGTGTGGAATTCCTCCAGGTACTCCATTTCCCTCCCACTCTCCAAAGACATGTTGGTAGATTAATTGGGTATGTGTGTGTATGAATGTGAGTTAGGGACCTTAGATTGTAAGCTTCCTGAGGGCAGGGACTGGTGTGAATGTACAATGTATATGTAAAGTGTACAGACTGATCACAGTATTAGTTTCACTAGCGGTGTCAGTAAGTGCCAGTCCCTGATTGCCCATCACCCTGTCACAGTCACACTATAAGTCACTGCCATTACTAGTATAATGTCTGTCTGGATCAGTATCCTGCACAGTCACGGAACTATAATAATTTCCCCAAGTGTATAGTGTCCCCAAAAATTTGGATTTTTTTTTTTTTTTACCCAATTTTTGAAGAAATTTGACTCTATAAAAAAAAGACTAACATTTTGTAAAAAAATTATATTTTCTATGTTTTTCTATAAAATACAGTATATCCAATACTGTATTTTATAGAAGAACGTAGAAAATATAATTTTTTTACAAAATGTTAGTCTTTTTTTTATTTATATAATAAAAAATAAAAACCCAGTTGTGATCAAACACCACCAAAAGAATGCTATAAATGTGTGAAAAAATTATATGAATTAAATTTGGGTACAATATTGCATGCTAATTAAAGTAGCGCAGTGCTGAATAGCAATAGAATGGTCTGGTCCTGAAGGGGGTAAAACCTTCCAGAGGTCAAGTGGTTAAGATCCAAGCATTGCCACCTTCCTTGTCCAACAGAGTACCATTACTGGGCATTGTCATTGTTTCACTAACAAGTGTGATGGGAAATTGCAGGGTTTAACAAAAAAATATGTCTGGGCAAAAAAAAAGTAGAAAAATAACACGTGTGCGTTGCCCTGTTGGTGAGAAGGAATGACAGGAATCTGCTTTTTTGCAGCAAAATAGGTCAATGAAAGTATGAAAATTATATAAAAAGGTCTTTATTTGAATGAATTACAGATACATGTCAGTGTTAAAATATAGACTCTGGTTGAAAGGATACAATAATCATGCCATAATACAGTCAAGCAACCATATGATCATACAGCATAACATGAGTGGTTGAACTGCATTTCGACCTAATTTGTCATGGTCTTCTTCTGGGAAATGGTTGGCTCCGCTGAAGAATGAAATGAGTGAAAATGAATAAAAAGACCTTACAACCAGAAATGTTTTAATCCGTTGGATGATCCAGTGGACTCCATGGCTGTCCTGGCCCCTCCAGGGGAGGAATGCGGCCCAAAAGGTTCAACCACTCATGTTATGCTGTATGATCATATGGTTGCTTGACTGTATTATGGCATGATTATTGTATCCTTCCAACCAGAGTCTATATTTTAACACTGACATGTATCTGTAATTTATTCAAATAAAGACCTTTTTATCTAATTTTCATATTTTCATTGACCTATTTTGTCTGCAAAAGGGCCCCCTGGGGGAACCTTCCCACATCGTTCTTATGTATCTTGGGGTGCAGCCCGAACTCTCTTATATGTGTGTTTCCTTTTTCAGGGTGGAGAAACTTGACTGGCCTGCACAGAGTTCTGACCTCAACCTGATAGAACCCCTTTGGGATAAATTAGAATAGAGACTGTGAGCCAGTCCTTCTCGTCCAATATATGTGCCTGACCTCACAAATGCGCTTCTGCAAGAATGGTCAGACATTCCCATAGACACACTCCTAAACCTTCTGGACGGCCTTCCCAGAAGAGTTGAAGCTGTTATAAGAACATCGTTCTTATGTATCTTGGGGTGCAGCCCAAAATCTCTTATAGGTGTGTTTCCTTTTTCGGGGTGGAGGAATTTGAACCTTCCCACATCACAGTTCCTCCACCCCAAACTCGCTTATCCATGTCTTTATGGACCTTGCTTTGTGCACTGATGCGCAGTCATGTTGGAATAGGAAGGGGCCACTCTCAAACTGTTCCCACAAAGTTGGGAGCATGAAATTGTATTGCTGATGCTGATGCCCCAAGAGTTTACTTCATTGGAAGGGGCCAAGCCCAACCCCTGAAAAACAACCACACACCATAATTCGGCCTTAACCAAATGATTTGGACCAGTGCACAAAGCAAGATCCATAAAGACATGCATGAGCGAGTTTAGGGTGGTGGAACTTCACTCTCTTGACCTCACCTGATAGAATCCAACTTCAGTGCCTGACCTCACAACTGCGCTTCTGGAAGAATGGTTAAACAATCACATAGACACACTCCTAAACCTTGTGGACAGCCTTCCCAGAAGAGTTGAAGCTGTTATAGCTGCAGAGTGTGGACCAATTCAATATTGAACCCTTAAAGTTCATGTGCGTGTAAAGGCAGGCATCCCAATATTTTTGGTAATATAGTATTTATATATATTTTTGTATCAAAACCATTATGCCCTGTACACACGATCGGTCAATCCGATGAGAACGGTCTGATGGATTTTTCCATAAGTTAACTGATTAAACTGACTGATGGTCAGTCGTGCCAACACACCATCAGTTAAAAAAACGATTGTGTCAGAACGCGGTGACGTAAAACACAACGACGTGCTGAAAAAAACGAAGTTCAATGCTTCCATGCATGTGTCGACTTGATTTTGAGCATGCGTGGATTTTTAACCGATGTGCCTACAAACGTTTTTTTCTATCGGTTAGGTATCCATCGGTTAATTTTAAAACAAGTTTCAATTTTTTTTACCAATGGATAAATAACAGATGGGGCCCACACACGTTCGGTTTGGTCTGATGAAAACGGTCCATCAGACAGTTCTCATCGGATTGACAGATCGTGTGTATGCGGCATTAGAGTTGCCCTTTAAATAAGTAATCTTTTCTAGTTGTCCCTGATGATATGTCAACACAATGGAGATGGATAGACTAAAGATATCCTCGTGCTACACTGCAAAATTCGCTAAGCAAAGTAGAGTAGGATATAAAAGCAATAGCAGCTAAAGGCTTCCTGATTGCACATACTATAAATCACTGGAACTCAAAATAATTTCTAGGTTGTCAGAAAATAAAAATCAGCTCAGTAGAAATGCGTAGCTGAATGTATTTCTGACAGGTACTGTGCGGCTTTGTTTAGCACTCCCTTATGTTCTGGTTGTTTGCCAAGATGCTGTAACAGGAAACCTGCCACAGTCAGAATATTAGCATGTTCTACAATAATATGGAAAATCAAAAAGCTTGATTTGGCATTAAGGGAATGGTATCTAGCAATAATTTTCTTACCTGGTAGTATTTGACAATTGGGGTTTTGACTGAGAGGGACTCAACCTTTAGGTTGACATAGGGCTTTTGTTAGGAAGAAAATAATTTCAGGGAATAATACCTCAATGATTTATGCCCTTGGTGCCCAACCAATAACAAAGGGATCACATGTGGCCATTTGGCATTTATTGTGAAGCTCTCAAGGGCTCTACAGACAAGGGAAATATATTCTTTGCACTGACTTTTAGTAGTTAACTGATTTTTTTTTTTTTTACACTCTTATTTTTTTCATGCTGCCCACACTTTTTGTCTTTCCATGCTTTTCTTCCTCTGATCTTTTATCATGCTGTGAGCAGGGCTTTTTTTCAGGGGGAACTTGGGGGAACTCAGTTCCACCACCTCTGGCTCAGACCCTTTGGTGCCTGCTCACCACAATCACTTGTAAACACAGAAGTCTGGTTTCTGTGTTTACAAGTGACAGCTTTGTAACCCCCTGAACTCTGCACTCTGTATGTAATGCAATTCTGCCCCTTTAAGACCCTTCTACTGTTTGTGAAGTTTGAACGGGTCGTGGTTGAGTTCCTGCACCTATTTTCTGAGAAAAAAAACTCTGGCTGTGAGGAATTACAAATGTGGCACATCGTTTTTGAGGGGGCTGTAAAGGAGCTGTACAAGCAGTGATCTCTAGCAGTCTTGTGTATTTTTGTTTCTTAAAGCATGTTACCTATCTCCAACAACCCCTAAAGCAACCTCTGTCCATATTCTCCAGCACGTTGGGAAAAAACTCCTAGACCACCTTTGCATACATGCAGCGTGGTAATGTATGCTACAGCAACGTTTGTGGCAATGGAGTATGGCAACCCAATGCACAAAAATAATGCACTTCAGTTGTGTTGTGGTGTGATGCATAAGCAAAAATGATGCAGGTACATTGTCTGGTCCCTTGTCGGGCCCAATCAAATAATTGGGCTGTCTTAATACAGCGCACAATAAAGGTTAAGTTCGCCTTTAAAACATGTCACATATTACATCCATATTTGGGGTGCAACATGTAAAATATTCCATCAACCAAATCCCCATCTGTAAATAATAATGAAAAAAAGGGGCGCAATACAAATGTCCATATATGTGAAAATACTACTTGGGAATCGCCGATATCCAAAATAAGTGTTTAAATCTCCAGTACCATATTCATATATCCCAAATATACATCCTTAATTAAATATACAGTATAATAAACACATTTACAAAAAATAATATATAATTCTCCACCAAAAAAATAATCAGATGTGTGTATGAAAAATCCAAGAACATTTCAATATTAAGCGACAGTCTCTTTCCTGTGTTTTTGTAGTCTTTACTCTCTTCGGTGTGTACTCCACCACTTGTGACAGCGGGCAAGGGTTCCTCTCCCCCCTGCAGCCGCTGTCACATTTTAAAATTGCTCTGCAAGCAAAGCCCCATCATTCATTCGCAGGCATCTTTGAATGACGATACTAAGATACTGAAGATACTAAAAGTCCCTACTACAGCCACAGCAGGAGGCTTGGAGTTCTCAATGGACTGCGAATGTGCCGATCAGTACCATTGTAGACCTTTCACACTTCCTCCAGCCTTCTAACTGAAAGCCCACACATCGTTTTGCTCGTCGAGTTCCTTGTTCGGCTGTCAGAAAACTCGTCGAGTCAAATTTTCCCATTGCCCAACGAGGAAATAGAGAACATGCTCTCTATTTGGCTCGACGAGTTTCCCGGCGGGTTTCTCGGCGAAAAGTGTACACACGACCGGTTTTCTCGGCAGAATACGTCTCCCATCGAGTTTCTTGCTGGATTCTGCCGAGAAAACCGATCGTGTGTACAGGGCCTCATCCCTTAACGAGTGCCATAACACATCAAAATCTACTGCACAAGTGTGAATGGAACTAATGTGATAAGCTGGCCAAATATTAATATTTTTTTTTTTTTCGTTCAACCAGTGGGTTTATAAAAAAAAAAAAAAAGATCAGATTCCCCTCTCTACATGTTCAATGTGGATAGGGGAATCACTCTTGCTGACCTATAGTATTCTGACAGCGAGGAGACCTCCACACCATCAGAATACACTGATCAGGGACTGCTGGCTATATCCTGCAGCACTGATCATTCATGAAAACATCTGGCAGGCTGATTGGGCAGAAGTACATCTAAGTACATAAGATCTGTACAGTTAGCCTGCCTATACATCGGTCGAAAGTTGTCCAGTCCCTGGCTGAATTTTGATCCATGTATGGTTGCCTTTACTGAACGCAGCAGGGAAAAAACAGGACTGCAATCTGTGATAAAGCTGTGTACGTTTTAGAACTTGATGGAGAGAAATACAAATTCTTTGCCAGATAAAACAGCTCCAATATATGAACTTTATTTATTACAGGTATTTATATAGTGTTGACAATTAACGCAGTCACTGCCCTCAAGGAGTTTACAATCTAAGGTCCCTAATTCATACATACACATGCCACTTTAGAATGAAGTTTATTAACCTACCTGCATGTCTTTGTGTGAGTGTGGGAGGAAACTGGAGTACCCAGAGGAAACCCATGCATGCACAGGGAGAACATGCAAACTCCATGCAGTGTCAGTTAATGTGGTTCTAAAGGCAGAAGGTTTTTTATGCATTAAGATAAAAAACCTTCAGTGTGTAGCAGCCCCCCTAATACTTACCTGAGCCCCATCTCAAACCAGTGATATTGCACGATAGAGTCAGCTGTCTGGGACTCTCCCTCCTGATTGGCTGAGACACACAACTGTCAATCAAAGTCAGTAACCAATGAGGAGAGAGAGAGGGTGTTGCCGAGCCACGGCTCTGTGTCTGAATGGCTACATGTAGCTGCAGCTCGGCTGAGATGCCCTCACAGCAAGCAGCTTGCTGTAGGGCCACTCGGTAGAAGGGAGAGGCCAGGAGCACCGGCGAGGGACTCGAGGAGAGGAGGATCCAGGCTGCTTTGTGCAAAACCACTGCATAAAGCAAGTAAAAATACATGTTTGTTATTTTGAGGACCAGTTCACACCAAAGGAACTAAGTTCAGATGCTTTTCTGCATGCACATTTTTGCATTTGCTCTTTTTTCTTAAACATAATGACATGTGTGTTGCAGTGTATTTTTGATGCATTTTACAGCGTTCCAGTACAGTCCAGTGAACTATTCTTTTTCTTTTTCTAGAACTGGAACGCACTGGATAGCACTGGAACTGCATGTGGCGTGAACTGGCGTTTAAACAAAAAAAAACAAGACTTTAGTATCGCTTAAAGATGATGGTTTGTATTTGAACTGAGGACCTTCCTGCAAGGCAGAAGCGCTAACCACTAAGCAACTGTGCCACTATCTGTGTATTTAGCTTTTTGCCTGGTTTCATTTTAAATTATAATCTTCATTTGCAGCCTAGAACTGAATCTAGCAGTGGTCAGCTGGAATGTGTGACCAGTTTAGAATAACATCTTATCCCACAATAGTCTGCTTGGTCTAGTCGGTTACTTTTTGTATTGTTAATAAAAAAAAGCTGAATATTGTTGTTACAATAATTAACAACATTTTATCAGGAAATTCCTATCTTGATTAATTGGACATTTGGGACATTCCCAGTGAAAACACAGCAGCAGTGATTATAACAAACATGGTTCCGGTTTAGTCTTCCAAGGGTACTTAAGAATGTCCTTACCTATAACAAGGAAGAAAACCTAAATACACAAAACACCATCTGCGTAAGTAGCTGGTAATTTATTGATTCCGTTTCATGTTCCTGCTGCTGTCCCTAGATGATCTTTCACCTCAGAAACCTGCATGTTTTAGTGTGCCATAAACAAAGAAATAACCCATAGAGTGTCCGAATATATGCCCAGCTTGTTATCTTATCAATGTATGGCAGGAATGACCGTCTAATAACTATAAAAATATATAAAAATACATAAAAACACACACACATAGGGTGTGCTTTATAAAGTATTTGCATAGCCATTGCCCAGTGACAATGTACATTCATTCTGTATGAATAGGGAAAAAACGAATTTAAATAGTCTTTATTCCCCTTTTGCCCAACCTGGGTCCTGGGTAGGGTTGGCCAACTCATCCCTTTTTAAAACAGAACACATATAATTACACAGGTTCTGTGGCTGATTAAGGGGGGTAATTAAACTCACTTGGTGCCTTATTTGCATTAAATTAGCCTCAGAACCTGTGTAATTAATATGTGTTCTGTTTTAAAGGGATGAGTTGGCAACCCTAGTCCTGGGTGCCGCATGTGGCCCTTTGGCACCTATTGTATGTTTTGATGCAAACGGAAGTCAGGAAAGGAAGATATTTTTTAAGTTAGCCATACATGGATCAGCCGTTTCAGCAGGGACCGACCACATTTCAATACATGGCTTGCTGTACAGAAGTCATACAACCAGAAATTGTATATAATATGGCCAAAAATACTGCAACATCAATTACAAACCAATAGATTATTGAATAAAGATATATATCTTAAAAAAAAAAAAATCTAAAATATATATCTTAAAATTGTTCTTTCCTTTAAGAAATGTCTAAACCAAAGAATTTACTATACAATTTACGTATTGTTACCTTACAAAGAGCATTAATCAGTAAACAGTGTTGTGGTTTTGTGGTCACTACACCAAATTGTTCAAATGAGCGGTTACATGGGAACAGCGGCGATGCAAGCCATATATTTATACAGAGTACAAATCTGACAGCTTCAACTGTTCCCACACACAGTGTGCAAGCGGCGATTAGAGGCACTAGCAGGAATCTACTGATTCTTGCTGGTGGTGGCCCCTGGAGCTGCTATTCGGCTGTCTGAATGTAAAGTGTAGAGTGAACATTCAGGTCCAGAAGATTCTGACTAGGAAACATGCAGCACCAATATCTTGCTGGATTGGAGACAGGGCTGAAAGGTTTAAAGTTTAACCTCACCTATTTTTAAACCTATCTACTTTGGCAAAAAATAAAACAAATGAAAAACAAAATAAAAAATAAAACAAATGAAAAAACAAAAAGTAAAAAAGAAAGTTCTGTTTTGTGGTCCTCTAATTTCTTTGTGTACATGCTTAGGGGGTTAATTTCCAAGAAGTGTATTAGACCAAAGATTATGGGCTAGATCCTCAAATGAATTACGCCGGCGTATCTATGGATACACCGCGTAATTTCAAAGTTCCCCTGTCGTATCTCTGTTTTTTATCCACAAAACAAGATACGACGGAATCGGGGCTCGATCCGACAGGCGTACATCTTAGTACGCCGTCGGATCGTAGGTGCATGTTTACGCTGGCCGCTAGGTGGCGTTTCGGTCGAATTCCGTGTGGAGTATGCAAATTAGCTAGATACGGCGATCCACGAACGTATGTCCGGCCGGCGCATTTTTTTACGTCGTTTGCGTTCGGCCTTTTCCGGCGTATAGTTACCCCTGCTATATGAGGCGTATCCTATGTTAAGTATGGCCGTCGTTCCCGCGTCGAATTTTGAAAATGTTACGTCGTTTGCGTCAGTCGTTCGCGAATAGGGCTTTGCGTAGAATGATGTCACCGTCGTAAGCATTGGCTTGTTCCGGTTTAATTTCGAGCATGCGCACTGGGATACCCCCACAGACGGCGCATTCGCCGTTCAAAAAAAACGTCATTTACGTCGGGTCACGACGTATTAACATAAAACACGCCCCCATCACATACAATTGAATTGCGCGCCCTTACGCCGCCTAAGTTACACTACGCCGCCGTAACTTACGGTGGGAAATCTTTGAGGATACAAAAAAAAGTAAGTTACGGAGGCGTAGTGTATCTGAGTTTCCCCTTCGCCGGATGTTCACTTCAGGTCACCAATTGCAGGTTCACCTTTTGACCCTGTGAGGTCCCCTTACTGTTTGTGAAGAGGGTTGAGGAACATTGTATTGTAAAGAATGAAATGTAAGTTAAGGATTATGACGGAATGACTTAGATTTAGACCATGGGACCGCAGGCCACACACCACCGGCCCAGATCATAAATAAAAGACCAATAGACATTATGGCATGAAATGGCCGCGGTTTTATTTATTGGTTTACCAAAATTAAATAAATTCATATCTCCATAACTTTATTAAACAAATAACATCTTTTTACCATCTTACCACAATTATGGATAACTATCCAGAGTGGCGGAAAAAACACATACGGTAAATTTACCGTGACGGGGCGGGGGGGGGGGAGGGAAAGCTTCTTGCTTGCAGGTCCAAAGAGGACTATTTCCTGTTCTGGCCCCCTTTTATAATGGAACACCCAGGACCCTCCAGGTGCACACAATCCCTCACTTAATCGCCCTTCTACCACATGTAAGGGGAAGCGCACCAACCACCCCTTCCTTACCTACCACTAAACAAGAAAACCCCCCGGGGGGTGAAATTAGCAAAACTGAGGGGGGGGGGCATGAAGGGGCGCCCAAAAGGTTCTGCCCCCCCTTTTACATTCTGGTTGACTTGTTTGTCTACTCATGTAAGAGGCTTTGGTGGCATTTTAGACCAGTGACTTAGATTTAGACCATTCTGGTTTGACTTGTTTGTCTACTCATGTAAAGACTTTGGTGGCATTTTAGACCAATGACTTAGATTTAGACCATTCTTGTT
Source organism: Rana temporaria (assembly GCF_905171775.1). Taxonomy (NCBI): domain Eukaryota; kingdom Metazoa; phylum Chordata; class Amphibia; order Anura; family Ranidae; genus Rana; species Rana temporaria. Next base: position 421,745,219 of record NC_053489.1, read on the forward strand.
TGACTTGTTTCTCTACTCATGTAAGAGGCCTTGGTGGCTTTTTTGACTAGTGATAGCTTTTACCTACATCAAAGGAGAACTATGATTATGGGATTATGGATGCAGAGTCAAGGTAAAATTAAGAACCATGCACTCTTGTCTGAAGTGAAGTATATCTGCTGGGCCTTGTTCCCACGGGTATATAAGTTGGCACAGATGTTTTGTGTATCCCCATACAGGCAATCCCATTCATGTCAATTGGGACAGTTACAGACGCTCTTTCTAATTTAACAGTCTGCAGGTATGGGTGTGTTCCAATCCGACTGTACAATCTTAGATTTATTTAAGAAAAACAAAACAAAAAAAATGTAATATGGTGACCTGCCTACAATATCCAATCATATTGTATTCCACCAGGCAGGCACTTGCAGTACATGCTTGTTGGTGAGCTACTAATCAAATGTAACAGCCTGTGTCCCATGTTGCAATCTTGGTGCACCCAGTTATTGGGACCTTGGCTACCTCTTCCGCGTTAAACACAAAAAAAGACTACTAGCAAAAAAAGGTTAAAGGATGGGATTTTATAGGTTCACAATTATTATATACTACTAGTAAAATTGCATACAATTTGTTTACAAATTTGATTTTAAAACTGTGTGTTGGAGATGCCAAAGCGTGAAATACAAAAATGAAAGAGCTAAATCTTACCAGCTTTATTGTTATTACTGCCACAGGCAAAATATGTAGGTAATACCTAGAGCAGCCTTGCTCACACAGAGTGCTGCCTGGCTTTATCATGGATTCCCTCAAACTACAGTACTCCTGATCAGTGGCGGCTGGTGCTTCATTTTTTGGGGCGGGCAGCAAACAAGCCACCTGACCCCCCTCCCCCGTTCGTTCAGTTGACCGATCAAACTCACCGACCCCCCCCCCCTGTCACTTGGCGAACAAACTGCTCGCCCATCCACACACCAGCCCTGCACTTACCCAGTCCAGGTCATGGTCAGCTTCCCCCTACATCTACTCCTTGGTGGCTTGCTCATTGCTTCTGCTCCCAGCCAATACGGTCCCTTCTCCTCTCGGCCTATTGGGTCTTAAGATCTGCTTTCTGATTGGCTGGGAGAAGCAGGAAGACAATAGCGAATATTTATTGGCTATTGTCACACAACTGGGTGGGATCAGTGCTCTGCCCCCCTGAGTCCACCCTTTTTTAAGCCAATTAGAGCCTCAGGCTGTAATGCTGGGTGTGCGGTGCACAACGATTTATATAGGCCCTCTTATGACGTCACAGTCCCAGCAATGCTCCGGGTGGTGACGACATAAGGGGGTGGGGTAATATGTCATCACCACCCAGAGCATGCTGGGACTGTGACGTCATAAGAGGCCTATATAAATCGTTGCGCACCACACACCCGGCATTACAGCGGGAGGAAACGTCGTGGCAACAACAGAAGAAAAGAAGAGGGAAGAAGAAGAAGATGACGGTGGAAGACCGGGCTGGCCGCCGCTAGTAAAAGAGCTGCAAGAAGATAGTGGTGGCCAGCCCGGGAGAAGGCACCGGAGAGCGGGAGAAGAACCGGGGAGCGCGGAGAAGTCGGAAGAAGACCCCCGGAGCTGACTAATAAATGATTTTAAAAACCTGTGCAGTGCTTTTTTTTTTTTACACTTTTACTCCAGGTGAATGGGTAGGGGTACAATGTACCCTATACTCATTCACCTAGGGTGGGGGGGCCGGGATCTGGGTGCCCCCTTATTAAAGGGGGCTCCCAGATTCCGATAAGCTCCCAGAGGGGGGGGTCTTGTCAAAAAGTTGTCATGGCTATAAAAGGGTTGAAAAAAGCTGCGATAGAGCTGTCACAGCAGAAAGTCCAGTGTCCTCACCCTTGTTTTTCTTGTTTGATATAGTGTTACTTTCTATTTAGTAAATAGCCCAGAATGTAAAATGTAAAAAAAATCCCTGCACTATTTTCCTGTGAGTTCAGCCATACAATTGTATGGCTGAACTCACATTGCACAGATATTGCATGCGATCGGCACAACAGTGCGGGTGTGAATCACATGCGATGTCTGTGTTCGCACAAGTGTGAACCCAGGCTAATGCCTCGTACACATGACCGGTTTTCCTGTTGGGAAAACTGCCATGAGAGCTTTTGGCCAGGAATCCCGGTTGTGTGTATGCTCCCTCGCAGTTTTCCCGACAGGAAAACTGCAGAGAAAAAAAAGAGAACCAGCTCTCTTTTCTCGCCAGAATTCCCGGTGGTTTTTAGCCGGCAGTTTTCCTATGGGAAAAGACTGCGATGGAGCACACACACGTCTTGGATTCCCGACCAAAGCTCTCATGGCAGTTTTTCTGTCGGGAAACCCGGTCGTGTGTATGGGGAAAAAGCTACCAAGCAGGTTCTCAGTTTTCCCCTCGGCTTGTATACAATTTTTGGGGAATTTTCCCAAGGTAACCCTAAAGAAACCTGAAGACACCCCAGGATATCTGGGCACCCTGGTTGATAAAGACTGATCTAATTTCTCACTTATACTCAGATGGTTCCCATCACTTGTGAATGCATGACCAGTCATTTTAGATTGAAAAAAGAAGATAAGAAATAGGAGGAAACCTGTCATTCTGTAAGGCAAGCTGCCACCTATGTGGCCTTTCCAAAAATGTGAGCCTTGTTATCGTGCGATTTAGTGCAGAATAAGATATGTTACAAACAAGTGGCACTATTTCTAACATCTAAGCACGTGCTGTTCTTCTCTTAGGCCTCCTACACACGACCGAGAAACTTGACGGGCGAAAAACATCGTTTTCCTTGTCGAGTTCCTTGTGAAGCCGTCGAGAAACTCGACAATGCCAATTTTCTCCATTCCCGTCAAGGAAATAGAGAACATGCTTTCTTTTTGGCTCATTGAGTTTCTCGACAGTTTCCTCGACGAAAGTGTACACACGACCGGTTTCCTCGGCAAAAAAATATCTCCCAGCAAGTTTCTTGCTGGTTTTTGCCGAGAAACTCGGTCGTGTGTACGAGGCCTTACTGCAGCTCACAAAGATAAAAGAAAATACTACCTACAAGCCCTGTTGTCTACTTACCCCACATGCATGCTCTTCAATATATATATATATATATATAACAGATTTCTATTTTTCGTTTGGCACGACACACATTCTGCCATGGCTTAAGGAGTAAATGCAGCGAAGGCTAAGCCTGTTCTACAGTGCATGAGTTAGGATGCAAATCTGCGAGGAGCCTTAATTGAACCTTTGAAAGCATGCCAGAAGGTTCACTCTTTTTGATTAACAACTTAGCTGAATCTTTGCAGCAGTAGAAGAGTAATCACGCTGTAACTGATCACAGCAACACTTACCTGATATTCAGAAATATGCACACGCTTTGCAAAACAAGTCAAGCCCAAGCAGCACCTTTTACGCCATGTTAGGTACAGCTTTAGGAATTTTGCTAATGATTGTTATGATTATCTAACTTCAATACATATTTAAGATGCATAAACTAGTATAAACCAGTATAAATATTTCACAAGCACAGCAAAACAGCAACTGATGTGTATTACTGTAATGCACGCTCAAGAGCCCCAACTCAGCTAGCTGTGTTTAGGACTCGGCTACTCAGCATCTCTGTGTGTATGAGGAGCTGCAAGTACCGGTATCAAGTTGTGTCTTTCGTGGTATAAAGCATCAATGTACAGCAGGCACACAACATGTTAATTACGTTTACCAAAATGAAATAATGCAACTTTAAGCCTCATACACACGTTCAGATTTTCATCGGATGTGATTGCCAGCAGCGCCAGCCAATGGCTGCGCTGCTAGCAATCAGTCCAACCTAGACAGCACTGACTTTATCTGCCTACATACCAAAAATGAAAAAAAAAGGGTCCCTCCTCTGCTACCACCTTCTGGGCCCCTCTGTTGACCTGATGGGTTCCAGGGAAATGTAATGTAAGCCCTGGTAAGCATGTAGGAGCGGGGGTGTGGTCTAGTGAAATCTATTTATCCATTTAGGCATAAATTAACAATGAAGCTTTCCCAGGCCCCCCCGTTTAGCTGAGGGGGCCTGGGACCAGTACAACAGGACCGGTTGTACTGGAATGATGAGAAGCTCAGCTGACTTTAATCTTCCAATCATGTGCAAGCAACAATTTTTTTTTTTTTTTCCTTGCACGTGATTGGGTATTGCAAAGCGAAACCTCACCGCATTCACTAAGCTCTGGAAGAAATCCCCTTGCCAAAGTGCAGCTTCCCTTGCAAAGGAAACAATTTGCCTTTAGTAAATCAACCTCATAATGTAACATGCACCTTTTATATTCCAAATGCAAGCTGCAAAGGTTCACAGTATATCAGATATTCAGATGCTAAAGCAGAATATTCGAAAGATCTCATTTTTTAGCACCATTACAGCTGACAAGTATTTCAACACATGGCAAAGGTGCAAAGACTCACTTTGAGTGTGAAGAGCTTGTGCAAGGTTTACAGAACGTGTGTATTACTGGAGGATAGGCTCCATTCTCTTTCCCATCAGAACAACAGCAACAGACAAGAAACATGCATCCAACAACCTTGCCTTAGCAGAGGATAGCAAACCTCGGAGATTCATCTATCACACAAGATAACCTGTAATGTCATAAACTGTAGTCAGCCAATGTTTCATGGTGTCTAGAAATAATTCCATTTCATAGAAGCCACTCTCGTGGCTGAATGAGTTACTCATTGAACTGAACATAAAAAAAAAAGAGCGATGCCCATTTTTGTACAAAAAAAAGGCAAAACATTTTCGAACCAAAACAGAAAGAGTACATTTAAGCTTCAGAGGGTGACGCCAATTTTGTATTAACTTATGAGTGAAAAACAAAACGTATGAGTTACTACCACATTTTATATGTAATCTAGGTATATTCTCTAGCTGCATATTCATATTAGGAAATCGACAACATTTCAAGTAAATCGGTATTAAGTCCCAAAACAAAAGTGTAAGATATTGCAGCTAATCAATCCTTAGGTGTGGTGGCTGCATTTGTTTTTTTTTGTTTTTTTACTTTATTTTCACCTAGTGATTTGGCCAGTAACACATTTCCTGTCTAAAAGCCCGTACACATGATCTTTTGATAACAATTGTGTGATGGTAGGGTTTTTGTCAGATATTCCGACCATTTGTACGCTCCATCGGACAATTGTTGGCAGAATGTTTTATAGCATTCTTTTAAATTTCCGACAAAAATGTGTGCTGTCGGATTATCCGTCATAATAAAATCAAAAGTACAACCACCTGTGCTCCTAACCAATGCTAACAATAGCACAACATTAGCAGAAGTTGCCCAAAGGGTAGCGCTAAAGAGCTGAAAAAACACATAGTTTTGTGTATGTTGGCTGAAAAAGTTCTGCCGCCTGTATGCAGAAGAAGTTCACGGGCAACGCCATTCAGACAAAAATCCGATGGAAATCCGATCGTGTTTAGGGTGCCCCCACTCTGGATCCACCCTTGGACAGCAGCATTGTCGTGTTAGATGTACTAGCAAATGCAGGGGACCAGACAAAAAATCTGAACTCTACTTGAAAAGTTGAACTCTAAAGCCGCGTACACACGATCGGTTTGTCCGATGAAAACAGACCGATGGACTGTTTTCATCGGACAAACCGATCGTGTGTGGGCCCCATTGGTTTGTTTTCCATCGGTGTAAAAAAATAGAACATGTTTTACATTTTTCCTATGGATAAAAAAACAATAGAAAAATGTGATCGTCTGTGTGGAACTCCATCGGAGAAAAATCCATGCATGCTCAGAATCAAGTCGAAGCATGCTCGGAAGCATTGAACTTCTTTTTTTTCGGCTTGTCATAGTGTTGTATTTCACCGCGTTGGACACGGTCGGATTTTTGACTGAGGGTGTGTAGGTAAGACTGATGAAAGTCAGCTTCATTGGATATCCGATGAAAAATCCATCGGATTAGATTTCATCAGATATCCGAACGTGTGTACAGGGCTTAACGCTTAATAGCAGTTTCAGCAGCAGGTGTTTTGCTTTTGGAATAAAGGTTTTTCATAAATAAATATAAGCTAATCATTGTAAGCACCCCTGTCCAAACCCTCTATCTGCTATTTATGCTAGACTGCTTGGTATGGTAAAGGAAGATGAAGACTTACTGGCTGGATCACCAGCTGAAAATAAAGAGAAAAAAAAAAAAGAAAACAAATGCAGCCACCACATCTAAGAATTGGTAAGCTGCGATGTATTTAAGAAAGAAAACCAACTATATTGTTCCACCAAGCTTTAAAAGTGTCGGTTCATAGTGGGGCGATCTGTCAAGAGACTTAGCCGCCTGACAAGTCGCGATCCATGCAGTGCAATGGAATTGTACTAATGGGAGCGACTCAAATTGCTCCAACTTAGAAAAAGTTTACTGTACTACTTGGCGGCGACGTCGGAGCGGCTTGCATTAACTTCTATTAAAGAAGTCGTTTGCAAGCCGCGCTGACGTTGCGATGTGTGGGGCAGCTTCAGAGTCGGAGGACTTTGAAGACGCCCCAGTGTGAACCGGCACTTATGCTCCTCACTTATACATGTACATTATCACGTGCCTTAACATTTGTAAACCCATGTGTTTTTGTTCATTCATTAAGTTTAGCAGGCCTTCAGTACATGACATGATGTCAAAACATATAATCATTACTCTGTCCATGCAGCTCATTGCAATGAATGTATCATGTATAGTATAACATAACATTATACTGGGTAGGTGTGAATGGTACCTAACTTCCCAGTACAGTACATACATTGGTCAATACAAGACTTTGTTGCTATGTGTGCACTTTTCATTCCTCATCATGTCATGGTTTAGAGGGAGCCATGGCAAATATCTCCTTCCAAAATGCAATAGGGCTTTCTCAGTCCTGTTCATGTATAAGCTGAACTGTCAGGTTGATGTAATATAGGAATAGCCATAAATGCATATTTTTTAGCAAGTATTTGAAAGCATGTGAACTTCCATCCAAATAAATGAAAGATAGTGGATAAAACCAAACTCCAAGAGTTAAAATAAATACAATTAGACATTGTAATGGGGCTCATAAGGCAATGGGAACATGAATCATGTTCTCAATTATGTTATGAGGGAGAAAAAAATGAATAAAGGAGAATGGGGGAGGAGAATGAGAGGGTGGGAGAGAGAGGAGAGAGAGAGAGAGAGAGAGAGAGAGAGAGAGAGAAAGAAAGAGGGGGGAGAGAGAATTAGAGGGTGGGAGAGAGAGAGAGGAGAGAGAGAGAGAGAGGAGAGAGAGAAGAGAGAATGAAAGAGGGTGGGGAGAGGAGAATAGAGGGTGGGAGAGAGAGGAAGAGAGATAGAATGAAAGAGGGTGGGGTAGAGAATAAAGAGGGGTGGGAGAGGAGAATGAAAGAGGGTGGGGGAGAGAGAATGAAAGAGGGTGGGGGAGAGAGAATGAAAGAGGGTGGGGGAGAGAGAATGAAAGAGGGTGGGGAGAGAGAGAGAATGAAAGAGTTGATAGAGAGAATGAAAGAGGGTGGGAGAGAGAGAGAGAGAGAATTAAAAAGGGTGGGAGTGAGAGAATGAAAGAAGATGGGAGAGCAAGAGAGAATGAAAGAGGATGGGGGGAGAGAGAGGGGGAGAAAATGAAAGAGGATAGAGGGAAGAGAGAGCGAGAGGGGGGGGAGAGAATGATGGAGGATGGGGGTAGAGAGAGGGGGGGAGAGAATGAAAGAGGATGGGAGAGAAAGAGAGAATGAAAGAGGATGGGGGGAAAGAGAGAGGGGAGATAATGAAAGAGAATGGGGGGGAGAGAGAGAGAGAGAGAGAGGAGAGAGAATGGAAGAGGATGGGAGAGAGAGAGGGGGGGTGAATGAAAGAGGATGGGAGAGAAAGACAGTATGAAAGAGGATGGGAGAGAGAGAAGAAAGAGAATGAAAGATAGGGGGAGAGAATGAAAGATAGTGCGGGGGGAAGAGAATGAAAGATATTGGGGGGAGAGAGAGAATGAAAGATAGTGCGGGGGAAAAGAATGAAAGATATTGGGAGGAGAGAGAGAGAGAATGAAAGATAGTGGAGGGGAAGAGAATGAAAGATAGTGGGGGGGAGAGAATTAAAGATATTGGGAGGGGTGAAAGATAGTGGGGGGAAGAGAATGAAAGATATTGGGGGGAGAGAGAGAGGGAATGAAATATAGTGGGGGAAGAGAATGAAAGATAGAGGGGGAGAGAATGAAAGATAGTGGGGGGGAATGAAAGATAGTGGGGGAGAGAATGAAAGATAGGGGGGAGAGAATGAAAGATAGTGGGGGAAGAGAATGAAAGATAGTGGGGGAGAGAATGAAAGATATTGGGGAGGAGAGAGAGAGAGAATAAAAAATAGTGGGGGAGAGAATAAAGTTAGTGGGGGGGATGAAAGATAGTGTGGGGGGGGAGAGAAGATAGGGGGGAGAGAATGAAAGATATTGGGGGGTGAAAGATAATGGGGAAGAAGAGAGAAGATATGGGGGGAATAATATGTGGGGGGAGGAAGAAAGATATTGGGGGGGGGGTGAAAGATAATGGGGGGAAGAGAATGAAGATAGTGGGGGAGAGAATGAAAAATATTGGGGGGAGAGAATGAAAGAAAATGGGGGGAGAGAATGAAAGGTAATGGGGGGAGAGAATGAAAGATATTGGGGGAGGGATGAAAGATAATGGGGGGAAGAGAATGAAAGATAGTGGGGGGAAGAGAATGAAAGGTAGTGGGGGGAGAGAATGAAAGATATTGGGGAGGGAGAATGAAAGATAATGGGGGAAGAGAATAAAAGATAGTGGGGGGAAGAGAATGAAAGGTAGTGGGGAGAATGAAAGATATTGGGGGGAAGAGAATGAAAGATAGTGGGGGGAAGAGAATGAAAGATAGTGGGGGGAAGAGAATGAAAGGTAGTGGGGAGAATGAAAGATATTGGGGGGAAGAGAATGAAAGATAGTGGGGGGAAGAGAATGAAAGATAGTGGGGGGAGAGAATGAAAGGTAGTGGGGAGAATGAAAGATATTGGGGGGAAGAGAATGAAAGATAGTGGGGGAAGAGAATGAAAGGTAGTGGGGAGAATGAAAGATATTGGGGGGAAGAGAATGAAAGATAGTGGGGGGAAGAGAATGAAAGGTAGTGGGGGGAGAATGAGAGAGAATGAAAGAGAGTGGGGGAAGAGAATGAAAGAGAGTGGAAGAGTAAGACAGAGAGAAGGTGAATGAGTGAACCCGAGTGAAAGAGCAGGATAGAGAGAGTGGGTGTGATAGATAGATAGATAGATAGATAGATAGATAGATAGATAGATAGATAGATAGATAGATAGATGCGAAAACAAAAGACACAGAGAGAGAGAGAGAGAGAGAGAGAGAGAGAGAGAGAGAGAGAAGAAGAGAGAACGAGAAAGAAAGAAAGAAAGAAAGAAAGAAAGAAAGATTGGGAGATAGATGGATAAAGATATATATGGTGATAGAGAGAGTAAGAGAGATGTGTATATATTTATAGCGAGAGAGAGAGAGAGAGAGAGAGAGAGAGAGAGAGAGATGTATATACAATATATATATATGCAGTGTAGATAGATGATAGGAGGTTGTGTACTTGTATAGTTTGGTGTGTATAATCTGGTGCTGTGTGTCTGTGTGTGTATAGTGATCGGCCCATGATCTGAGGCACACATGCCCATGACCCAGCAGTGAGTGAGTGATGAGAGTTGTAGGAATGAATGGCAATGATAGGTGAGAGTTCCATGAGTGTGACAAGGACGAGTGTATGGGGAGGGTGTGATGAGCGGTGCACACCCCCAGTCAGGTCATACCGGGCGGTGTGACAAGGACATGTGTATGACGAGAGGGAAGGTTCTTACCTGTGAGTGTGGAGCTGCTCCGGTATGATGTCGGCAGAGTCCGGGCTGTGCAGGCAGAGTAATGTGCTGATTGGTGGTGTGCTCTCTCCTCCCTCTCTCTCTCTCTCTCTCCCTCCTCCCAGCCTCACTTTCCTCACTTCCAGCCTGCTGTCATTGTGTGTTTACATTCCTTACTATACCTCCTCCTGTCCCTTCTATTCTCCTCCACACAGCCCTTCCCTCTTTCTCACCAGCATTCACTCCCGCCTCCTTCACTTCACTTTCCTACTGCTAAGTCCACCAGCACTCCTCTCATTTACAGCTCAACTCCAGTCACAAACACTTTCATTCATATACTGTATTCCTCATTGGCCACAAGGGGTAGAAATCTGCTTTATCTGTACCAAACATCTTTGCAAATCCACATATTAGCTGCTAAGTAGAGGTGATATCATCAATATGCTTTGCAGAGAGCAGAACTGTGGGAGGAGCCAATCAGGCCCCACCCACTACTGATTGCAGGAGGGGGTGGAGACAAGACCGGTCACCCTGTACAAGTAGAGGGAGCAGCAGTGATCGGTCTATATAGGAAATGTTTCACAATAGACTACTGCACAGATCTGGAAGACAGTGGCGTGGGGGGAGGGTGCCGGCCGCACTGGGTGACACCCGCAGGCAGCAGCACCGCTAACACCACATGGTACTCACCCCCCTACACTTTAGCCATCTGCACTGATAGAAGAGAGGTTAGCACTGATGTAGGTGGGTAGCACTGAAGGATGCGGGTCTGCACTGAGGGGGGTCCACACTGAGGTGGGTCTGCACTGATGAAAGGGGGTCAGCACTGATGGAGGTGGGGTCTGCACTGATGGAGGGGGTTCCCACTGAGGGGGTCTGCACTGATGGAGGGGGGTCTGCATGGATAGAAGGGGGTCTTCACTGATGGGTGCGGGGTCTGCACTGATGGTGGGGGTCTGCACTGATGAAGGGGTGGTCTGCACTGTTGGAAGGGGGTATGCACTGGTTAAGGGGTCTGCACTGTTGGAAGTGGGTATGCACTGATGCAAGGGGGGTCTGCACTGATGAGGGGGGTCAGCACTGATGGAGGGGGAGTCTGCACTGATGGAAATGGGGTCTGCACTGATGGTGGGGGTCAGCACTGATTGAAAGGGGAACCGGACTAAGGGTGGGGGTCTGCACTGATGGAAATGGGGTCTGCACTGAGGGGGTCTGCACAGATGGAGGGGTAAGCACTGGTGGAAGAGGGTCTGCACTGATGGGGGGGGCCTGCACTGATGGAGGGGGTCTGCACTGATGGAAGGGGGATCTACACTGAGGAGGTCTGTGCTGATGGGGGGGACAGCACTGATGGAGGGGGTCTGCATGGATGAAGGGGGTCTGCACTAAGGGGGGTCAGCACTGATGAAGGGGGTCTGCACTAGTGGAGGGGAGTCTGCACTGAGGGGGTCTGCATGGATGGAGGGGGTCTGCACTAAAGGGGTCAGCACTGATGGAGGGGGACAGCACTGATGGAGCAGGGTCTGCACTGATGGAGGGGGGCTGCACTGAGGGGAGTCTGCACTGATGGAGGGGGTCTGCACTGGAGGGGGGTCTGCACTGAGGGTGTATGCACTGATAAAGGGGGTCTGCACTGAGAGGGGTCTGCATGGATGGAGGGGAGTCTGCACTGAGGGGGGTCTGTATTGATGGAGGGGGTCTGCACTGATGGAAGGGGGTCAGCACTGATGGAGGGGGGTCAGCACTGATGGAGCGGCGTCTGCACTGATGGAGGGGGTCTGCACTGAGGTGGGTCTGCACTAATGGAAGGGGGGCCTGCACTGATGGAGGGGGGTCAGCACTGATGGAGGTGGGGTCTGCACATATGGAGGGGGCCTACACTGAGGGGGGTCTGCACTGATGGAGAGGGGTTCCCACTAAGGGGGTCTGCAGTGATGGGGGGGGTCAGCACTGATGGAGGTGGGGTCTGCACATATGGAGGGGGCCTACACTGAGGGGGGTCTGCACTGATGGAGAGGGGTTCCCACTGAGGGGGTCTGCAGTGATGGGGGGTCTGCACTGATGGAGGGGGTCTGCACTGATGAAGGGGGGTCTGCACTGTTGGAAGGGGGTATGCACTGATGAAGGGGGGTCTGCACTGTTGGAAGGGGGTCTGCACTGATGTAATGGGGGGTCTGCACTGATGGAGGGGGGTTCAGCACTGATGGAGGGGGAGTCAGCAAGGATGAGGGGTTGCAGTAATGGAGGGGGGTCTGTACTTAAGGGGGCCTGCACTGATGGAAATGGGGGTCTGCACTGAGGGGGGTCTGCACTGATGGAGGGGGTCAGCACTAATGGAAGGGGAAGCTGCACTGATAGTGGGGGTTTGCACTGATGGAAAATGGGGTCTGCACTGAGGGGGTCTGAAATGATGAAGGGGTAAGCACTGATGGAAGGGGGCCTGCACTGATGGAGGGGATCTGCAGTAATGGAGGGGGGTCTGCACTGAAGGGGGTCTGCACTGATGGAGGTGGTCAGCACTGATGGAAGGGGATCTGCACTGATGGTGGAGGTCTGCACTGATAGAAGGGGGTATGCACTGAGAAGGGGGTCTGCACTGTTGGAAGGGGGGTCTGCACTGATGGAGGGGGTCAGCACTGAAAGAGGGGGAGTCAGCACTGATGGGGGGTCTGCACTGGTTAGGGGGGTCTGCACTGAGTGGGGTCTGCAGTAATGGAGGGGGTTCCTGCACTGATGGAAATGGCGTCTGATGAGGAGTCTGCACTGATGGAGGGGTCAGCACTGAGGAAGGGATCTGCACTGATGGTGGGGATCTGAACTGATGAGGGGTAAACACTGATGGAAGGGAGGTCTGCACTGATGGTGGGGTCTGCACTTATGGAAGGGGGATCTGCACGGAGCGGTCTGCGCTGATGTGGGGTCAGCACTGATGGAGGGGGACTGCACTGAGGGGTCTGCATGGATGGAAGGGTCTGCACTAAGGGGATCAGCACTGATGGAGGGGGTCTGCACTGATGGAGGGGAGTCTGCACTGAGGGGGATCTGCGCTGATAGAGGGGGGTCTGCACTAAGGGGGTATGCATGGATAGAGGGGGTCTGCACTAAAGGGGTCAGCACTGATGGAGGGGGGACAGCACTGATGGAGCAGGGTCTGCACTGATGGAGGGGGGGTCTGCACTGATGGTAGGGTCTGCACTGATGGAGGGGGTCTGCACTGAGGGAGTTCTGCACTAAGGGGGGGTCTGCACTGATGGAGGGGGTCGCACTGATGGAGGGGGTCTGCACTGATGGAGGGGGTCAGCTCTGATGGAAGGGGGATCTGCACTGATGGAAATGGGGTCTGCACTGATGGAGGGGGTCTGCACTGAGGGTGTCCTGCACTGATGGTGGGGGTCTGCACTGATGGAAATGGGGTCTGCACTGAGGGGGGTCTGCCCTGATGGAGGGGGTCAGCCCTGATGGAAGGGGGTCTACGCTGATGGGAGGTCAGCACCGATGGAGGGGGACTGCATGGATGGAGGGGATCTGCACTAAGGGGGGTCAGCATGATGAACGGGTCTGCACTGAGGGGGGTCTGCATGGATGGAGGGGGGTCTGCACTAATGGAGGGGGTCTGCACTGATGCAAAGGGGGTCTGCCTGATGGGGTCAGCACTGATGGAGGAGTGTCTGCACTGAGGAAAGAGGGGTCTGCAAGGGTGGAGGGGTCTGCACTAAGAAGGGTTAGCACTGATGGAGGGGGTCTGCACTGATGGAGGGGGTTCTGTACTTATGGAGGGGGTTCTGCACTGATGGAGGGGGGTCTGCACGGATGGAGGGGGTCTGCACTAAGGGGGGTCAGCACTGATGGAGGGGGTCTGCACTGAGGAGGTCTGCACTGATGGAAGGGGGTCTGCACTGATGGAGGGGGTCTGCCTAAGGGGGGTCAGCACTGATGGCAGGGGGTCTGCACTTGGAGGGGTCTGCATGGATGTAGGGGGGTCTGCACTGAGGGGGGCTGCACTGATGGAAGGGGGTTCAGCACTGATGGAAGGGGGGTCTGCACTAAGAGGGGTCTGCATGGATGAAGGGGGTCTGCACTTGGGGGGTCCGCACTGATGAAAGGGGATCTGCACTGAGGGGGATTTGCACTGATGGAAGGGGATCTGCACTGATGGAGGGGGGTCTGCACTAAGGGGGGTCAGCACTGATGAAAAGGGGTCTGCATGGATGGAGGGGGCCTGCACTAAGGGGGTCTGCACTGATGGATGGGGGTCTGCATGGAAGGAGGGGGTTTTCACTAAGGGGGGTCAGCACTAATGGAGGGGGTCCACACTGAGGGGGGTCTGCACTGATGGAGGGGGGTCTGCCACTGAGAGGGGTCTGCCTGGATGGAGGGGGGTCTGCACTGAGAGGGGTCTGTCTGGGTGAGGGGGGTCTGCACTAAAGGGGGTCTGCACTGATTGAGGGGGGTTAGCATTGATGGAGGAGGGTCTGCACTGATGTAGGGGGTTTGCTCTGATGGAGGGGGGTCTGCACTGAGTGGGAATCTGCACTGATGGAGTGGGGTCTGCATGAAGGGGGTCTGCACTGATGGAGGGGGGTCTGCACTGATGGAGGGGGGGTCTGCACTGATGGAGGAAGGTCTGCACTGAGGGGGGGCTGTAGTTGTGAAGGGGGGTCTGCACTGAGGGTGTCTGCACTGATGGTGGGGGTCTGCACTGATGGAAATGGGGTCTGCACTGAGGGGGGTCTGCACTGATGGAGGGGGTTAGCCCTGATGGAAGGGGGTCTGCACTGAGTGGGATCTGCACTGATGGAGTGGGGTCTGCATTGAAGGGGGTCTGCACTGATGAAGGGGGGTCTGCACTGATGGAGGAAGGTCTGCACTGAGGGGGGTCTTCAGTTATAAAGGGGGTCTGCACTGAGGGGGTCTGCACTGATGGAGGGGGTCTGCACTGAGGGGGGTCTGTACTGATGGAAGGGGGGGTCTGCACTGAGGGGGATTTGCACTGATAGAGGGGGGTCTGCACTAAGGGGGGGTCAGCACTGAGGGAAAAGGGTCTGCACTGAGAGGGGTCTGCATGGATTGGATTGGGGCCTGCACTAAGGGGGTCTGTGCTGATGGATGGGGTCTGCACTGATGGACGGTGGTCTGCACTGGGGGTCGTCACTGATGGATGGAGGTCTGCACTAAGGGGGGTCTGCACTGATGCAGGGGGTCTGTGCTGATGGAGGGGGGTCTGCACTGAGGGTGTCTGCACTCATGGAGGGGGACTGCAGAGAGGGGGGTCTGCACTGGATGGAAGGGGGTCTTAACCTAAGAATGGTCTGCACTGATGGAGGGGGGTCTTAACTAAGAATGGTCTGCACTGATGGAGGGGGTCTAAACTAAAAGGGTCTGCATGGTTGGAAGGGAGGGGATCTGCACTGATGAAGGGGGTCTGCACTGAGGGTGTCTGCACTGATGAGAGGGACTGCAGAGAGGGGGGTCTGCACTGATGGAGGGGGTCTTCACCAAGAAGGGTCTGCACTGATGGAGGGGGGTCTACACTGAAAGGGGTCTTCATAGATGGAGGGAAGGGGTCTGCACTGAGGGGGGCCTGCACTGATGGAGGGGAGTCTGCACTAATGGAGGGGAGTCTGCACTGATGGTGGGGTGTCTGCACTGATGGTGGGGGTCTGCACTGATGGAGGGGGGTCTGCACTGATGGAGGGAGAAGCCTGCACTGAGGGGGGTCTGCACTGATGGAGGGGGGTCTGCACTGAGGGTGTCTGCATGGATGGAGGGGGTCTGCATTGATGGAAGGGGGGTCTGCACTGAAGGGGTCAGCACTGATGGAGGGGGGGTCTGCACTGATGGAGGAGGTCTGCACTGAGGGGAGTCTGCACTGATGGAGAGGGGTCTGCACTGTGGAAGGGGGTCTACACTGCGGGGGGTTTGCACTGAGGGGGGTCTGCACTGATGGAGGGGGATCTTCACTGAGGGGGTCTGCATGGTGGAAGGGGGGTCTGCACTGAAGGGGTCAGCACTGATGGAGGGGGGGTCTGCACTGATGGAGGAGGTCTGCACTGAGGGGAGTCTGCACTGATGGAGGGGGTCTGCTCTGATGGAGGGGGTCTGCACTTGGGGGGTCTGCACTGATGAAAGGGGATCTGCACTGAGGGGGGTCTGCACTGATGGAGGGGGTCTGCACTGATGGAGGGGGTCTGCACCTGATGGAAATGTCTGAACTGATGGACATGATGGGCCTGATTCAAGTGATTTTAGATCCGCCGCCGCAATTTTTAAAAGCAAATTCACAAAGCACTTACCTCAAAACTTGCGGCGGCGTATCTTAAATCCCCCGGCGAATTCAAATTCCGTGGCTAGGGGAAGTGTAGTATTTAAATCAGGGCGCGTCCCCGCGCCGATTTAACTGCGCATGCGCCGTCCGCAAATTTCCCGGCGTGCATTGCTCCCCAATGACGTCGCTAGGATGTCATCGGTTTCGGCGTGAACATAACTTGCGTCCAGCGCTTTTGTGAATCGACCTACGCAAACAACGTAAAATTTCAAAATTCGACGCAGGACGACGGCCATACTTAACATTGGCTGCGCCTCATAGAAGCAGGGGTAACTATACGCCAGAAAAAGCCGAACGCAAACGACGTAAAAAAAAAGCGCCGGGCGGTCGTTCGTTTCGGAATCGGCGTATCTCCTCATTTGCATAATCGTCGCGTAAATAAACCGAAATGCCACCTAGCGGCCGGCCGGATGAACGGGGTCTGCACTGAGAGGGGTCTGCATGGATGGAGGGGGTCTGCACTAAAGGGGTCAGCACTGATGGAGGGGGGTCTGCACTGATGGAGGGGGGTCTGCACTGATGGAGGGGGGGTCTGCACTGATGGAGGGGATCTGCACTGATGGTGGGGGTCTGCACTGATGGAAATGGGGTCTGCACTGATGGAGGGGGGTCTGCACTTATGGAGGGGGTCAGCACTGATGGAAGGGGGATCTGCACTGATGGTGGGGGTCTGCACTGAGGGGGGTCTGCACTGATGGAGGTGGTCAGCACTGATGGAGGGGGTCTGCGCTGATGGGGTGAGCACTGATGGAGGGGACTGTACTGAGGGGGTCTGCACTAAAGGGGGTCAGCACTGATGGAGATGTCCCCATGTTGATGGGGACAAGGGCCTCATCCCCACAACCCTTGCCCGGTGGTTGTGGGGGTCTGCGGGCAGGGGGCTTATTGGAATCTGGAAGTCCCCTTTAACAAAGAGGAACCTTAGATGCCCCCATTGTAAATGTACCCCTACCTTTTCACTCAAAAAAGTGAGAAAAAAAGGAAAAAAAACACAACACAAATTTGGGACAAGTCTTTTAATAATGAAAAATAAAAAAAATTCAAACGCCGTAATCCTTCTACGAGTCCGACCACGCCGCTACCCCTGACGTAATGGGGGTTTCCCTGATGCGCCGGAGTGGGCGGGGTCACCTGTGACACCACGGGGAAACCGTGGGAAACCCCCATTGCATCAGAGGGGGCGGGGTCACCGTCCACATCTCGGGTGGTCCCACCCTTGGTTATAAAACGGGAGCCTCCTATGGAGACGGTATCGTTCGTAGCAGCGGGTCGGATTCGTAGAAGGATTACGGCGCTGGAATTTTTATTTTTATTAAAGGACTTATCCCAACTTTGTGTGTGTGTGTGTTTTTTCCCGTTTTCTCACTTTTTTAGGTTAAATGGTAAGGGTACATGTACCCCGTTACCAATTCACATGGGGGGCGGCATCTGGCGGTCCCCTCTGTTAAAGGGGGCTTCCAGATTTCGATAAGCCCCCCGCCTGCAGACCCCCACAACCACCGGGCAAGGATTGTGGGGATGAGGCCCTTGTCCCCATCAACATGGACATCCTCCCCATGTTGAGGGCATGTGGCCTAGTACAGTTCAGAAGGGGGGATGCTTTCTCGTCCCCCCTCTTTTCCTGCTGCCTGCCAGGTTGCGTGCTCGGATAAGGGTCTGGTATTGATTCTTGGGGGAAACCCCATGCCATTTTTTTTAAATCTGGTGCAGGGTTCCCCTTAATATCCATACCAGGGCCTGGTAATGGAATTTGGGGGACCCACACACATTTTTTTTGTTTTTTTTGGTGTCACTTAATATTCATACCAGACCCAAAGGGCCTGGTAATGGGCTGGGGGTGGGGGGACCATGACGTTTTTTTTCAATTACTTTTTATCTGTATTGCCAGGACCCGACAATTCATTATAGCCGCCACGCGAGTAGTTTTAAATTACTTTTTTCCTTTAGAATATTATTTTGTGCAGGGACTGTTATAAACACAGGGAAACATGCTCTTACTTTACAGGCATACTATAGAAACCCCCCCCGGGTATGAATTTAAAAGAATATTTCACTTTTATTGTTGCACTTTAGCATTATTAAAATCACTGCTCCCGAAAAAACTGCCATTTAAAAAAAAAAAAATTTCCATTGATACATGTCCCCTGGGCAGGGTCCCCAAACACTTTTTATGACAATAAACTTGCATATTAACCTTTAAAATTAGCACTTTTGATTTTCTCCCATTGACCCTAACATAAAGCTCATCCCTTCCGGCATGTTGTAGCAAAGCATATCACCTTGGGCTCTGCTTTCCAAAAAAAATGGTAATTTGAGGTTTCCATACTATGCTGGCATATTGTTTTAACAGAAAGTAAGGGACACTGCTTTTATTAAAAATATTTTGGCCCGGATTCACATACATCGGCGCATATTTATGCCGCCGTAGCTTATCTCTTTTACGCTATGCCGGGCAGCGCGGAGAGGCATGCACTGCATTCAGCAAGCCATTGCTCACCAAGATGAGCCAGCGTAGCGTATTTTCGAAGGCTCAGGCCAGCGTAAGTGTAAGTGGGCGTGAACCCCATGCAAATGATGGTCCGGGCGTGGCACAGTGGTTTACGTCTGGCGTATCGCAAAAGGCGCATGCGCCGTGACTTGGACGTATGTCCCGTACCCCTCTGCGCATGCTCACAACTACGCCCGGCCGTAACCCCTAAGATACGCCTGCCCACCGCCTACCCTGAGAGCATTAATACGCCCAGACATGCGCCCGTCGAGCGCAAAAGTACACCAGCAGCTTATCTTCCGTGGTGCAGGTACTTTTGCATTCTGAGTGATGTCTGCTCCTGAGACTGAGAGGGAGAGGAGGAAAAAAAAAATCCTTCTGAGGAGAGAGCGATCCTGATCTCTGCCATCTCTAGGTAGGATGTGTACCTCCATGGCGCACAGAGTGGCATGACCAGTAAGGTCAGGAAGCAAGAGATCCTCCAGGAGGTCACCCTGGAGGTCAATGCCCTGGGCATGAGAGAAAGACCCTCTATGACATCGCAAAGAAAATAAATGACATGCGTCGTCAGGTCAGAGATAAGCTGGGCAAGGTGAAGAGGCACGTCAGGGGCACGGGAGGCGGACCAGCCAGTACTATCAGGCTGACTGCCGATGAGGAGGTGATCGCTAGATGTCTGGAGCGGGAGCAGGTGGAGGGCCTAGAGGGCTTTGACTCTGGTGAACAGGCCTTGAGAACAGGTAAGTGTTTTTTATCCCCCATCTGGTGTGTAGCATGTGAGGGGGTGCAAGGGAACATGTGACAAGTGTGTGGGTCCACCAACATGTGAATGCTTTGTGTCATTCACAGATGTGCTGGAGGGAGCGGGGCCATCGTCTGCTGCTGGAAGATCCACGCCATCCCCGGAGGAGAGTGCCCACACCTCTCCTCTAGAGGAAGTTGAGGAGGAGCATGTAATCTGGAGGAATGTCTCTACCTCGAGGTTGATAACATCTTCCCTGGAACCTCCGAGAACCTCCACCTCCATCAGGGGAAGCCCCTCAAGGGCCAGCCCCATCAGGGGAAGCCCCTCAAGGCCACCCCCATCAGGGGAAGCCCCTCAAGGGCAACCCCTATCAGGGAAAGCCCCTCAAGGGCCTCCTCGTACAGACATGGCACAAGCCTCTCCAGCCCCCAGGAAGGCTTTGCGGAAGACAAGGGTGTACCCGAATCCCTACAAGAAGGGCTTGCGAGGGAACAGGCCCGCCAGAGGCGCCACATGGGAGACATTTTCAGCCACCTCCATCGTTTGGCTGACAGCCAGGCCGCCTTTGTTGGGTCCTCGGCCAAGACCCAGAGTGAATGCACAGTGGCTGTGCAGGGCACCGCAGCCACTATGCAGCAGTGCCTCAGCCAACAGGCTGCCCATATCGTGGCTATTTCGGACTGCATGCAGGAGGTAAATGCCAACTGCGCAGCCATGGTCACACGTTTGTGCAACCAAACCCAGTCCCTCAATGCTATGCATCACCAGATGGTAGCAGGGGGTCCCTCTCCATCTGCAATGCATGAATCTATGTTATTTCAGTGGCGGTGCGAGAGCCAGAGGGGGCGGCGCTCCAGCGCCCCCTATAGACCCACCGCCACTGGCCTCCTCATTGACTGAGACACAGCAGCGGGAGCCATTGGCTGTCAAATACTGCCAGTGAGGAGGGAGTGGGTAGCGGGGCAGAGCCCCGCTCTGTGTGTCTAATAGACACACAGAGGGGGCATGGGAGTGAGCATGCATGACTGTCCCCAAAGCAAGCAGCTTGCTCTAGGGGCACTTGGCAGGGGACACAATCGGGGGACCCGAGAAGAGGAGAATTGGGGCTGCTCTGTGCAAAACCGTTGCACAGAGCAGGTAAGTGTAGCGCCCCCTTACTTTCAGTATGGGCACTACGCTAAAGTTAGTGGGAAATGGGAGTTACCTTGCTCCCATTCACTATTTGTTTAATTTTTGGGACTTCTGTCATTCCAGAAATGTCCACTGGGTCAGTCTGTGGTCCAGGGATGCAATATCATCCCTGGCCAGCAGAGGGGTTCTGGCAGAGTAAGTTTCTCCAGCAGCCAATCAGAGGAGCTTTTCCCTTGCGGGGCGTGCTGGAGATGAGTATATCTATGACAGGTGTCATGTGTTCTAAAATCTTCGCGGGGTCCCCGTTCCAGGTGCGGCATCCACCT
This sequence comes from Rana temporaria, assembly GCF_905171775.1. Taxonomy (NCBI): domain Eukaryota; kingdom Metazoa; phylum Chordata; class Amphibia; order Anura; family Ranidae; genus Rana; species Rana temporaria. The sequence goes on from NC_053489.1 coordinate 421,766,069, forward strand.
CCAGGGTGCGCGCATCCATGGACCCCGCTGGCGTGGCCCACCTGGCCATAGTTTCAGACTACTTGGAACCTCATCTGGAGGTACAAGGGGACCCCAGTAAATTTTGGCTGGGTTCCCAGTTCTATTGAAAGGATCCCAGGCTGGGTGCCGTTCGATTGGGGAGTTGGTTTGAGGGGGACCCGCAGACAGGTCGTCCAACAGAGCCTGAACAAACCAATTGGGAATCCGGTGACCAGAGTACTGACAGGTATGTTTGCTGTCATCTGGTGACCGATGCAGAAATCTACTGGGAGGATTTGCTCCATCTATCTAGCTCAGTTATTGTAATTGGCCTGTGGCAGAGGCCTGAGCCGGGTCTGTGAGAGAGGCCTGTTCCTTCTTAGAAATCCTAAGTGACGTCTCGGCTGCCAAGCCTGTAAAAAAGGGTCTGTCCGGGGGCACTTTACCCACTCATTTGGAGTGGCGACGAGTTACAAATTGGTACTATGCAGAGCAGTACTGACTGCTCTATTTAATATCCAGGCCTGATACTGCAAGGTTCTTCCTCTCTCTATATTCATCAACTTTGTCCTTCCCAATTGATGTTGATGTTGGCCGTGTTGGCCTGGAAAATAAAGCATTGGAAAAACCCTTTATTTACTGTCTGGACCTTCGCTCACTGTTTGTTTCTACAATTGCACCCGTAGACAACGCCAGGGTAACTTAATAGGCCAATCCCAAATCAACCAGCGGCTCCTTCGGGGTAGCGCTACACAAGTATGACATGTTTATTATTTAAAAATAAAATCTGAAGCTTTAATATCACTTTAAATAAACAGGGCCAGGGAAAAGGGCAGAAGCAGGACTGTATTTACTATATGGCACTTATTGGCCAGCAGCTAGGATACCAGAACTAAAAGGGGCAACATTGACCCTCAAAACTCACATATATTTGTCAGTTTTGTTTTTCTCCATTTGTGGCTAGATTAGCAAGAAAATCATAGTGAGAAGAAGATTAGGGAATGTTGAGAGGTGTTCTAAAGCTCTTAATAGTTCCTGACGCAGGGATCTCAGTTTTAATTCTTCACATAGAGGAGACCCCATGCTGCTTTCAATGGCACATACCAGCAGAGGCAGAGCTTGTACAAAAGAAAGGCATCATTCATCTGGACGTAGGCAAGGCATGTATGATGTCTAAATAAAACCTTGAACGGATACCTGCATTGCAGTGTACACAAAACCATGCATTCTCTGCAGTTTTCTTGCACTGTCCCTGGAGGGAAGGCAGATTTATCCACCCTGGGGGATTTTTTCCAGGGCAGATCTGAGATGATAGGTTTCACTGTATGACAAGTATTGTATTTTATTTTACATATTTAGAGGTCCCTCTATTATCTTCAAGGAGTCGCACGAGGTGTGGACTGCTCCATGTAACTGCACAAAGGGGCTTAGTTATAAAACAGGGGAGTCTCATTTTTTTTTTAAATCTCTTTAAGAATTAGGTATAACTATCTCCAATTTTTTAATCTGAGTCCTCTTTTATAAATGTACCTTAGCAAGTCTCTTATTGTATCTCTTTGCTTGTCTGCTCAAGGTATTCCTGGCTTCTACATGAGTTATCTTTCTGACATGAATAAGAGGTGCATTGCAAAATACTTCACCGTGAATAGAACCATTATTACTGAATATAAATCATTTATACTGATGTATATTGTAATGCCGTCTTTATAGTCAGATGCAGTTAGGGTTGGATTTGCTTCTTTTTTTTTTTTTTGGTTGGCTTCATCATCGTTATCCTGTTAGCATTAGTCATCTTTCATATTTGCTGTCATTCAAAGTCACACTAATATATACTGTAGCTTCTCTTATCATAGTATTAGTAGTATTCCTAGACATATGACTTTTCTGTATTTTTTATTGAAAGCATTCAAACTGACATGCAGAAGCAAATGTATTGAATTAAGAAAGTGCATGAAATATTTTGGATTTTGCACCTCACATTTATTAGGGAAAGCTATTACAAAAAGCCATGGTGATGTGTAAAATGCACATAGTTGCCGACTGTTGTGGCAATGTGTATGCTTTCATTTTCTGACTGGGACATTCTGGAGGACATCTGGGTATGGAACAATTTACAAGAGAACCATGACCATATTAGCCAACAGCAATCCTGAAGATGAACAATGGTAATGCATATACATTTTAGTAAGCTACTTCTTTTTACCTAGGCCCCATGTGATACTATGAGATGCATATATCTTTATAGAGCATAACATGCAAAGTGTTGCAACTATATTTCAGAAACACATGGACAAAACGTATGGAATTAGCAAACACCTAATAAATATACAAACAGTTATATTAAAAAGATAATAGAAAGATATTAATATAATACGCACATTTTACTGTATTTTATCCAATGTTTACCTTTCTTGACCCTTGCTCTCTACTTCAGCGCTCCCAATTGTACACTTAAGCCCCGTACAAACGATCGGACCTTTGTCCGACCAAAATAACATAGGAATTCAAATGGAATTCAATCGGAGTAAATGAGAACATGTTCTCTATCTAAACTCCAATGGAATTCATCGGAATTTCCGATGAAATGACTCCGATGGGGCATGCACACGGTCAGAATTTCCGATGGAAAAAGTCTGTCTGACTTTTTCCATTGGAAATTCGGATCGTGTGTATGGGGCTTTACCCTTGTTTTGTACCATCCATTCCTAAATACACATTTTTCTTCCACTTCTCCTATATGTTCAGAGCATTAAGCATGACCTTCATGCACAACTTCATCTTTCTAAATTTTCATTGAAGGTGATATATAATATTGTCTGGAGGATTTAGAATAGTGTGCTAGCTGATGGAAGAGATGCTACAATTTAGTCCATAGGGAACCTGGAATGAGGGCATCCATCCTTTACTGTAAGGAGGACTAGGTATTTATTTACTATTTTAATGGAAAGCATATTGTTTTTGACAACTCTGAAAACAAATTGTGGGTGTTATGTTTTCAGACTAGTTGTATGCAGTAGAGAAAGCCTGCTTCATGAACATTTATTGAACATAGCAGAATGCAACATGGAGGGCAAAAACAAGAATACGGTGGTAACTCAAAATATCAAATTAAAGTATAGGAAGCACCACAGATAAGAAGCAGTGCATTAATATATCAATACATATCACCCCCTCTTTCTCTAGAGACATTTCAATAATTCTGGCCTATAGATAAAGTTTCAAAGTTAATGATGTATAAAAGTGATTGTTCTTTCCCAGAATTGGCCTGACTACCTGTGAGGCAGCGCCATTGACAAGGGACTTTTTGAAGAATGGCTGTAGGATGCATATCTGGAAGCAAGAGTTCTTCAGATTCATATTGTAGCAAATCAGCAAATCACCTAATAATCTTGCCATTCAAGGTGTTTTTTTTTATTGTACAAGACTGACCCAGGCAACTTCGGACCGTGTGTATGCCCCATCTGAGTAATTCCATCGGAAATTCCGATGAATTCCATCGGAGATTACATAGAGAACATGTTCTCTTTCCCTCTGATGGAATTCCGTCGGAATTCCGATGTGAATTTGGTCGGACAAAGATCCGATCGTGTGTACAGGGCATAACAAATGCGGAAGACAGCCCCCACAATGCTACTCTAAACCGCCTATCCCCACTCCACCAACTGATGTGTGGTTCGTGTCCCACTCATAATTAGGGCAGTGAAGAAGTAGAGATGCTCACTTTCTAAAAGTCCAAGATTAATTTTATTGTTGTTATCCATTGCAAGAGTAATGCACTTGTTCCTCATGCATGTTTTACCTGGCTAAGAGCTGAGTTATAGAGATTAGTCATCGCTCTATAACTCAGCTCCTAGTGGAAGGAAACAGGTAAGGGGAGCAAGTGGCTTACTCTTGTAACGGATAGCAACAATAAAATCTATCTTGGTCTTTTAAAGGCAAAAAACTCCACTTCTGCCATTGGTTCCATCATCATCAACATTTTAGCTGCCCATACACTGTCAGAGAGAGACACCCAACTAGAGAATTTTAGACATCACATAAGGAACCAGACAAAATGGTCAAAGTATATGCTCAGCTTTAATTTTATATATATATATATATATATATATATATATATATATATATATATATATATATATAAAACATTTTAGCATGTATCATGAACATCTAGTCTAGGTTTCAAAACCCTTAGTTTTATTATTTTATTAACGGTATCCATTCCAAACCCAAAAGCAAAAATGTAATATATAATATTGCAGCTTTCCTATCATTAGATGTCGTTTTTTAGGAATTTCCTTTATTTTCATCTGGTGATCTGACTAGTAACACACTCCCTGTCTCAGGGTGAGCACACTCACTCCTCAATTGTGGAGAACCAATGTAGCCTTCCTTGAACAGAAGCATTGTCAACCTGTGGAGAGGGTACAGTTAAATAGATTAGTAGACATAGATTGACTTAAAGTGACATTAAATGCTAATTTAAAATAAAAAAGATTACAGAAAAATGGTGCCCATACCCACCCCACACTATCTCAGCACATTGTGAACTCTGTTTGATTAAGAGTGGTTTCAGCTAAATCCCCTACTCATAGGAGAACGCGTTTTCCACATGTGGGACTTAATCTTACAAGCTCTAAAATTAAGCCCCACATTAATATGCAAAACGCGTTAGCGGGTTCTATTATGGGTAGCGGACTGAGCTGAAGCAACTCCTTATCAAACAAGGTTAACAGTGTGCCAAGATAGTGTGTGGATGGGTGCCATTTTTATGTAGTCCTGAACAAGCCTGAAGAGTCAGTATTCAGCCCGACCAGCAACTACAAGTAGTACAGCCATCCGACTGGGATAATGATTTAGGGCACCTGAACTGTGCCGTTTTATTTTTGTTTCTGGCTACACAAACAATAAAAAAATAATACTTACTTGCTCAGTGCAATGGTATTGGACAGAGCAGTCCCTTATCTCATCTTCTGAGATCTCCTGCCGGCGCTGGACCCTCCTTTCTTACAAGTGCCCCCTCGGCAAACCATGTGCTGAGGGGGCACCCACATTGACGCACCCCTGAGCCGGGTTGTGAGCATCCATAGACAAACACAGCATGGCCAGGCCACGCTATCTGCTCCCTCCTCACTAGATTTGACTGACAGCAGCAGGAGCTTATGGCTCCTGCTGCTGTTAGAGCCTCCTGTGAGACCCGGAAGAGGAATAAGCGGTGCTGCAGATGGGACACGCTGGATCGGTGGAGGAGTCAGGTAAGTGCTTAGGGAGGGTGTGAGCACAACAAGTACTGGTATGTTTTTTACCCTAATGCAAGAAATGCGTTAAGGTAGAAAACAATTTGACATTAGAACCACTTTAACTACAATATTAAAGCTTAATTCTAGCTAACATGATTTAAGCAGTTACATAAACACTTTTCCTTTCAGGAAAATATTATAGATAAATAATAAAAACAAACCACCGGGAACACCCATCAGTGTTAAATGGTTTACCCTATCCCTTAAAATGCTATTTTGCTTGACAGCTTAGTATGGTAAAGGAAATTGAAAAATAACAGACTTATTGGCAGGATCAATAGGTAATATAACTATGTTACGGAGGACTCAGTAAAACAAAACTGCTGTGTTAATGCTATTAACAGACTGCATTATATACAGTATGTTATTTTATTTTTTCCCATAATTTCACTTTGACCCACATATTTGTGAAGCTAATATTTGCTTCCCATGTAAATCTGAGTTCAAACTGAGGTGAGGTTTATACAAGCAAATTATTCGTCTCCTGTTAATTGGTAACGTACTACAGCCAATATTCAAGCATATTTCTACATACTGTTTCATAAGAAAATCTGCCAGTTTCTTTTTTCATTCTCTTAACTGCTTTTCATTGCATTCACCATTAAAAGTTGTTCTCTAGTTAGGACTGTGCATTGAGCTCTACAGTCTGAGGATGGGTGGTCTGTTTTAAAAAGTTTTAAAATGTTTTTAAACCTCTGACATTAAATATGAAAAAAGCATATCCCTGTGTAGTGTGTACTTGTCTCATCCACAGCGGTAAGTGTCACTTCGGTCTGCTGCCTTGTTCTAATGCTATCAGCAAGTTTTCCTGGCACCAAGAGAAACATGGTGACAGAGGAGGGAGCTCCAACTGATTGACAGCCTCTGCTCTGTTCCTGTGTGCTATGTGATTGGGGTGTGTGTCCTTTTCCTCCAATTAGCTCTCAGAGCTCTCCTCACGGAGCCCTGTAGAGTGAAATTTCAGCTGTCCACCCTCTGCTTTCTGAAATGGCTGTAGAGAAGAGATGACTACAGATAGACAGGTAAAACGTATGCAGGAGGATTTATTTAATCTCTGTGTATCACCGGAGGTCAGTCACTTCACTAGGTATATGTACAGTAAGGGTTTACAACCATTGTAATATAGCAAATACCATTGGTATCTATAAAAGCCTTTATTTCAGAAGGTGTAAACTGAGTACCACTTTCAGACACAGATATACCCAGTAAGTTGGGGCTGGCAAAAAGCTTCCTAAGTACTCAAAGCCCAAGGTAATAAGGGCTACGACAACCATATTGAAGGTAAATCTTCAATATAAAAGACTGTGTCCCTGGAAAAGATATTTAAAATCTACAGTGTATGCAGTTTTGGAAAATCTCATTGGGTGGAACAGAGAGTTGCCATGTGTCTAAGCATGTAACTTTGTGGATCTCCGTAAGTCCTCATTTGCATACGCAAAGCGGCATTTCGACTCAAAATGCCCCCAGCGGCGGATGCGGTACTGCATCCTAAGATCCGACAGTGTAAGTCTCTTACAGATGTCGGATCTTCTGCCTATCTTTGGAAAACTGCTTCTGAGGATCAGTTCCAAAGATAGGCACAGGGATAAGCAGGCTGAACAGCAGTTCCGCCTGCGTATCCCTTTTGAGGATTTGGCCCACTGTTCTTACATTGTTTCCATCCTGTGCCTTCCCTGCTTACAGCCACATATCGAGAGATTTTTTTCTACCAGATCTGATTACACCCCCTTTGAGGTTGTTTTATGGTATAGATCTATCAACCATATTCAACTGTACCCCATGAGCCCCTGAAGATCTATACAGTAATTGCTAAACACATTGGGGTAGATTCAGATAGATCAGCGGATCTTTAGATCCGCGTAATCTATCTTATTTACGTTCCGCCAGCGCAAGTTTTTGAGGCAAGTGCTGTATTCAGAAAGCACTTGCCTCTAAAGTTGCGCCAGCGGATCGTAAATCCCCCGGCGGAACTTAAACTCCGCGGCTAGGGTGAGTTTACTATTTAAATCAGGCGCGTCCCCGCGCTGATCGTACTGCGCATGCGCCGCCGGCTAAATTTCCCAGCGTGCATTGCTCCAAATGACGTCGCTAGGACGTCATTGGTTTCGAAGTGTACGTAAATTACGGCCATCCGCATTTGCGACCGACTTACGCAAACGACGTAAAAAATTTAAAATCCGACCCGGGAACGACGGCCATACTTAACATAGGATACGCCGCATATAGCAGGGGTAACTATCCGCCGGAAAAAGCCGAACGCAAACAACGTAAAAAAAAAAACGACGGGCGGGCGTTCGTTTCTGAATCGGCGGATCTCCTCATTTGCATATTCGTCGCGTATACAAACGGAAGCGCCATCTAGCGGCCAGCAGGAGAATGCAGCCTAAGATCCGACGGTGTAAGTCACTTACACCTGTCGGATCTTAGGGAGATCTATGCGGAACCTGATTCTATGAATCAGGCGCATAGATCCGACCGTCGGATCTCAGAGATACGACGGCGTATCAGGAGATACGCCATCGTATCTCTATCTGAATCTGCCCCAGTGTGATTTTGTTCCTCTTCTGGATATGTGTCTGTCTATTACAATTTGATGTCTCACTTGTGCAGTATTGGAACCAAGTGAATTTATGAATAAACATGGATGCTTCTCTGGTGGGCTGTTAAGCTGACTGTGGTTTGCTCAACCAATATGTATGTTTTTTTTTGGTTTTTTTTAGGGGCTTGGTACCCCAATTCATTTTAAATGGAATCATGCAATAAAAATTGTTGCTTTTATAAACATATGTGTTTGTAAGTTTATTCTGATAGAAGGATTTAGCAGCAAGAAAATCCTACTTTTCCTTTTTTGTTCTGTTTCTCTATACATTTTTGGGATGTGGTGTTGAGCAAATCAACTGAATATGTTAATGGTTTTGTTCTAAACTGGTAACCTGTAAAGGCTTTTAAAGTGGCAAGCTTATGAATAATTTTAGCCATGACGTGTTTGGTATCTATCTACTCAACAAACCCCATCTTTTATATTTTACCTAAAAAAATGGGTATTATATTGTATTTGTGTGCACTGAAAATAATTTCCGTACATTTTCTCCTGAAAATATGCAAATATAGTGCAATATAAAAAATTATATCTCCCATCATATTGTCTATAGGGCCTCTGCTTTCAGAAAATGTATAATATTTAGGGGGTTAAAGTATTTTTCTAGCATAAAATGCTGATTTTACCATGTATTTGAAATGAAATAAAATTGCCCTGGACGCAAGGCTTACAAACTTCCTCACTACCTCTCCGAGCTGGTAAATTAATCTCTAAGTAGAGTATATAACAAATAAATCTCTGTCAAAACATGGCACTACCTTAATATGTTTTTAAACAGTCCTTATGTAATTTTGACAAAACATGAGTACACCCCTTACATTTTTGTAAATATTTTATTATATCTTTTCATGTAACATACTAAAGAAATTACACTTTTCTACAATGTAAAGTAGTGAGTGTACAGCTTGTGTAACCATGTAAAATTGCTGTCCCCTCAAAATAACGTAACACACAGCCATTAATGTCTAATTCCTGGCACTTCCTGACTTTGTCTTTTTTTACGTAATCATTCCACTACGGAACAGTGTGATTAATATCTGTGTTTCACCTCAAATTCAGGACGTGTGCCAATTATGGAACACGGTTCAAGTGTCCCTGTCGGAGGGAGGAGAGAAGGTTGGTGCCATTGTCGAATACAACCATTCCTGGCTGAAGTTGGCGTGGCATCAACCACCTCTAAGCCTGCCCCTGAAGAGCTGACAGAGACCTCTGCCCCAGTGTGACTCTCTCCTTGGCAGACCAACTCGAGCAACGCATGGCATCTTTTAACCTGACTGCTTGCGTAGCCCCTTGAACACTTACGGAGCACCGCTGGTTCAGAGAACAAATCTGCAGAAGAGGCCATAGAGGAGGTAGAAGAGGAGTGGGTTGAGGGAAGAGCTGTGGCAGAATCTCCACTAGCATTTTGGAGGCGTGGTGGTGGAACAAGCTCCAACAAACTGAACCCTGTCCTGCATCCTTCCCAGCTGCCAGCAGAGTTACCCAGTGTGCTGTGAAGGAAAGGTAATGTCCCTGCCCATGCCTGCTGGACCATGAGTCATTGGTAATATGAAACTTACTGCTGACCGCCCTGTCCAACAAGGCCAAAACATTGCCTTCCACATGCGGGTAGAGAGCCAGAATGGAAGAAAGAAGTCCTGGATGGCCACACACCGTTGAAGGCATCTTTATTAATAATTTAAAATCTAAATACAGTCACTTCAAATGTAGAAAGAACAGGACAAAACAGCTAACGCATTTCACGCCTTATGCTGGTGCTTAGTCATAGCTAAATAATTAAAATTTAAATGTGTGTATACTGTATATAGAGAAGAGGCGGAAAAATAAACAACCAATTGAAAATTTGAATGATCAATTAAACCTTGAAAAACCCCAAATTGTAAACACCTGAGGTGGAGGAACATAAGCCAACCAGTGTGAAAGTCTAATGAGACTAAAAAGAAAAAGAAAGAGTATAATATAAAAACATATAATTGTCTTCATGAACCCCCCCTAAAGATGTGTGCTCCTACAAATGGGATAGAAATAATAACTGAAGTAAATGTATATATATAAGACATAATAGAACGTGTGATATAGCATAATGTAACATAAATGCTAATACATGATTATATAGACATGATGTGTTTGTAAACAGCAAATTAACAGATCGTTGTTGGATGCTTCCAAAAGGTTTACTAATAGAAGCAGTCAATAAATATATAAATCATGAATCTATACAAAAACTAATAAAAATACAGATTGTTTATGTAAAACCGTCTTATAGGAATATAGTTATTATTCCAAAAAACACATTTACCAACATAAATGCAGGAATGCAAAATATGCAAAAAATCTCTATCAAATATGAACAAACTCATGGGTGCATGTATAGTGCACGCATCGCCTTATCAAGAAGGGATCAAAAAGGCTGTATCTGATTGAAAAAGCATGTAATGTCGCAAATATGTAAAGAGAGAAGAAGGACCGTGGGCATTATTAAATGAGATGTAATAATATGAGTTTGTTTTCTATATTTGAGCAAGGGGACTATATAGACTATCTGAACGACAGTGTTATGTATTTTTTATTTTTTAATTATATCTTGACACAGTAAAAATCTTTAGGCAGCTGTGCAGCATGAAAAACATGGTCCTGCTGCACCCGCCATGGAGAAAAGATATAATAGTAATAAATCCAAAAAGGATACAAAATGCATAAAGTGTCAAAAAAGGAGACGAAAAATAAAAAAATACTACACTACAGCAATTAGATATGCTAGCGTGTGGCTGTATTAGGAAACAATATATTTCCAAGGACAGCCATATAACACGAGACCAAAGTCTCACTTAGTTCAGAGGACAAATCTGAAGAAGACTCCATATAGGAAGAAGAAGAGGAGGGGGTTGAGGAGAGAGCTGTGGCAGAATCACCACTAGCATTTTGGAGGCGTGGTGGTGGAACAAGCTCCAACAACACTGAACCCTGTGCTGCATCATTCCCAGCTGCCAGCAGAGTCACCCAATGCACTGTGAAGGAAAGGTAACGTCCCTGCCCATGCCTGCTGGACCATGAGTCAGCGGTAATATGAACCTAACTGCTGACCGTCCTGTCCAACAAGACCAAAACATTGCCTTCCACATGCCGGTAGAGAGCCAGAATGGCCGTGAAAAGAAATGGCGTTTTGGAGCCTGCCATTAAGGTACAGCACATTCCACAAATTCACAAAAGGGGGCAGAGTCTTCCAGCTGAAAAGGCAGCAGTTGCTGTGCTAGCAATTTGGCCAAGCTAGTATTTAGACGCTGAGCATGTGGATGGCTGGGACCGAATTTCTTTTTACGGTTTAGCAACTGAGGTAGGGTAATTTGCCTGCTAAAATCAATCAGTGCAGGTTTTTGAGAGGACTGGAGGCATAGTAGAGTTGGAGATCCCAGATGAGGAGCAAGGAGAAGTCTGCCTTTTTCTTTGATGTGGGTGCTGTTGCCAATGGACTGCATGGCAGGTCGTCATATGTCTAGTCAAGCATGTGGTGCCTAAGCGGCTGCTGTTTTGGCTACGCTTGATCCGCTTTAGATGTGGGTTGCAAAGAGCAACGGTGCGATCTGCTAGGTTCCTTTGGCTAAAGTTGTTAATGTTTGGTTAACAGGAGGAAACTAATATGAGTTTTCTTGTAATGTTTTATAAATGGTGCATTCATAGTCACTAGTCAGCAGCACTGATACTGACATTTTATTGGCTTCATAAGAGAATGCATTGCTGCAGCCCACTCTGTATGCAATGGCCCGGATTCACAGAGAACGGGCGCACATTACGCCGCCGTAGCGCATTTCAATGTACGCTACATCGACGCAGTGCAGAGAGACTAGCATTGAATTCAGGAAGCCAGTGCTCCCAAAGCTGCGTCGGCGTGGCGTCGATTTCGAAGGCGCAGGCTGGCGTAGGTGGAAGTGGGCTTGTCCCATGCAAAGCACCCATATCCTTGAAATGCTACAATCATTCATTGCGCCCAGAGGCGATTCAGTTCGCATGTGCCGCGCTATATAAGTTTTTCATTCATTCATTGCTGCTTCACCCACTGAATGCTGGAAAAGCATGTATCCCATTATATAGGAAGCAAGACCCAACTCTCCCCATCAGCCTATGATTTGCTAAAATCAATGAAACTCAACAAATGGAGGGAGTTATTACATCAGCAAATGGCAGGAACACTTTCACACTGCCTATTTCTAATGGACGGAAATTTACCTGTTCCCAGTTCTCTGTGCTTTTGGCCTCATCGTGAAATGTTTCTTAACCCCCATTTTTTCAGGGTGTGCAGGGCCCTTTTCATCTTTGTTATATTTAAAAATGATACAGGGAACACTCTTAACACTTAAAGCAATATTAAAGGCTTTAATTTTTTGTCATGTCATGTTCAGCACAGAGAAGCCCGACCCTCATTTTCTCGGGTCCCCCGCCGGCGCTCTTGGCCCCTCTCTCCTGCTGAGTGCCCCCAGAACAAGAAGCTTGCAATGGTGACACCCAAGCATGCTCCCTCCCAAGCTGCGACTCTGCGTGTCCATTCACACACAGAGCCGCGACTCAGCCCCACCCTCTCACTATGCTGATTGGCTCAATGTCTGTGATTGACTCCAGCTGCTGTGTCAGCCAATGAGAAGGCAGAGTCCTTGGAGGGCCGAGTGCACATCGCTGGATTGAAATGGAGCTCAGGTAGGTATTGAGGTCTGGAACAGAAGCAGACTTTTCGTGTGGTCGCTCAGCGACTACACGAGTGGGGCAATAAGCCCGGTCGCCTTTTGGCCCGTTCCCTACAACAGAGGAAGTCTGCAGCCTTCGTCGCTAAGATAAAAACCTTGCGCGGTTCGTTGGTACATGAGACGTTGGCCATAGCCACGGAGTTTCGCTCTTTTTACCAAGCTTTATACCGTCCACAGCACCGTTGAAGATAAAGATGTTAGGTCCCAACTTATTCGTGACTATTTATCTTGCGCTAATTTACCCAAACTTTCAACAGATTCCCTGTCCTCTTTGGAGGGGGAACTTACCACCTCTGAAATGCGGGTTGCCCTAAAGGCCATGGCTAATGGTAAGGCTCTGGGCCCTGATGGCCTTACGGTGTTGTATTATCGCTCCTTTGCTGATCTTCTAATTCCACGCCTGACCAAATATGTCAACGTCGTCCCAGAGGGTGGTGTTCTCCGGCCGGAAACTCTCCACGCACATATCACTGTTATTCCCAAACCTGGTAAGGACCCTGTAGTTGTAGTAGTTATAGACCCATTTCCCTGCTGAATATTGACGCTAAAATTTATGCTAAGGCGATTGCGAACAGACTTCTCCCACTTCTCCCCCAATGGCTCTCTGCAGACCAGACGGGATTTATTCCCAGCAGGGAGGCACGGGACAACTCCCTTCGCACTCTTTCCCTAATATCATACGTTCGCCGGTTCTCCTAGCCCACCCTTCTTTTATCCAAGGACGTGGAGAAAGCGTTTGATAGGGTGGACTGGGAGTACGTGTTTGCAACCCTATCCCATCTGGGTATCGGCCCCTCTCTTCTGTCCCGAATCTCTGCCCTATACTCCTCTCCCACAGCTCAACTTCGTATCAACGGTTCCCTGAGTGACTCTTTCACGCTCCATATTGGAACACGCCAAGGGTGTCCCCTCTCTCCTATATTGTTCGCCCTTTCCCTTGAACCCTTCCTTTCCATGGTTAGGCATATTTCAGATATTCGGGGGATCAAGGTGGGATCTGTAGAGCACAAATACGCTGCTTATGCAGATGATATCTTGTTTTATGTTCAGCAACCCACGTTAACATTACCTAATTTGATGTCCGCCTTTTCCACGTTTAGTGATATTTCCAATTTTAAAATTAATATGACAAAATCTGAAATTCTCAATCTTTCCATCCCAGCTAGGACCGTATCCCTTCTAAAATAATCCTTCCCTTTTAGTTGGCAACCCTGCTCCCTTAAGTACCTTGGCATACATCTCACACCTAATATCTCTTCCCTATTTCGAGCTAACTATATACCTCTGCTGAACACGATAAAGTCTGACCTGCAGAAATGGACCCAACTGGCACATTCCTGGTTGGGGAGGCTCAGCGTTGTGAAGATGAACATTCTGCCCAGGCTGTTGTTTTTATTTCAAATGATCCCCTTCAGGGTCCACATAGGATTCTTTATGTTGATTAGATCCCTACTGTGCAGATACGTTTGGAACAGGAAGCGACCCAGGCTAGCTAGGACCATTCTCATTAGGGCTAAGAGTGAGGGAGGCCTTGCCCTCCCAGATGTCAAGGGATATTACTTGGCCGTGGTCCTCAATAGGATCTCGGATTGGAGGTTTCATAGGAACACCAAGTTGTGGGTAACCTTGGAGGAGGCAATGTGTAGCTGGATACCAAGGAGGTGTAGGTCCTTGGCTGTGTCTACGTCTCCCCTCACCCAATCTACACTAATGATCTGGGATTCCCTATGCAAATCTCACAAATGGCCACACAACTTCCCCCTGATGCCTCTAGCTGGCCATAACTACTTTCCGCCTGGCAATATGTTCTCATCTGGCAGAACTTGGTCTTTGGGTACTGCAACCCTGCTTCATCATGTGACTACCCCCTCCAGCATTGCTCCACTGCCGGACATACTGGGCCCTTCCCCTAGCACGCCTCTGGACCACTGGAAACACTGTCAACTTACTGCTTTTGTACGTTCTCTCCCATAGCCTCTATGTTCGCTATCTGACTTGACACAAGTGGAAGCTGCGCTGGCGTAAGACCGCCCAATTGAGAGACCTCTCTCCTATTTTTATAAAGTGTTACTGTCTCTCTCCACATCAGGTCGGCCCTTATTCATAAGTAACTGGGAGAAGGACTTTAATAAGGACTTTTCGGAGTCCCAGATTTCTATGATTTTACGCCTTGCTCACACCTCCTCAATCTCATCTAGGTCAGCAGAAGTAAATTATAAGCTACTCACTAGATGGCACCTCACTCCTGTGGTGCTTCATAGCATCTTTCCTCAGACCTCCCCCCTCTGTTGGCGAGGGTGTGGGGAACGGGCAACTCATGCACACATATGGTGGTATTGTCCAAATATCCGCCCATTCTGGCATTCTGTCCTTCACTGGATGAAGGAGATCCAAGGTTTTGAGACCCCATGTGACCCCTGGGTTGTGTTGCTCCATTGTACAGACCAGCCAGTCAGCTCATATAAAAAATCCATGACGCCGCATTTACTAAACTCGGCGAAAGCCTTGATTTCTAAGTTTTGGAAGCAGACTGCTATCCCCTCTCTGCGCCAATGGCTGGAGGCGGTTGATCACACTTATTATATGGAGGATCTCACACATTCTTTTAACAATAAATCCGACCTTTCGCGTAAAATATGAGCTGACTGGTTTGTTTTTAAATACAACCCAGTTTATGCTGAACTTATGTCCCAACCTGTGTAATATTTTGAGACGTGGTATCTTGGTATGGATTACATGTGTGGTGGGTACCTGCAGTGGAGAATCTCTCTCCCTCTCCCCTTTTCCACTCCTCTCTCTCTTTTACCCTTGTCCCCCCCTTCTGACTCCTCTTCTGTCCTCTTCTTCTTCCTTCTTGGTGGTTTATATTTTTGTTTCATACTAGGTATGGAGTGTGCACTCTCTCAGAAGCGGGTCTGATTGCCCATTTATGTATGTTGTTCTGTTGATGGTGTCATCTTTGTACCTCTGTCATTTTTGACTCCCAATTGTTCTTTTTTTATTGTCTTGAAAATTTATTTTTCAAAAAAAACGTATTAAACAAAAAAAAGTAGGTATTGAGGGGGCTGGGGAGGCTGCTGCACAGAGAAGGTATTTTACCTTCATGCATTGCATGCATGAAGGTAAAAAGCCTTGAGCTTTTAGAACCACTTTAACCACTTGCCGACAAGCCGCCACAGTTTTACTGTGGCAGGTTGGCTCGGCTGGACGAAACCACGTTATCTCACGTCGCTTCTCCCTTTGGCCTCTAGGGGCGCATGAGCGCCACCGGAGACACGCATGCTTGCCCCCTGCTCGCCCCTGGTGCCGATGCGAGTGCCCGGCGGGTGCGATGACAGCTCCCGGTTCTTTCAGGGGGAGAAATGACTGATCGTATGTTCATACAAAGTATGAACAGCAATCTGACATTTCCCCTAGTCAGTCCCATCCCCCTTCAGTTAGAACACACTTTAGGGAACATAATTAACACCTTGATCGCCCCCTAGTGTTAACCCCTTCCCTGCCAGTGACATTTTTACAGTAATCAGTGCATTTTTAAAGCACTGATCGCTGTAAAAATTGCAATGGTCCCAAAAATGTGTCAAAAGTGTCCAATATGTCTTCCATAATGTCGCAGTCTCGATAAAAATCGCAGATCAAAAAAATTTATAAAAAAATACAATAGTTCTATCCCCTATTTTGTTGACGCTATAACTTTTGCTCAAACCAATCAATAAACGCTTATTGCGCTTTTTTTTACCAAAAATACGTAGAATAATACGTATCGGCCTAAACTGAGGAAAAATTTTTTTTTTATGTATTTTTGGGGGATATTTATTATAGCAAAAAGTAAAAAATATTGTTTTTTTTTTTCAAAATTGTCACTCTATTTTTGTTTATAGTGCAAAAAATAATACAGTCCTTTAAAATACTGGTCATTGTTTCATGTGATTGAATAGGTTTATTTAATGGCCCGAGCTCTGGTTAAACATGAATGTATCTCTTACCTTACCCTGCCTCACACATACTGTATCTGACCAGCCTGTAGACTATCGCAACTGTGACAGACCCCACTGGGACAGGGGCTTTTGGATGGGACTGCAGGCCTACTGACTATGGGCCTACTGACTATGGGCCCTGGCTTTTGAGGGAGCCCCACTCTGTGGGAAGTGTGTGCCTGGGGGACCCTTGGAGTAGTCTTGTTTTGGATTCGGGTTCATGCCTCGCTAAAACACAGATTTGCGTCCTTTATGCCCAAACCAGCAATGACTGCTTTAACCTGTGAGCGTCAGAGTAGATGTTAACATGATCAGCTCAAACCAACCTGATGGTGAGGTCTCCTGCTATAATTCGTTTAAGGTGTTATGTGTTAAGTGTCTTTGTCCCATTGCGTGCCTCCCAGGTGTGTATTTCCATTGTTAATTGGGTCACCTATTGTTTCTGTTCATCTCTTTGAGATGTGATTATTATTGCGTCCACTTTACCTTGTTACCGAACCATTGTGGGATGTTTATGTGTTTATGTTTATGATAATGTGTAATGTACTTTTTGTATCCAGGGTTGTGGACTTGTTGCCAGACGGTCTGGCGACGGTCTAGGGACCAAGCCTGCGTATTGACTTTACATCGGGGCCATCTTGAGACCTATTGTGTCTGAAATGTGTTTTCAGCTTGCACGGCTTACAGGGCCATCTTTGTGAATTGAATACCTTACCTTTTTTATATACTGTATAATTAAATATTTTAAATGGAGAGCACTAGATTCTGCCTTCCTTCTTTTGCATATCCATCATATCTGGTAAGATGATTGGGATTTTTGTCCCATGGGAATAAAATGCGATTTGGAGGAGATAAGTGATTACCAGCACCACGCCAGCCTTCTCTATTATCCCCAGGGGAACACTGCTGATTTTATTCAGATGTGAGGTGAGCAGCCTGTGAGACTGGTGGAGGAAAGCACAAGCAGTTTGGATTTTTGCACCGTTGATGTATTGATTTTTTTAATTCACTTAAGTCACAGATACTATATATGACCTTTCAGCAATATATGTTTATTGATTACCATTTTTAGTTAAACTTTTATCATAATTTTTTTATCAATATATCTTTTTTTATTTATAGCGCAGCACTGTTTATTGATTATTTGCACCTTTTAAGTCAAGTAAAAAGACTTGTTAGTTATAGCAGCTATTATTAATGATACCATTTTTTTTACACTACTTTATTTTACGAGATTGCACAGATTGATATTCACTTTATGTTCAGCTATAATATCTGGTTCCTAGTTCCAGAGTAGAGAAAATTATATCTTGATGGAGGCACCCAAGCAAGTGCTGGGCGGTTCAGTCACAGCTACTTTTGTACTGTATGTTTAAAAATGAATGTATGTTTAAAAATGAAAAAAAAAAAGAGAGAAGTTCAGGATTAAAAAACAAAACAAAACAATTATGAATGGATGCAGGATTGTGACTGCATCCATCCCCTGCAGACTCTGCAGTGACAACTAAGAGCTCAAACACTGCTGATTGCTGAGTTCTCCCCCTCTGCTCTCTGCTCTCCCCTCCAATGCTCCATGGAGCTCTGGGCTGTGGAGGGGGTGGGTGGGACTGGCTCAGGCTCTCAGCAGATTTCTAAAAGGCTGAGCCAGGTGCCAGTCCAAGCATCTAGGTGGATACCAACCATATGGTCAGGATCTTTCCTGAGCCTAAACTGGCTTAGTTAAATCAGAGGAGTGCAGAATGAACTGCACTCCTTTAATTCATAGGAGAAGTATGGCCAAAAAAGCTTTTGCCGTACTTCTCCTTTAACCTTTTTGCAAAGTGCCAGTGCAACCGCAAGCCCTTTTTTTAAGCTGGATTTACAAGCTTTGAAACCCTAAGTGCCTGCACTTCCTCCTGTGTAGTTGTGGGATGCAATATTCATTTGTCCTCTCCATAATGGACATTTAGAAAGCTTTCAACAATGTATTTATTATAGCCCCCAAATCTAACATCTCATAGTACATTAGATGGAGCAGAGGTCATATAATATTAAATGTCTCTTCCAAAATAAATAAATACTAATATCCATATTACACCTGCATTTTGCAATAAATCCCTTTAAGCATCACATCTATATGCGTCTTTTGCATTTTTCTTTGTCTAGGAGGTTCACAAATCGACAAATTGTGATATAAACAAATCAAGGAACTTACTTAAAGTGAAACCTTACCTCACCCTAAAGGGGAAGTTCTGCTTTATGCCCTCCACCCCACTCCTCTTCTGATTTTGGCACTTTTTTGGGGGAAGGTGGTAGGCAAGCAGGGTGGATAGTTATGACAGATATCTGCTCCTACTGCCGGTTGGATACCCACGGTGGATCCACCAGGAGTTCTCCTTGCCCCCTTCCTGCTTGCAACCTTCTGGGACATCACAGGTCCCAAAAGGCTGCATGACCATTCACAAAGCACATAGTGTCAGGAAGGCGGCTGTGGAACCACAATAAATCACAGCTGGCTACTCACTGTAAACATGCTGGTACCAGGGACTAGGGATGAGCCGAACACCCCCCCCCCCCCATTTCGGTTCGCATAAGAACATGTGGACAGGCAATAAATTAGTTCAAACATCCGAACATCGTTAAAGTCTATGGGACGCGAACATGAAAAATCAAAAGTGCTAATTTTAAAGGCTTATATGCAAGTTATTGTCATAAAAAGTGTTTAGGGACCCGTGTCCTGCTCCAGGGGACATGCATCAATGCAAACATTTTTTTTTTTAAAACTGACGTTATTTCACGTGCAGTGATTTTAATAATGCTTAAAGTAAAACAATAAATGTGAAATATTCCTTTAAATTGTATAGTATGCCTGTAAAGTAGCACTTGTTTCCCGTGCTTAGAACTGTCCCTGCACAAACTGTCATTTCTTAAGGAAAAAAAGTCATTTAAAAGTACTCAAGGCTATAATGAATTGTCGGCTGCCGGCAATACAGAGAAAAGTCATTGAAAATAATTAGTAAAAAAAATGACGTGGGTGTCCCCCCAAATTCAATTACCAGGCACTTCAGGTCTGGTATGGATATTAAGGGAAACCCTGCATCATTTTTTTTTTAAATTACGTGGGGTTCCCCCCAAAAATCCATACCAGACCCTTTATCTGAGCACGCAACCTGGCAGGCCACAGGAAAAGAGGGGGGATGAGAGAGCGCCCCCCCCTTCCTGAACCGTACCAGGCCACATGCCCTCAACATGGGGAGGATGCTCTGGGGGTCTGTGACCCCTCAAAGCACCATGTCCCCATGTTGATGTGAACAAAGGCCTCATCCCCACAACCTTTGCCCGGTGGTTGTAGAGGTCTGCGGGCGGGGGGGCTTATCGCAATCTGGAAGACCCCTTTAACAAGGGGGACCCCCAGATCCCACCCCCCCTATGTGAATTGGTAATTGGGTATATTGTACCACTACCATTTCACAAAGAAAGTGTAAAAAATGAAAATAAAACACACAGACACCGTTGAAATAAGTCCTTTATTAAAGGGGAAACCCCGGGCTTAGCCAGTAACGGGTGACCCCGCCCCCTCTGATGCAACGGTAACCTGCGTTACATCAGAGGGGGGCGGGGTCACGTCACTGGGAAAGCCTGGGTTTCCCCTTGCGTCAGAGGGGGACGGGTCACGTGACGAGTGGCCCCTCCCTCAGCTACATAAGACCTGTCAGACTGCGGCAACGATATTCCCGGGGTGTCTTCGCTGGAGACAGGATGCGCTGTGCTGGACATCTCATAGCTGGAGTCTGGACCTGGATGGAGAGGAGATCATCCATCGTTGGACCCCGGAGAGGAGAGCATCCATCGCAGGATACCGACAGCGTTGCAGTGGAGACCGAGAGTGGATTACCACCGCTGGAATCTTTTTTTTATTTTTATATTTTTATTTTTAATAAAGGACTTATCCCAAACTGTGTTTTTACACTTTCTTTTTGAAATGGTAGGGGTACAATGTACTCCATTACCAATTCACATTTGGGGGGCCGGGAATCTGTGGGTCCAATTTGTTAAAGGGGTCTTCCAGATTACATAAGTCCCCCGCCTGCAGACCCCCACAGCCACCGGGCAAGGGTTGTGGGGATGAGGCCCTTGTCCCCATCAAAATGGGGACATGGTGCTTTGAGGGGTCACAGACCCCCAAAGCATCCTCCCCATGTTGAGGGCATGTGGCCTGGTACGGTTCAGGAGGGGGGGGGCGCTCTCTCATCCCCCCTCTTTTCCTGCGGCCTGCCAGGTTGCGTGCTCGGATAAAGGGTCTGGTATGGATTTTTGGGGGGAACCCCGAGTCATTTTTTTTTTATTTGACGCAGGATTCCCCTTAATATCCATACCAGACCTGAAGGGCCTGGTAATTGAATTTGGGGGGACCCCCACGCATTTTTTTTTATCAATGACTTTTCTCTGTATTGCCGGGAGCCAACAATTCATTATAGTCAGGAGTACTTTTAAATTATTTTTTTTCCTTTAAAAATGATAGTTTGTGCAAGGACAGTTCTAAGCACGGGAAACAAGTGCTACTTTACAGGCATACTATACACACCCCCTAGGTACGAAATTTAAAGGAATATTTTACTTTTATTGTTTCACTTTATAGGAACATATATTTTTTTAAATAACAAACATGTTATACTTACCTCCACTGTGCAGCTTGTATTGCACAGAGTGTCCCCTAACCCTGTCTTCTGGGGTCTCTCGGTGGCTGTCTCGGCTCCTCCTCGCAAAAGCTTTCCACCTTCATGCGAGCGAGCTTGCATGGTGGAAAGCTTTTGTGAGCGCGCTCCCGTGATATAGCAGCGGGCATCGCCGCCGGCTGTATCACTCGGCCCCACCCCTGGCGCGCCGCGTCATCCGCTGTGATTGACAGCAGCGCCAGCCAATGGCTGCGCTGCTATCAATCCGTCCAGCCTAGACAATCAACGGCCAGGCTGGGAACCGAAGAGGATCACGTGGACGCGCGCAGGACTTTCGAGGGGTCAGGTAAGTAAATCGGGGGCTTGGGGGCGGTACCGTCGGATGTTTTTTCACCTTAATGCATAGGATGCATTAAGGTGAAAAAACATTTACCTTTACAACCCCTTTAAGCATTATTAAAATCACTGCTCCCGAAAAAACTTCAGTTTTTATAACTTTTTTTTGCATTGATACATGTCCCCTGGGGCAGGACCCTGGTCCCCAAACACTTTTTATGACAATAACGTGCATACAAGCCTTTAACCACTTAAGACCCGGACCAAAATGCAGCTAAAGGACCTTGCCCCTTTTTGCGATTCGGCACTGCGTCGCTTTAACTGACAATTGCGCGGCCGTGCGATGTAGCTCCCAAACAAAATTGGCATCCTTTTTTTCCCACAAATAGAGCTTTCTTTTGGTGGTATTTGATCACCTCTGCGGTTTTTATTTTTTGCGCTATAAACAAAAATAGAGCGACAATTTTGAAAAAAATTCAATATTTCTTACTTTTTGCTATAATAAATATCCCCCAAAAATATATATAAAAAATATTTTTTTCCTCAGTTTAGGCCGATACAGATTCTTCTACATATTTTTGGTAAAAAAAAATGCAATAAGCGTTTATTGGTTGGTTTGCGCCAAATTTATAGCGTTTACAAAATAGGGGATAGTTTTATTGCATTTTTATAAAAAATAATTTTTTTTACTACTAGCGATTTTTTTCGTGACTGCGACATTATGGCGGACACTTCGGACAATTTTGACACATTTTTGGGACCATTGTCATTTTCACAGCAAAAAATGCATTTAAAATGCATTGTTTATTGTGAAAATGACAGTTGCAATTTGGGAGTTAACCACTAGGGGGCTCTCTTGGGGTTATGTGTTCCCTAAAGTGTGTTTATAACTGTAGGGGGGTGTGGCTGTAGGAGTGACGTCATCGATTGTGTCCCCCTATAAAAGGGATGACACGATCGATGCAGTGCAGTGTTTAAACACGGCTCTCCCTGTTCTTTAGCTCCGGGGACTGATCGCGGGACTCCAGCGGCGATCGGGTCCCACGGTCACGGAGCTTCGGACTGGGTCGCGGGAGCGCGCCGCGGGCGCGCGCCAGCAACCCATGGCTGGGTACTAGTACAGGACGTACCTGTACGTACATGTGCCTAGCCGCGCCATTCTGCCGACGTATATGTGCAGGAGGCGGTCCTTAAGTGGTTAAAATGATCACTTTAGATTTCTCCCATAGACTTTTACAGGGTGTTCCGCGACTTTTCGAATTTGCCACGAACACCCCAAATCGTTTGCTGTTTGCCGAACGGGCGAACAGGCAATGTTCGTGTCGAACATGAGTTTGACTCGAACTGGAATCTCATCCCTACCAGAGACCCAAAAAATGGTGAAGAAGCGGTTCGGTTGAAGACGGCTATGAACCCCTGAACAATATCCTTTTATTAAAAGGCAGCAGTTACAGTATCTGAAGCTGACGACGTTTATTTTTTTTAAACAGGGCAAAAAATGTTGTTGTAAAATCTTGAATGTCAAGAACTTAGTGACGTACAACACGTACAATGGCACTAGAAAAGGGAAGTTTAATAGCAGTCGTGTTAGTAGAAGTTTGGTGAGAGACGATTTGCGCTTTTCAGCCTGGTGCTTTTCAGTCTGTTACAGCGTGACAAATGTGCTATCTCCATTACAAACGCTAGTTTTACCAGACTGAGCGCTTCCATCTCGTACTTGATTCAGATCATGCGTTGAATTTTGTGCATTGGAATTGTCCACACACGATTGGAATTTACGAGAACGGATTTTGTTGTCGGAAGATTTGAGAACCAGCTCTCAAATTTTTGTTGTCCGAAATTCCGACAAAAATGTCCGATGGGGCCTACAAAAGGTCGGAATTTCCGTGTGTACACGGCATAAGTCTGTAATTGCTAAACTTCTTCTCTTTTGCCACTAGGTGGCCGGGTACTTGGTGGCATTAGATATGAAAAGGTATCCCAGCCAACAGGCAGGGGCTTTCTTAAATGGCTTGGCCTGTTGGAAGAACCTATATATTTGGGTGGAGTCAGGTATTCTGTGTTCTGTGCCACTTGGATGGCTTTCTGGGTGTATTGCCCAGGCTGCTAGGCTGGAGTTTGGGCCTATCCTGGGTACATCTGGCTGCTAGGCTGTCTGAGGGCCTATCCAGAAGCAAGAGAGCAGCGCAGGGTTGGGATTGTGGTTTGCAGTCCAACCAGAAGTGACCATTCTGCCGGCCTGAGAACCTGTCGCAGTCCGAGGTAGAGGGGAAGCTGTCGCCACTAAGGAACCATCCACCATGTTACCAGGGACCACAGTGAGTAGCTGAAGCAAGTACCGGAGCAGTATTCTCACCAACTGGAGACGATAAAGATTTGGGAAACTTCAGCAGGTATCAAGCCAGGGACCCAGCCAGTGGAAGTGACGCTTGCAGAGCAGCCTTGCGTGTCAAGTCAGGGGCCAAGCAGGCCAGTGGGGTGAAGCTTGAGAAGTATCTTGAGTGCCAAGCTAGAGACCCAGCAGAGAGGCAGGGGTGACGCTTGAGGAAGATACCACTGTGAAGATTGGAAAAGGTCAAGGGATTCAGTGGAGGTGAATCATCTAGTCTAGTGAGAGACTGGAGGCTCAGTGGACTGAAGAACTATAAGACCCCTTTCACACTGAGGCACTTTGCAGGCTCTATAACGCTAAAAACAGTGCCTGCAAAGCGCCCTGAAATAGTCACTGCTGTCTCTCCAATGTGGAGCGGTGCGCTAGCAGGACGGTAAAAAAAAGTCCTGCTAGCAGCATCTTTGCAACGCATTAGGAGCGGTGAATACACCGCTCCTAAAGTGCCCCTGCCTATTGAAGTCAATGCTGCTGCAGCGTTTGTAGCCATTTCACGGGCGCACACAATTTTAAAGTGTTACTAAACCCAGGATCCTGCATTCGCTATATCAGGTCTCCCATGGGTACACAAAACATGAAAATGCAATTATATTGTAGCAATTACTGTATAAACTGCTAAATACCCTTTCTCATCAGCTGTATATAGCAGTCTTGTGACTTCTATCAGTGTCTGTTTAAAGCTTGTAGGAGGAGTTTTCATTCTACTCTGACTGTCCTATGAGGCTGACCCCTGACCCTCTGTCTGCACAGTGCTGATTGGCCCTGTGCTGATCACATGTACCCTACCAAGAAAAAAAAAAAACTCTAGCAATACACACCAAACTGAGCATGTGCAGAGTGACTCCAAAGGCTCTGTCTTTTTAGGAGATTGATTAAGGACAGTGGAAGAATGGAGGATTAGAGAAGGCAGAATCAAACAGCCTTTTTACACAATGCAGAGGACTAACCCCTTAGGTTCCATGGTGAGTATAATAAGCATGCTTTACTACTTATACAGACTGATTTTACTGTTGTAGGTTTAATAACACTTTAAGGCTTGACATGTTTGGTATCTATTTACTCAGCGCAACCTCCTCTGTTATATTTTTACCAAACAATTGGGTAATATATTGCAGTTATGTGCCCTAAAATTTATTTTAGTGTATTTTTTCCTGAAATGTTGGTGTTTTATAAACTATTTCACTAATATCGTGTGACAAAAAATAAATCAAAAATGGAACTTCCACTATTTTATTCTCTAGCGAGTCTGATTTCAGAAAGTATATAATATTTAAGTGGGGGTTTACGTAATCTTTTGGCCTAAAATTATTTTTAAACATATGTCCAAAAAATGCTGAAATTGCTCTGACAGCAAAAGGGGTGAAACAAGTCACATTGACCTCTCTACCTGCTTGTACTGTAAAGCAATGCACACTAGGCTTAAAGAAATGCAACTTTTACAGGCATTTGGTAATAGGAAAAGAAATAAGAATTTAATTTTGAAATCAGGGCAAAACAAATATTGTTTAAATATACAATATTCTTACTGAAATCTTGGTCCCGCTTGTATATTTCTTTTTACATCTGTACAGTAATCCAGGCGGTACTGCCTCTGGGTAGAAGTTTCCTGAATTGAAGACCAGTCAATGCTGCCCTCTATTCTATATTCTATGTACAGCAAAGTGATGTCATTGATACCTTTACAAGGGCATATCTGAGTTTACCAAGCCATTTGATGCAACAGTGTGAATTTATACAATTTGTGGCTATTAAGGAATATAATTAAAGGCATTGTATAAGATTACCAGATTACTGTTCTGGTGTCAACCCCAAATTTGGGATTTTCTTTTACTATCACTTTGGATGATAACAGTAAACTGGACTAATAGGTTGGGAGGGTGAACCTCACTAATGGTGTAATGGGGGTCAACCTCAATGGGGTTCAGGCTGAATATCTGCTGCTGTTCCAAAATTATTTGTGTGGAGATGTGTGCATTACGGGAGCAAACACACTGGACATCTGTTCAGCACAGTTACTTCCTTATCTCTGCTTTATTACAGGCAGTGCCAAGCTCTTTTACACACAGCACGATAAAGCATACGTCACTAGTAGGTAAATGTTATCAGTCTAAAAGGCATATCTGGTTGGCTGAAATACAAGAAGAATACAAAAACTTGATGGTCGAAGTTTGGTTGTCTTCTGGTCCCTCTTCTATTTCCTCATTCTTCCAATGCGTGGGCAGGTGGGGGCAGACGCCATCTTTAGCTTCTCCAGTTATCTCGATGGGAGCGGCCATTTTGAGCAAGGATTATCAAAGCAAAGTACAATATAGACTTTATAGTATAGGAAAGATTCATAGAAAATAGGCATTTTCGGATTATCATTATGTTCGTCACATTCCTTCACAACGGGGGCACAGACAGCAATACAAATCTGAAAAATAAAACGTTTTGTCTTAAGTTACACTTTAAGTGTGCATACTCTGGGTTTATGTTAAGTTGACCAACATAGGGTATCACTAAACTCCAATTTTTTTAATTGATGGATGGCTAACACGGAACACAGAACCTTGTATTCAATGTTTAGTAAGTAAAGCAACACTGTACACTAGTACTAGGCGGGGTTGCCAACCACCAGTAAATTTACTGACAGTTTGTAAAAATCAGTGATTTTTTTACAACTGCCAATAAATATCAGGTGCTGATAAGTGTAAATCAGGCAAATGACTTTGTCATAGGTATTGGCAGTGTTTCCATATCATGTTTATACTGTTCAAATATTCACTGTGTTTTCAAAAGGAGTTCTGTAATTTCTCAGGCTGCCAGTAAAAAATGTGCTCCATCAGTAAATTTTCCATGTTTTGTCAGTAACAAATGCTCCGGGAGGTTGGCAACCCTAGGTAATGGGCATAATATGCATGTATAATGAGCACATTTTTTCATGGGGTCCTATGGTTTAGACTTGTGCCGTTGGTTGTATTAACTTGGTTTCCACATCAGGAGCCTCATTTTTTTATTTTTTTTGGAAAACACATAGAAGTTAAAGTGAATAAAAAAAATGAATGAGAGAAGTCAGCAGAACTTCACCTCATTCACTAAGCTTTGTAGAAAATTCCATTGCAAAGTAAACAACCTATTTGACTTTAGTAAATAATCCACTTAGACATTAAAACTATCCAAGGGTCACTTGCACACCATAATGAGGTTGTTTCTTGTCACAAAAAAATTGAGCACTGAAAAGGACCCCTTCATCAAGGCAAAATGTATTTCTTTCTTCTGGGACCCCAAAACTGTCACATTATGTTAAATAGGGACATGTACAACAATAAAGATTCACATTTTCTCCCACCAGACCCTAAACTACTACAATAGTGATGTAGGGGGCCAGTGGATCAAACCACTGAACCCAATAGACATGTCAGATTCTGCAGAATCTTGAGCCAGAGATTTATTTTCACTACTGCAAAGATTAGCAGTAGGCCAGAGGAGTGTTATTTTTATTTTGTCTGCACATTATTCGCTGATCGCCTCCCTCCTGTGGGATATGTTGGATGATACCGAATAGGAAAAACACATATAGGAGATTTCGGGCTGCGCACTCCAAGATACATTTGGATACATTTGGATACTATGGAAAGGTTCCCCAGGGGGGTTTTAATGCAGCAAGATATATCAATCAAAGTATCAAAATGTACAGGGAGTGCAGAATTATTAGGCAAGTTGTATTTTTGAGGATTAATTTTATTATTGAACAACAACCATGTTCTCAATGAACCCCAAAAACTCATTAATATCAAAGCTGAATATTTTTGGAAGTAGTTTTTAGTTTGTTTTTAGTTTTAGCTATTTTAGGGGGATATCTGTGTGTGCAGGTGACTATTACTGTGCATAATTATTAGGCAACTTAACAAAAAAAATATATATACCCATTTCAATTATTTATTTTTAACAGTGAAACCAATATAACATCTCAACATTCACAAATATACATTTCTGACATTCAAAAACAAAACAAAAACGAATCAGTGACCAATATAGCCACCTTTCTTTGCAAGGACACTCAAAAGCCTGACATCCATGGATTCTGTCAGTGTTTTGATCTGTTCACCATCAACATTGTGTGCAGCAGCAACCGCAGCCTCCCAGACACTGTTCAGAGAGGTGTACTGTTTTCCCTCCTTGTAAATCTCACATTTGATGATGGACCACAGGTTCTCAATGGGGTTCAGATCAGGTGAACAAGGAGGCCATGTCATTAGTTTTTTTTCTTTAATACCCTTTCTTGCCAGCCACGCTGTGGAGTACTTGGACGTGTGTGATGGAGCATTGTCCTGCATGAAAATCATGTTTTTCTTGAAGGATGCAGACTTCTTCCTGTACCACTGTTTGAAGAAGGTGTCTTCCATAATCTGGCAGTAGGACTGGGAGTTGAGCTTGACTCCATCCTCAATCCGAAAAGGCCCCACAAGCTCATCTTTGATGATACCAGCCCAAACCAGTACTCCGCCACCACCTTGCTGGCGTCTGAGTCGGACTGGAGCTCTCTGCCCTTTACCAATCCAGCCACGGGCTCTTCCATCTGGCCCATCAAGACTCAGGCCCCGTACACATGACAGAGGAACTCGACGTGCTTGGCACGTCGAGTTCCTCGTCGAGTTTTGGGATGAAGCAGCCGAGGAGCTCGGCGGGCCGCCTTCTCCCATAGAACAACGAGGACAACGAGAAAATAGAGAACATGTTCTCTATTTTCTCGTCGAGTTCCTCGGCGGCTCCATCGAGCCAAAACTGTACAGACGACAGAGTTTCTCGGCAGAATCCGGGTTTTGACCGAGTTTCTCGGTGAATTCTGCCGAGAAACTCTGTCGTGTGTACGAGGCCTCACTCTCATTTCAGCAGTCCATAAAACCATAGAAAAATCATTCTTGAGATATTTCTAGGCCCAGTCTTGACGTTTCAGCTTGTGTGTCTTGTTCAGTGGTCGTCGTCTTTCAGCCTTTCTTACCTTGGCCATGTCTCTGAGTATTGCACACCTTGTGCTTTTGGGCACCCCAGTGATGTTGCAGCTCTGAAATATGGCCAATCTGGTGGCAAGTGGCATCTTGGCAGCGGCACGGCACGCTTGACTTTTCTCAGTTCATGGTCAGTTATTTTGCGCCTTGTTTTTTCCACACGCTTCTTTTGACCCTGTTGACTATTTTGAATGAAACGCAATTGCAATTTTAAGAGTGCTGCATCCCTCTGCAAGATATCTCTCTATTTTGGACTTTTCAGAGTCTCTCAAGTCCTTCTTTTGGCCCATTTTGCCAAAGGAAAGGAAGTAGACTAATAATTATGCACACCTGATATAGAGTGTTGATGTCATTAGACCACACACCTTCTCATTACAGAGATGTACATTACCTAATATGCCTAATTGGTAGTAGGCTTTCGAGCCTATACAGCTTGGAGTAAGACAACATGCATAAAGAGGATGATGTGGTCCAATTACTCATTTGCCTAATAATTCTGCACTCCCTGTATATAAAAGCCTTTATTAGAATAAATTACAATTACATGTTAATATAAAAATGTAGACTCTGGCTGTAGGGATACAATACATATTTCATGATCATGCATCGATCCTTATGCAGCCTGGTACTTGTATGTTGTTTAATATGCTTAATTAGGGTGAAATAATTGGGTGGGGTCCTCTCCCCCAGAATGATGGTGTCTGGCCGCGAAGGATGCGGCCCCCGTATGGTTCCCTCGGCATACCGGAAGGCGATAGCCTCAACCACTGGCGTCATCTCCATCGCAAAATGGGTGACATCATGGCAGTGCGCACATGCAGGGATATTAATTTGCTACAGGTGCTGTCCTTTCCTTCCTCCCCTCGAGGAGTGTTTCACTGTGTGGTTTCTTGTAAGCCTCTTTGGGCCGATTTCCTCTCTTGGAGAAGCGAGGACAGCCATGTAGTCCACTGGATCATCCAACGGATTTAAAAATTTCAGGTTGCAAGGTCATCTATTTCATCCTTCAGCGGAAAATATAACAGCATTGTGCCTGTAAAGATTAGTGCATAATGTAAAATTTCTTTATAAAACTGAGATGTTTAATATATTTATTTAGGAGCCAACTATCCCCCAGAAGAAGACCATGATATAATAGGTCAAAACGCGTCAGTTCTCCATACAGTTCTACCACCTATGTAATGCTGTATAAATATATACTGTAGTTGCTTGGCTGTATCATGAAATATGTATTGTATCCCTACAACCAGAGTCTACATTTTAATATTAACATGTATTTGTAATTTTTTCTAATAAAGACTTTTATATAAATGTTCATACTTTGATTGATATATCTTGCTGCATTAAAACCCCCCAGGTAAACCTTTCCATATGTTGGATGATACCTGTGACGGTATTAGAATGATATCCCCGTCAAACATTCCCTTCTTCCCATAATGAAAATCACCCAATATTCCATGAGGAGGAATATTCCTGGAATCGCCCAATGAGCCAAGCTTACTGCTGGAACAAGACACTTTAATGGCAGCTTGCTGCTAGGTATATATGCAGTTTACAAGCTAAATCCTCAATCAAAGAACAATGAAATCTCCACCCCCTTTCCACACACAGTGGGGGCTCTCATACAGATTATAGGCAGACACTTTGGCGCCGACTCTGAAGACACATTTCTTTAGATAATGACATCAGTGAAGGTAATTACTAGTTGTAACAGAATACGTTATCTAGACAGCTTGGCCCCGCATATAGAAGAGGTAATTACCACAATGAAGCAATCAGAATAATTAACATGAGCCCCTTCTAATCACAGTAAACCGTAACCCCAGGGCTTCTTCACACAACACACTAGATCAATTACCCTTTAATCATACACAGCATTACTAGCAGGGAGAATTAACTGAAGCATATCCTTCACAATACCTTCCTCTCTTCTTGATGAGGGCTTTTGAATTCTTCAATTTTAAGGAGGCTTTATCATATCGTCTCGCTGAATTCTACTTTTCTCATACAGTTGGATATCTATACCATAGCATGGTTTCATCATCCACGGAGAACAATCCTTGAACATTTTATTATATGTGTACAGGACGCCATGGCTGGGTCCTGGAAGGACGTTATATTTCCCCTCTGTTTGGACTGTGGTGCCTTTAAGGGAATGGAAAGGGTTAATGCACCTGTCTAAGGAAGTAGTTTAAAGCAGACAGGAAGTGCAGGTGAGAGTGGAGGAGTGGAGGAGAGTCCAATGCATGGTGAATGGTGGACAAGGAAAGCTGTGGAAGCTATGAAAAGCTGTGAAAAGCTGTGAAAGGACTTGGCAGTGTCCTGCCTAAAAACCTGCTACTGAAGGACTTACCTGGAAGCACTGTTTAACTGCCCCGCCCCCTCACAAAAAAGCAGGTACGTGCATTCCTGGGCATGGTGGCATACTACAGGAGGTTCGTACCCAACTTTGCCACATTGGCGGCTCCATTGACCGATCTGACTAAGGGCCGGAAATCGGTCATGGTGGAGTGGAATGCAGACGCTGAGAAGGCTTTTTTGGAACTTAAGTCAGCACTGTGCCAACACCCTGTCTTGATAGCGCCCAATTTTTCGGAAGAGTTCATTGTCCAAACTGATGCTTCCGATGTAGGATTGGGAGCTGTATTATCACAGGTTGTTCATGGTGAGGAGCACCCAGTAGTCTTCCTCAGTAGGAAGTTGACACCAGCGGAGAAAAACTACGCTATTATTGAAAGAGAGTGTCTGGCCATTAAGTGGGCTCTGGAGTCCCTCAGATATTACCTCTTGGGGAGGAAATTTAGGTTAATTTCTGATCATGCCCCTTTAACGTGGCTGAGGCAAGGTAAAGGGACTAATGCCAGGATTACCAGGTGGTTCCTGGCGCTCCAAGAGTTTAAGTTTATAGTGGAGCATAGGCCCGGGAGACTGCATCTAAATGCAGATGCCCTCTCCCGAGTCCATTGTTTGAGCTCCACTGTTGCCTCCACCTCCTTGGCGTTGGGGCACAGGGGGGGATATGTACAGGACGCCATGGCTGGGTCCTGGAAGGACGTTATATTTCCCCTCTGTTTGGACTGTGGTGCCTTAAAGGGAATGGAAAGGGTTAATGCACCTGTCTAAGGAAGTAGTTTAAAGCAGACAGGAAGTGCAGGTGAGAGTGGAGGAGTGTAGGAGAGTCCAATGCATGGTGAATGGTGGACAAGGAAAGCTGTGGAAGCTATGAAAAGCTGTGAAAAGCTGTGAAAGGACTTGGCAGTGTCCTGCCTAAAAACCTGCTACTGAAGGACTTACCTGGAAGGACTGTTTAACTGCGATAGCAGTTCTGAGCTGTACAAGTCGGTGAGACTGTTATTTCTTTTGTTTTTGCTGCTGCTAAGCCATTTAAGTTTAATAAACCTCAGTTTTGATTTAAGAAGCCTGTGTCCTGCGATCAAGCTGGTCCCCCAAACATTACATATGCTACAGGGTTTTTTCTTCTGGCTGATCTATGCATTGATGTTTGAGAATGATTTGATGCCCTTTGTACAGGTTCAGCTATTCATCACACACTCACTCTAGTAGTTGATGGTTTACATGATCTACCCCACTATGATTTTGTCCCCCTGAGGAAGATTCTGGATGAAGTGAAATGCATTGGGGTTTATTCTCATTATAATATTGAGGCAAAGCAACTGCCGTTGTGTTATTTAGCATGGTGATCTTTTGCACTGGGTAATTTTCTGAACAAGATAAGAATTCCATGACTTACCGTGTATACTCGAGTATAAGCCGAGTTTTTCAGCCCTTTTTTTAAGGCTGAAAATACCCCCCTCAGGTTATACTCGAGTCAGTGTACCTGAAATTATTGGCAGGCTGCAGGCGTCCATCGTTTAAAAGTCGCGGTCTCCTCCTGGTCCCTTCCGTGATAGGCATTTCTCAGCAGACACAGTTCCGCCTATCATGAACATTCTCTCATCCTCGGACTCAGTTTCCCAGCAGACACTGTGTTCAGTGTTCCGCCAATCACGGACGTCTTTTCATCCTCGGACAAGAGGATGTCCATGATTGGCGGAACACTGAATACAGTGTCTGCTGGGAAACTGAGTCCGAGGATGAGAGAACGTCCGTGATAGGCGGAACTGTGTCTGCTGAGAAAAGCCTATCACGGAAGGGAGACAGTGACTTTTAACCACTTTAGCCCCGGGCCTGTTTTTCAGAGTCGGTGTTTACGAGACAAAACCATTTTTTTTTGCTAGAAAATTACTTCAAACCCCCAAACATTATATATTTTTTTTTCTAACACCCTAGAGAATAAAATGGAAGTCATTGCAATACTTTTTGTCACACCGTATTTGCGCAGCGGTCTTACAAGCGCACTTTTTTTGGAAAAAATTCACTTTTTTTAATGAAAAAATAAGACAACAATAAATTTGGCCCAATTTTTTTATATATTGTGAAAGATAATGTTACGCCGAGTAAAATGATACCCAACATGTCACGCTTAAAAATTGCGCCCGCTCGTGGCATGGCGTCAAACTTTTACCCTTAAAAATCTTGATAGGCGACGTTTAAAAAATTCTACAGGTTGCATTTTTTGAGTTACAGAGTAGGCCTAAGGCTTAAATTAATGCTCTCGCTCTAACGATCGCGGCGATACCCCACTTGTGTGGTTTGAATACCGTTTTCATATGTCGGCGCTACTCGCGTATACGTTCGCTTCTACGCGCGAGCTCGTTGGGATGGGGCGCTTTAAAAAAAATTTTTTTGCTTTTCGCATTTATTTTTATTTATTTTAGAATTTTTAACACTGAAAAAAAAATAAAAAAAAAATTATCACTTTTATTCCTATTACAAGGAATGTAAACATCCCTTGTAATAGAAAAAAGCATGACAGGTCCTCTTAAATATGAGATCTGGGGTCAAAAAGACCTCAGATCTCATATTTGGGCTTAAATGCAAAAAAAAAATAAAAAATTTGGAAATGTCATTTTTTCAAATGACAAAAAAAAAAATGTTTCTTTAAGACGCTGGGCGGGACTGACGTTTTGACGTCACTTCCGCCCAGCGGAGCTATGGGGACGGGCAAAGGAGATTTTTCCTTCAGTCTCGTCCCCGCTCAGCTGCCGGATGGTCGCGATCTCCTCCGCCGCTACCGACGGCTACGGTAAGCGGCGGAGGGCGCGGGACAGCGGCGGGAGGGGGGGGGCCCTCTCCCGCCACCGATAACGGCATTCTCGCTGCGAATCCGCCGCGGAGACCGCCATTATCGTTAACACGGCCGCCTACAGAAGAGATGAATATCTCGATTGTGGCAGCAGCTGTTGCCGTTACCGAGATATTCATCTCTAAAGTGAGGACGTATAATGACGGTGGGCGGTCGGCAAGTAGTTAAACAATAAATGGATGCCCGCAGCCTCTCAATTTCAGGTACACTAATTTTCAGGGAGGCTGCAATGGGCACAGTGAGGATGGGCACAGTGAGGATGGGCACAGGCACAATGAGGATGGGCACAGGGAGGATGGCACAGTGAGGTTCCAATGGGCACAGTGAGGTTCCAATGGGCACAGTGAGGTTGGGCACAGTGAGGTTGGGCACAGTGAGGGTGGGCACAGTGAGGTTGCAATGGGCACAGTGAGGTTGGGCACAGTGAGGTTGCAATGGGCACAGTGAGGCATACAAATGGGCATTGTTGACCCTCTTTTCTGCTTACAGTAGCTGCTGCATTCTCACCCTAGGCTTATACTCGAGTCAATAAGTTTTCCCATTTTTTTGTGGTAAAATTAGGTACCTCGACTTATACTTGGGCCAGCTTATACTCGAGTATATACGGTACCTCTTCACTTCCTAGACTCTCAGGCACCTACTGCTTTTACAGGTGCTACAAATACAAAGGGGAAAACCTGACCGCTACAGTAATCACAAAACACTTAATAGCAGAAACAGTTTTAGTTTTTTTGCAAGGCTGGGAAGAGAAGGGCTATTTCCATAATATATATATCATAATATATGAACACCTCTGTGATAAATAGTATTGGCTGATTTTTACATCAAGTAAATCTCTTTATATATTTAATATCACTATAAAATGTGCTCAAAAAGGAGCAGTAGCCTCTGTTGATTTATTTATCTATAAATAAAAGTTTGTACATCATTCATATTTCACTAGCATTAGCCTGAATATCTGGAGCACAGGGAATTAGAAAACAGAAAGCAATTCAGAATGTAACCTACCAGTACATACACTTTTGTAGTTTGTCAGAAGTAAGTTCCATTTAGATAAAACAATTTTCCCATGCACATCAATCTTATACCTTTTTGGCATGCATTGCAAGAAACATTTGTGAAGCCAGAAAGTTTGATAGTACCGTATATATTTTTTTTTGTTCAAGATAGCATAAACTCCTTGTAGATAACTACGGCTGAGAGCAATACTGTGATTATCATACATCTCTATTCTCATCCACGGGTTAGTCGATTTCTGATGTTCCTCAGACCGATTGGCTGCTAATGCTCAGTCATTCAGTCAGGCTGCATCAAAACTTATGAATATAATAATATAATTTTGTGGTTTCAATAGTCTATTACTAGAACTCATTTTTTATTCTTACATGAACATCTCTATGGCAATTGCAATCCTTGCTGCTTAACCACTTTCCATCCGGGCCAATTCTGGCACTTACTGTAGCTCCTACATGTAAAAATCATAATTCTTTTTGGTAGAAAATTACTCAAAACCCCCAAACATTATAGATTTTTTTTTAGCAGAGACCCTAGGGAATAAAATGGCGGTCCTTGCAACCTGTTTATGTTACATGATATTTGCGCAGCAATTTTGCAAATGTGTTTTTTGGGTAAAGTGGTAAAAGAACAAAAAATAGGTTGAAGAGGTGGAATAGGGTATAGGTTGTGGGTTCAGGTGTAAAACTTAATCGGAAGCACTCCTGCTTCCAGTCACAAACTCTCATCCCCACTCTAGCCAGAGTGGGTATTGTGCCCCTGGATAGGCCTCTCTCACTAGTCCTAGCAGCCAGGGCGTCACACTGAACTTTGGTAAAGTCTCTGCCACCGACCTTCCCAAAGGTGGAGATACGTTCGATGCAGAATCCTCTCACTTTAGGATTAAGCACCCGGATCTCTTAATGAAGCAACTTCTTGTGAATTCAGGAAACTGACAGGTGACCACTGCTCAGCCTTTCAGTATTAGTGCATCCTTCAATAAAGTTCAGGCCTCGCCTGAGTGTACCGGCCTTGTGCTCGGTGCTCTCCAGAACAGGTTCTTCATTCAGTGGCTTCCTCCCTTTAGGATGGACAGTGCAGGACCACTTTGGTAACGTAGACCCAGCCTGACTACTGGGCCTACCCGGCAAATCACGACTCCAGACCAACGTGGTCCCGGAGCAGGAATATGCACCCCCGGCCAGGAGGGCCACACACAGGGGTGGTGGGACGACTGCCCAGGGCAGACGACGACGACCCCGAACCAGTGATGTCTGTCCCTTAAATACTTTTCCACAGCATGCACAGCAAGGCGATCAACCCCCACTGATTGGCCGCTGAGAAAGAATACTCAACTCATCTGGATCTGACAGCTGCCACCCTTGGCCTGGGGTGGAACCGACGCACCAGACAACAATAGTGGTCACCTGCAGCACAGCCATGACTGGAACAGAGGCCCAAATTTGAAAACAAATCAGTCAGAGATAACTAATCCTCTGACTACCCTCTAAATTTAAAGCAGGGCCAGCAGAGAAAAACAGCTGCCCGCTACATATATCATTTTATTATATTATATATTTTTTAATCGCTGCCTGGGTTATTTTGGTTTTCCCCTTTTATGCAGGGTTAACAACTTGGATGGGGATAGGGAGTTTTATGAGATGCCCACTTGAATTTGACAAGAACTTCAGGACAACTTCCTTTATTCAGACTCCTCTTCAGCTTTCCTCCTGCACACACACACATTTTTCTACACCAGCCCACCCAGCTGAATTCTTCACCAGCCCACCCCGCTGACTCTCTGGGAATCTCTCAGGGGAAAGACAGAAGACTTAAGCCACCACTGTCTATAAAGAAGACTGGCTACATGTGGCACTCTCCCCCCTTTGTTAGTCCTCACCAGTTTTCCATCAGAATTACTCTGTCCTATCTTTGGTCCCGTGTCTCCAGAAAAGCCTCCCCTCTTTATGTGTATTGTCAGGATCCTTCCAGCACCTAAGCCCTGGCCCAAGGCAGGACCTTTCAGACTAGGGGGAACCCTCAGGGCTAAACACTGTAATGTATATCCATCTTCCACCTGACTGCCCCTGCTGGTATGGCTCATCAATATTTGAAGGCTCCCTGGCTCCCTGTCAGGACTACTCCTGGGGATTAGCCAGAGACCTCTAAATATGTTGAGCAGCCCATTTTAACTTCCGCTCACTATCTTCCAGAATGTTCTCCAACACTCTAGAAACAGGGGGGAGGCTCCGGAGAGCTGTTGAATCACCCAGCCTTGAACTCTTATAACCCTGACCCCATTATAGACTCACAAATTTACAGCATGAGTCAGGATATGGTTTGCCTACTCTACTTCTAGCACACACTAGAGGGTGCTACAGCAGTAAATGTGTAGGGATCTTCACAAAATAGGTTTACAAACTTCAAGATTATTCAGATTAAAAGGGGTAGGATAGAAATATTTGAAATACAACCTGTAAATGAATATAAGATTTTACACTTTGACTATAGATAACTAAATTATTTTAAAAATGCACGATGAATGCTGTCTAAACAATGATTCTTAGGTCTGAGAATGTTTTGACAAGAAAACAGGTTCAAACTCCTTTTCAAACAATAATAACTCATTTGTCATTCTATAGCAGGGATATGCAATTAGCGGACCTCCAGCTGTTGCCAAACTACAAGTCCCATCATGCCTCTGCCTCTGGTTGTCATGCTTGATGCTGTCAGAGTCTCGCTATGCCTCATGGGACTTGTAGTTTGGCAACAGCTGGAGGTCCGCTAATTGCATATCCCTGTTCTATACCATGTTCTCTTGTTGGTTTATTGGTATATATTCTTTACAGGGGTGTTTATTGTACATAATTGCATTTTTATAATTAAAAATCATTGTGATTAGAGGATTTGTTTCTATTATTGCTGATTTATGTCAACCAAATGCACTGTTAAAGGTTACCTCTCTTTTTTTAAGTACTGGTGTTTTCTTTAAATGTGCAATAATTATGTAATTTCGGGAACATTTTGGCTTCTAGTGAAAATTTCCTGCAGATCCCCTTGCTAAGGTCTTGTGAAATCTGTTGGATGCTTATCATAGCAACTTGTGAGCTATTGAGACATGTAGAAAAACACCTAGGATTATGTGAGTCTGTTCATAAAACCTCAGGGACTTGTAAACCTTTGATTTATGTTTACACAGATTCTGAAGAATTATGGTGGTGTTCACTCAAACACCCATATGGCTACCACATACATCCTTAAAAATGCTCGACTTTCTCTGCACTGCAAAAATGAAATGCTTGTTTTTGACGGAATGTTAAAGCTGAACTTTAGAAATATTTGTATTGCATACTTAACTTTGGGCCAGCTTGGTATAATTTAAGTATGCATTACTCATACCTAATGGACCGCTGGGGAAGCTGAAAATCACTGTCATAGTCAGTACTATTACAGTGATAGCTGCGATCTTCTGGGTCCTGCTCAGCATCTGTGCGGATGCCCTGCTGCACATTGGCCATTGGGGGGCTGCCCATTCTTAGAATGCCATGTATTTTTCAATGAATACAAGGCATTTTCTGATTGGATGAGATGGGGGGGGGGTGCAGTGGCATTACAGTCTTCACATCATCCAGTCAGAGTATGCCTTGTATTCATGAACCAAATACAAGGTGATCTATGAATGGTGGCAGTGCTGAGGGAGCAACCCCCAGTAGTCAGTGTACAGTGGGGCAGCTGCTCATATTGAACTTGAGCAAATTATGATATACTGCAGTTATTA
This sequence comes from Rana temporaria, assembly GCF_905171775.1. Lineage (NCBI taxonomy): Eukaryota > Metazoa > Chordata > Amphibia > Anura > Ranidae > Rana > Rana temporaria. Next base: position 421,805,023 of record NC_053489.1, read on the forward strand.
CTATAGTAGCACCAACTACTGCTGTGATTTCCAGCTTCTCCAGAAGTCCATCAGGTATTGTTAAAGCATATTTACATTGGCTTTCCAACAACATATCTAGCAGGGAGACGGCTGTTTCATAACTGCCACATGCCTCGGCTCTGAGTACTTGCCCTAGACAAGCTTTGAAAAGAGAAATGCATGGGGGCGGGGGGTGGTTTCAGCATTATATCCTACTACATTCCTTTTGCCATCTATTCAGAAAATGCTTTGAATTAATTGAAAAAAATGAATGGTGGCAGTGCCATGCTGAGCAACTCTCTGTGGTCAGTGCGGCACATAGAACCTGAGTAGGATCCCAAATAATGGACCACAAGGGAAGTCGCAAACCAATGTAGTAGTCAATCTGGAAGAAGTAAATCATGCTTACAGAATATTGTATCAAACTGGACCAATGTAAGCATGCAATACAAATCATTTCAGGGGCTTTTAAAAGCAGTTTTATTTGCCTTTTTTTCCCATTCCAACAGGCTCTGTGGATCGCATGCACTCTGGTCATCATGTATAATGCAGAATCAGCAGGTCCACCAACACCCTGGAGCACTGGAGGAAAGTAGAGAGAACCAGCGGGTTGGGGTTCAGTGGATAAGTTAAGTAAAATTGCCTTTTAATGGTACCCTAGATAAAAACAAAGATTTGACCCCTGCAGTGCAAAAGGAGCCTCACTGCAAAGGTACTTTTAAATTTAGCTTTAATGATAGAACATAAGAGTTCTGTAAATCTGTAAATCTATTACAGGTGATGCTTACATTTCTACAGTTTACATCCATAGGAAATTTTTGCTGAAAATAGTTTTTTATTTTAGGGGTATTGTATGATGTACTGCTCATAATTTCACATTGAAACATTTTACACAGATCTCATTAGTCAAAGGACAATCCTTGTGTAGCATTACCCCCAGTGGAGCTGCTGGATTTTTGGGCAGTGTGTTACCTCATGGCTCCTCTGAAATTCCTAGGAGTTAATGATGCATATAGCATCTAGTAGAAGTAAAGAAATGTCCACGACAGGTGCTCTTTGCTGTGCTCTTTATTACCCAGCCGGGTAAAAACAGTAAACTTGTGGTGAGGAAAGTAAAGTTGAAGAAGATAGGAGAATAGCAGATTCAGGCGTAATGATAGGAAACAATCCTGCTCCCAAACGTAATACTTCTCTTCACCACTCCCGCCGGAGTGGGTTTAGTGTACCCGGACAGGCCTCTCTCACTGACCTGGCAGCTGGAGTATCATTTGGACAATTGTAGGATAAAGTCTCTGCCACAGACCCTCCTTGGTGAACTTGAACTTGGGAGAAAGTCTCTGCCACAGACCCCTCCCAATGAGCCTCAGAAAGATACCTCTGCCACAGGTCCCCTCTGGGTTGGATTATTGGAGATATACCTCCTTAATTGAGTTACCTCTGGATCTCCTTCAACTTGTCGCCCAGGTACCGACTGACAGGTGATCAATCCCTCAGTGTCCGGCTACCTCGATCCCCAGTGGTTTGTCCAGGCCTATTTGAGCCTCTCAATGGTGCTCCTCAGACCAACTCCCCACCGAACAGCAGTACAGCTTGGGATCCTCAAAGGTGGGAACCTAATCACTCACTGGGTCCCCGTTGCTGTTCAGATGCTCCGGGCCAGCATGGTCCCGGAACCATGAACACTGCGTGGCACGCACGCCCCCCGGCCAGGAAAGCCATAACGCCGGGGCGCCATGATGTGGCCACCCTAAATGTGGGTGCCACACTGGACGAAGAAGACCCAGAACCAATGGCATCTGCCCCATAAATACCCCTCCCCAGCATGCACTGCGAGGACAAACCCTTGTGATTGGCTGCTGGGAAAGAGCACCCAAACCTTGACTCCACTGCTGCCACCTGCAGCATCGGGGCTGGAAGAACACCCCAGTATAGCAGAATGGGCCCACAGCACAGCCAAGCTGAGACAGAGACCGCATTTTGCAACTAACAATCCGGATCAGAGTTTAACTACACTCTGATCTACCCTTAAATTTAACTAGCACCAGTACTGTAAAGTACATAGTCGCTACACTTGTTAAAGATTAAATGGCCTTGGAGTAAGGAGGGACCAAGGGAGCCCATGCTGAAAATATCAGCTGTATCTCTCTTCTATAAAATCATTGATGATACACTTGTTCATTGTGTTTATTCACTTCTATGTATCTAACAGTATGGATTGTTACAAATGTGATGTTTGGCAGACTGTAGCATCCGTTTATGCTGTGTCTGTAAATCAATGCTTTTGTTTAGTTGTGGCCACCTTGGCCTCCCATCAGTCTCCAATGCATACAAAATGTATTAGAAAAACAGGCAAACTCACTTCGACCAAGATTTAGGGGTGGAGGATGATGGCAATGGCCTGCATGTAAAATGTATGTAAATGTATATAAATCCAAGAACAAAAAGATGTATGATTTTCAGTTTACCAGTATTTAGGTGTGAAGGGTGCATTCATTTTAATTTTTCCCTTTATTTTCAGCTAGTGATCCACTTGCTATACTGTATCACTGTATTATGGAGGAACATCATTGTCACCCTAGGACAGGAATTGTGTTAGGACTGCAGAACACCTTCCCCTCTCCCATTTCCATAAGTTAGAGGGTGCTCTGTAGTGCACAGAATCTGGTAATGTGGGCTGGGCTGATAAGACTCAGTACAGAAAATGCACTGTTATTTCAATCCACAAGACAAAGTTACAAAACAATACTTTTATTTATTTCTATTCTTTTTTTTTCTTTACTAGTAATGGCGGCGATCATCCAACTTATAGCCGGACTGTGATATTGTGGCGGACATTCTTACACTAACTGATACTTTTTGGGGACCAGTGACACTAATACAGTGATCAGTGCTAAAAATATGCATGGTCACTGTACTAATGACACTGACTGGGAAGGGATTAACATCAGGGACAATCAAACGGTTAACTGTGCACCTAGATAGTGTTTTACTATACTATGTGAGGTGCTTTTACTAGGGGAAGATATGGAAAGTCCATTCCTCCTGTCAGAACGGTGATCTGCCTTCTTTACTTAGGCAAATCGCAGTTCTGTCTCTCTGCTTAACGATCGGCGGGTGCTGGGGGACATTGGGTACCCTGCACTTGCCGATAAGCTTCTGCTGTGTGTAATCACATGCATGCCCCCTACCTGGAAGTGTCAGATCACGTATATACTATATATATATATATATATATATATATATATATATATGCACACACACGTGACCTTTCGCACAGGTGCTGCCCTGTAGCAGTAAAACAGGCACTCATCAAGTTTGCCTGACTATGCCAACCTATTACAACCCCCTCTTCCATTCATAGAAGCCTTACTATAGATTCTATGAATAAAATGTGATCTATGAAACGAAGATGGGTGGATGAATAAAAGCTTCATCCCCCTCCAATCATAGATTATATTTAATTTAGATTCAGTCTGCCTTCTATGAATGGCAGAACTGGGTGGACAGGACGGGCATAGTCTGGCATTCTTGATGAATGCCTGTCAATGCTCCATCAGTTCTATTAACTCCTTCTGCACCGGAAGATTCGACAGGGGTGGGGCGGCAATGGAGAAGGATTTCAGCTAACAGAAGAGACATCAGCATGTCAGGACATTTGGGGTTAAAAGAATACATATAAAGTCGCACATTGTATACTTTTCATAGTTTTTCATATTCATATATATATTTGGCAGAAGAGACAACATTTTGTGTCTTAGGTTGAGTCACAGTTCAAAACCTGTGAATAAGGCCTTGTTACCAGAATGACTTTATGTCTTTACAAGAGACTGGATGTCTGGCTGTACCATCTCCCAGGTTATAACTCCAAAGGTTTTAGACACTTGGTAAGATAAACAAGATGAAAGGCCTTGCACAGCATGACACAAAACAAGCTGTATAGGGTGGTCGTTGTATAATAAGACCAAAGGGAGCTTATTCACAATCCCGGTGGAATTATATATATCCTAATTGTTTCTTTCTAATATCTTAACAATATATGTGTATTGGTAATGCATATATCAATCTGTTTAATACATATATATTATTATCCTTACAAATGTGAGATACTAAGTGACATTGAGAATATGTACTAGGGAAGTAAAGGGTTTCGCTTTGAAAAGGACTTCTGAGGATTTCACTTCCCTAAGAATTGAACAAATGTCTAAGCTAATGAAATGTACACATTTCCAAGTCACAAATTCACTAGAAATGCCAGGATGTCTGACAATTGTTTGACATATAAAACAATTTTTGGTGCTATACCAAGATTTAAGTCAAAGGGGGTCATAAATTATTACTGACCCTGGACGACCCTAAAATTAGGAATTATTCCTTATACACCACCGCCCCTACAGGTTAATATTGGCATTGTTCAAGATAGCCACATCCTTAGTTGCTATGGTCACCCATCAAAACATATTGTCATGTGACATCGTCAGTCACGTGATAGTGAAATACACACCCACTTTTGGGGGAGATAAAAAGTGATTGCAGAGAGCACAAAGGATGGCTGATGGGCTCTTGATCTCTGATCTTTGGAGGAATATTTGGGTGATCTCTGAGGAAGCTGACTCTGGGAAGATGGCTGGAGAACTCTCTCTCTGAGAGGATCTCTGAAGGAAGCTGGAAGGGAGAGATTGAATGCAAATATGTAGGGGGTTGAAGAGGGTCCCTCATAGGACTTTCACTTCTCAAACAGAAAGAACTCTTAAATACTAGTAATGTATAATTTTGTTTATTTACCTTTTGGTAATGAAGGTTTTTCGCATACACATAACTAAAACCATTTAAATATACTTGGCAAAAATAATTTGTATTGTATTATTTTTAACTGCAGTATGAAATAATTATATTCCAAATATTAGGAGACATACACATTGGCCCGGATTCACAGAGAGCGGCGCATCTTTAAACCGGCGTAGCGCATCTCATATGCGCTACGCCGACGTAAATCAGTGAGGCAAGAACAGTATTCACAAAGCACTCGCTCCCAATGTTGCGCCGGCGTAATGTAAATTGGCCGGCGTAAGCCTGCCTAATTCAAAGTAGGAAGGAAGTGGGCGTGATCCATTTAAATGAACCGTGACCCCATGCAAATGAATAGCCGAACGGACGGCGCATGCGCCGTCCCGTGGGCGCTTCCAAGTGCGCATGCTCAGAATCACGTCGGACCTAACGCCTATGATACGTCTAATCACTGATCGTAACCTATGCCCAGCCCTATTCACGTAGTCCTACGTAAACGACGTAAAATACGATGGCTGTTCCGACGTCCATACCTTTGCATGGGATGTGCCTCCTTATATGTGGAATAACTTTACGCCGGACGTACGCCTTCGTAAAACCGCGTAGATTACTGCGACGGGCACAAGTACGTTTGTGAATCGGCGTATCTAGGTCATTTACATATTCTACGCGTAAATCAATGGAAGCGCCCCTTGCGGCCAGCGTAAATATGCGCCCAAGATACGACGGCGTAGGAAACTTACGTCGGTCAGAGGAAGCCAAATTTCAGGCGTATATTACTTGCAGAATCAGGCGCAGAGACACGACGGCGCATCCGCGCACTTACGCGGCGTATCATTGGTCACGTCTGCGTAAGTCTTTCTGAATCCAGGCCATAATGTTTGTCTTTAAAAAGCTAAATGCCAACAGTGCTTCTATGGTTTTAGGGTGATGTCTGTGAAAATAAATTCTCTCAAAATTTAAAATAAGCTTGTCTGCATTGCAGAGCTTGTGTACAATATGACATTTGTTCTGTACACATATATAAGGAGTATTAAGCAAGAGATATGTTTGGTATTGAGAAGAGATAATACAGTGTCAAGGTAAACAAAAGGCAATTACTAGAGTCCGTGGAAATAACGGGAAGGTTATATTACAAGCCACCAGGTTTTAAACATACCAGGATGATTTTAATAAGAGCTATGAATTCACCTTGTCATATAATATAAATATTATCTGAACATTTAACCATCATGTATCTCTGATTCTGGAAGTATATCAATTGTTTATTTTGTCACGAATTGTACCTGATTTTAATTTTTGCACTATATCTTTAGTTAATAAATATATATATTTTAAATATTCATTTGTGTTACTTGTTCTCAAAATAGCACGGATAAAAGAATTTTGGATTTCTTGTATTGTAGGAAAGGTGTATATCTTCCAAAGCACAGATTTACATATTTCCATAAATACAATAATATTTTATATTTCAGTATAAACATTCTGACGGTATATGTAGGCTCTATGCCGAGATACGTCAATGGTTCTGACAAGCATAAGGGACACATCCTACTGACTGTAAGTAATAACCCTTGTGCTGGTTCTTGTTTTATTTTGGCTTTAACTTCTGAACTTCTATCTGTGTGGTGGAAACATGCATTTAAAATTATATATTTTTTCCTATATATAAACATACAGTAGTTTTTGTGTTATGCTACACATAGAATATACTTTGTATATACCCACAATTATTCTTCGGTCTAAGCCTCAGTCTTAGATTTAATTAACTTTTCTAGAGCCAGTTTGTTTAAAAGCCAGTTATTTTACTAATACATTACTAATACATTGGCTGTAACTACATCGGAGGGAACTCACCGCAGAAGGTGAGTGAGGTCACCACTCAAGAGGGAGAACAGTTTATTCTACAAGTGAATAATGCAGCCATCACCAATCAGCAGTGATAGAGATGCCAATGCCAGAAGAATCCGGCAGGGGAGATAGTGATAAGGCATATGCCGGCTTCTTAAAAGGAGGCCTGGCAGCAACAGGTAGGTGAGAACTGTATATTAAAGAGGAGTTCCACCCAAAAATGGAACTTCTGCTTTTCGGAATCCTCCCCCCTCCCGTGTCACATTTGGCACCTTTCAGGAGGGAAGAAGGAGCAGATACCTGTCTAATAAATTTTTTTTCTCCCACTTCCGGTATGCCCAGACATCACACTCTGTGTTAACCAGGAAGAGAAAATCTCCTTACAAAATCTGAACTTTCTAAACAGTATATAAATATGAAGACAGCAGATATACATATAAAACCTATGTAGGGAGATTTGGTTAATCTCTGTGTATCATCTGAGGCTGTTCACTTCACTGGGTGTATGGAGGGTTTACATACCTCTTTAAGTTCTGCTTTAAGAGATAATTTTCTTGACTAGGTCATATCTCAAGATAAGAACATGCATATAGTTAGAATAGTTGCATATCCAAGCATGTCATAAGGAAAAAGTATGTCTCAAAGCCAGATCCCTGCTTCAATATACCCTCACTTCATAGTCATCTAGCATCTTAGTCCCAACTTAGCAGTTTGGCTTTCTTTCCTTTACCAGAATTAGTTGTGATTATTGAGATACTTTGGTTTGGCCAAACTAGTCTTCATCATCCTGGGAACCTACATAGTTCATAAAACAAAAGTGAATGAATAGGCAATTAAGAACTTAAGTTGCTACATACAGTGCCTTGCAAACGTATTCACCCTCTTGGCATTTTCCGTGTTTTGTTGCCTCACAGCCTGGAATGAACATTTGAGGATTTGCATCATTTAATTTATAGAACATGCCCACAACATTGAAGATGTTTTTTTTTTTTTTTTCGTGAAGTAAACAACAAATAGAACAAAATAACAGAAACAGTCAATGTGCATAACTATTCACCCCCCTAAAGTCATTACTTTGTAGAGCCACCTTTTGTGGCTATCACAGCTCCAGGTCGCTTTGGATAAGTCTCTATGAGCTTGCCACATCTTACCACTGGTATTTTTGCCCATTCCTGTTGCTTTAGCAGTGTGTTTGGGGTCATTGTCCTGCTGGAAGGTGAACCTGCGTCCTATCCTCAAATCACACACAGAGTGGTACAGGTTTTGCTCAAGAATATCCCTGTATTTAGCACCATCCATCTTTCCCTCAACTCTGACCAGTTTACCAGTCCCTACTGCTGAAAAACATCCCCACAACATGATTCTGCCACCACCATGTTTCACTGTGGGGATGGTGTTCTTTGGGTGATGTGATGTGTTGTGTTGTGTTTGCGTCAGACATAGCGTTTTCTTTGATGGCTAAAAAGTAAAATTTTAGTTTTATCAGACCAGAGCACCTTCCTCCATACATTTTGGGAGTCTCCCACATGCCTTTTCGCAAACTCAAAACGTGCCATTTTGTTTTTTGCTGAAAGTAATGGCTTTCTTCTGGCCACTCTGTCATAAAAAACAACTCTATGGAGCGTACGGCTTAATGTCGTCCTATGTACAGATACTCCAGTCTCTGATGTGGAACTCTGCAGCTCCTCCAGGGTTACCTTAGGTCTCTGTGCTGCCTCTCTGATTAATGCCCTCCTTGCTGGTCCATGAGTTTTGGTGTGCGGCCGTCTCTTGGCAGCATTGCTGTTGTGCCATGTTCTTTCCATTTGGTTATGATAGATATGATGGTGCTCCTAGGGATCATCAAAGATTTGGATATTTTTTTTTAACCTAACCCTGACTTATAACCCTAACCCTAACCCTGACTACTGTGTTCTGATCCATCACATATAATTCAGATTAAAAAAAAAAACATTGAACTAAAGGCTGCAATGTAACAAAGGGGGTGATTACTTTTGCAAGACACTGTACAATACACACATGCTATCTGGCTATTTCTGTGATTAAAAGAGAATGATTGAGGGTACTATAACAAATAACCAGTGAAAGGTAAAGGCACACAAGCAAACCTACAAAAAATACAAAAGCTTGAAATGACTTGTCTAGAGTCATAGATAATTGAAAGCTGAAACTCTATTACCACTATTTCTCAAGCTGAGGCATAAACATTCATCTGTTTTTATAATAAAAATGTGAACAGTTTGGAATAGTTTATTACAACTGTATGCCTACACATCTTCATGGGATATTATTATAACACGCATCAAATCCCACCAGGAGATGAAGGTTGTTTGATAAGAATACATGATGGGACAAGCCTTTTCTTGACTAATATCTGTACATTTGTTATGCAGTTTGTATGGGAATATGCTGTAAACAAATAGATACTTTGACATTTTTACTGGGAATATGCAATATATCACTTAATTTATACCTTTCTGCTTGTAATTTAAAGGTTAACATCACTATAGCAAATATAAAAAAAATATTGCATATACATTTGCAGGGCCGGTGCAAGGATTTTTGCCAACTCAGGCAAAGGTGCATTTTGCCGCTCCCCCGGTGAGCGCACAAACATGGCACAACACATCAGGGTACAGTGCACATCAGGGCACAGCACATCAGGGCACATGAGGGCACAGTGAACATCAGGGCATAGCACATCAGGGTATGGCACACCAGGCCACATCAGGGTAAAGGGCACTGCACATCAGGGCACAGGTCACAGTACATAAGGGCACACGACATTGAGGCACAGCAGACTGGGGCACAGGACATCAGGGCACGGGACATCAGGACCCATGGCACATCAGGGCACGGGGCACTTGGCGCACATCAGGGCATATTGGCACTTATCGGGGCATATTGGAGCACATCAGGGCATATTGGGGGACATTGGGGCATATTGGAGCACATTGGGGCACAGCGTTTACCTGGCAGCCAGTATGCAGGAGGCATCTGTGATAAGTTCTCTCTCATGTCATGCTGCCCCGGTGGCCTCTCCTCTCTTCTCGTCCAGATGATGTCACAAGCAAATGGGGATGGACGAGAAGAGAGGAGGGGCCGCCGGGGCAGCGTGACATGAGAGAGAACTTATTACACACACTGCCAGTGTGGCTGCAGCGCTCCCTTCCCTCCCTCCTTCTCTACACTTCACACACAGCAGGCATCTCCCACTGTGTGTATCGGAGCTTAGTGTGAAAACTTTGGCCGCACTGTGTCCCGCCCTCCTCCTAGATCAGCTTGTGTGATAGACGCATTGTTCTGCCTATCACACAAGCTGATCTAGGAGGAGGGCGGGATTTTTTCTCACAGCGCGGCCAAAGTTAACACACTAAGCTCCAATACACACAGCGGGAGATGCCTGCTGTGTGTAATCCTGGGACTCACAGAGACAAGAGAGACACTGACACAGTGACACTGTCAATTTTCCGCCCTGTTCCCTGGCAATTGCCCATGTTGCCTTGCGCTGGTGCCGGCCCTGTACATTTGCTATACATACCATATTGTAATTTGATATTAATAAAACTTAGCTATCCATTTCAACCTGCAGTGCTGTCATTTTCTGTAATATTCAATACAATGTTGAAACGCTGAAGGGGTTCTGTACTTTAATGCTATACAGAATACCAGCAAAAGTGTACTTTCTGCTTGTGTGGTTAGCTCACTGATTTTCACAGAAGTCTGCGCTAATATTCAAATCAGATTTTAGGCATCCTCTGCAACAGAAATGTCATTTTTGGAGATAGTCATTTAAAATGGTTGTAAAGGCAGAAGGTTTTTTATCTTCATGCATTATATGCATGAAGATAAAAAGCCTTCTGTGTGTAGCAGCCCCCCTCAGCCCCCCTAATACTTACCTGAGCCCCATGTCTATCCAGCGTTGTGCACAAGTGCCTCAGCCATCCGGGACTCTCCCTCCTGATTGGCTGAGACACCACAGTGACGCCATTGGCTCCTGCTCCTTTCAAGCAAAGTCAGTTAGCCAATCAGGAGAGAGGGGGGGTGGGACTGAACCGTGGCTCCTTGTCTAAATTGACACACAGAGCTGAGACTCGGGTGCCCCCATAGCAGGCTGCTTGCTGTGGGGGCACTTGACAGGAGGGAGGGGCCAGGAGCGCCGACGAGGGACCCGAGAAGAGGAGGATCAAAGCTGCTCTGTGCAAGGTCATTTCACAAAGCAGGTAAGTAAAGACTTGATTGTTATTTTTGAAGAAAAAAAAATTGACTTTAGTATCACTTTAAAGGATAGCTTCACCTTTTGTAACATGTTACATGCTAGAGCTACACTCATAATCAGGGTGTGACATGTAACATTATACAAACAGACCGGCCCCTATTTCCCCCGAACCACCAATCTGACAGCTAGTGGAGATCTTCTCCACCGGCCCAGTCAGGTCACTCATTCACAGTGTCCTGTGAATGCAAAACTACAAGGCCTGGCAACCTCTGGGGCTGTCGGCTTGTAGTTTTCAATGAACTACCACAAGTGCTGTGAATCACCATGGTAGTTCATTCCCTCATGGGATGTATGGGCACACAGATAAACTGGCAGATTTGCTGGAGACCTGCATGGCAGGATCTGCTGATCGCTGGTGCAATGCTTTTTTAGGCTCCAAAAAATAATAATAGTTAAATGCAAATTTTTTTACCTGCAAAAAATTGTGCATTTATTATTTTTGTATCCTTTAAAGTGTAACTAATAGCAAAACATTTTTTCATTTTGGATAGAGTAAGGACCCTGTCACACCTGCAGACCGTATTTCCGGTTTTTCATCCATCCGTTTACAGATGAAAAAGGGACATACATTGATCCCTATGAGATAGTGGGTGTCAGCAGATGAACTTCCGCCAACACCCGATCTCATCAGTGTCCGCAATCTTCTGATTCTGCAGACGGAGGAAAATCCTATTTTTCTATCCGTCTGCAGAGCGGATCAGGTAAACACGGACAGACGGTCCATGTTCATCCGATCCCCCCTATAGGGGAGAGCGGAGATCTGACAGGGCGGTCCCTGCACAGGTTCACGGGGCGGATCATCACGGATCTGTCCGGTGTGAAAGGGCCCTAAGGGTGGGTTATAACCCCCATCAGCTTATTTTTTTGCCATTTGTGTCCTATAGGGAGATTTCCATTTACTTCCTGTACCATAACCAAAACAGGAAGTGAGAGGAAATCTGTCCAAAGTGAGGGAGACCCGAGGTGTTACCAGAGTCATACGAACCAGTGTCCCCATTGAAAGATTTCACATCTTTTATTGTACAGGTGTCAACTGAAAATCCAGGATTTCAATGATAATGGTAGACAAAACAAATAGAGAAAATTATTCTCTCGAACAGGGGCACAGACCGTACAATAAAGAATGACAGCCATTTTCTGTCTCTGCCTGATTTATGGTTCCTGACAGAACAGAACCAAGGAACCAGAGTGTTCTGGTGGAGGGGACAGTTCCCATGTCAGAACACAATAGAACAACAGAGGAGACCGCTGTACTAGCATCAGATTGTTAGTACAATGGCTTTAATTAGAGTTGTCAGTTTTTTTTTCATTTAGCCAGCTGGATTGAACGAAAAAAAACTAGTAGAGTATACCAGATCTTAAATAGATCACTGTTAGCTGCTAGCTGTTAATTGGATTACTGCTTGATACATCACTGTTAGTTGCTATCTGTTGATTATCTTACTGTTTATGTTAGTTGTTCATTAGATATACTGTTAGATGTACCGTTGATATTCCTGTTTAAACTTTGCATTGTTTAGGATAATGTGATCAAGCTCTTATCTGATTTTGTGTGGTAAAAAATCTGGATGAATTTACAATAAATTTAGTTCCAGTTTGCACCTAAGCTAGTGTCGTCTAGTTCTCAGCTATAATTCCTGGTTCCTGGTTCCTGGTTCCAGAGTGGATGAAGGTATATCTTGCTGGAGACACCCAGGCTGGGAGCCAGGCAGTCTGTCACACAACCCATGGACTATAGTGACATTTGGAGCAGACTGTTCACATATCAGTGCGTCAAAGATGCAATTTTGCATAGAAGTGGATAAGAAACAAATTTGCATAGAAGTAGATGAGTGGCGATTTTGCATAGTAGTGGATGAGAATAGAATTTACATAAAAGTGGATGAGAGACGAGTTTGCATAGAAGAGGATGTGAGATGAATTTGCATAGCAGTGGATAAAAGGAGAGAAGAAGAATCCTATGCAGGCGGGTGATCTAAAATCGCACCTGCACTAAAATCACATTTAAAACGCTATGTGCGATGCCTGAATCTCACTATAAAATGGAGTGATTTCAGCACCCATATGTGTGAACTGAGGATCGCAGGCAGCAATTCTGCCGCAATCCCAAAACCCCTAGATATGATTGTAGAAACCCTGCTGCTTATCCACAGCAGGAAATGTAAAAAAACACCTGCCTGGCCCAAGAACTGCATGTGCCAGGCATCGGGTGATATGATTTGTGCATCCCTGCAGCTATAATTATGATAGAACTTTAAAAAAATTAAATAACAATGAGATATTTAATCCTTTTATTCGCTTATATTGTTTGGTAAACTATATTAGCTACAGTAGTTGCATTCTTCGATAATTTGTATGCTGACTGGTCTACAGCCACTAAATACTGTCTACCCATTATTCCACCAAGTTGACCTCTGTTCTGGCCTCTTTGTTGCTTTAGAACAATAAGTGAAAAGTAACACAGCCCAGCGCTTGTATATGTACATAAAAAATAAAAAAAAGCTTTCACGCCAATATTCACTTTTTTTTTTCCTTTAAAAGGACAATTTAAAAAAAACAAGGAAATTACAAATATCTTATATTTAACGACCTAACGACCTATAAATCCAACAGAAAAATGCTTGTAAATTTTTAACAAGGCAGGGGGAAGAAAGTATATCTACAGTATATAGATGATGGATCTGCTCAGTTCATGACCCCAACAAAAAAAAAACACCTATAATTATATGCCGTTTGCAGGGCTGCTTTGAAGAGCCCCATTACATTTTTATCTACATTTCTAATTAGACCTAAAGAAATAGAGAAAAAAAAAAAAAGAAGTGAAAAAAAAACGAAGAGAAAAAAAAAGGAGGGAAGAAATGTGCACCGCTATTTTAATGAAAGAGAGTATGGTACTTCCTCGAGGGAACAAGAAAAGCTGCTCCAGGTGAGTGAGTCTCTGGTTAAGCCCCACACACACTAGTCAGGTGTTAGCCCAGCTCGCATGCTGTGTAATGTGAAGAAATAATTCCCGGATGGCTGCATTTCCAAAAATCCTTTTATTGAAGCTTCATATGACAAGCGGTTAACAGATGGAGCAGGGGACAAAGAGGTAGACGCGTTTTGCGCAAATATCAGTGCTTAGCATGACTAAGCGCTGATATTTTTGCGTGAAACGCGTCTACCTCTTTGTCTCCTGCTCCATCTGTCAACCACTTGTCATATGAAGCTTCAATAAAAGGATTTTTGGAAGTGCAGCCGTCCGGAATAATTTTTTCACATACTTCCTCGAGGGCTTGAATTTGTTCCATTGAGTCCACGTTTTTTGGAATAGAGCTTCCTGTCTGTTCATTGATGCAGTGAGTTCCTCCATATATGTCATATCATCTACCGCTCTGATCCAGTGAACCAGCGTGGGAGGAGAGGTATGCACTGCGCTGGTATGCAAGTGCAGGCCACTGTGCTGGCCGCATTGAGCCTCACCACGATTGTCGATTATTCATTGTTCTTTGAAAGAGAGCTAAGATGTGACAGGCAGGCTGCTGGATTGTGACCTAAATGCATTGAACCGAGCACAAACATTTTGTCAATAAGGACGTATTCGAGGACACGTCCAGAAGATATGGAAAAGTGTTCCCCTATCTTCTCCAACATGTTGGCTCACTATTCGGAAACATTCTATGTAATTTTTCTGGCGACCTGTACCATCTGGTCAACAACTTGTAGCCTGATTCCTGCATTCTTGAGGATATTGATGATTTATGTATAAAGTGGTAGATAAAAATCTCTTTAAACAGTGGATAATGTTGTATTTAAAACTTTTTCCCATGCCGTAATAAAGGATTGTGTAAATTAATCCACAGGAGCAACTAATGCAGAATTTACCCTAGAAGGGCCCCCTCGTATCCTTTGGCCTGCTTTGCACAATTGGTTAAACAATGTGGGTGAATCATGAAACTCTTAATAAACGGAAGGGGAGGTGAGAGCATAGATTGAATCTCAGCTATGGGCTTCCAGCTGTTCAAATCCCTGAAATCTGATTATTTATTTATTTTAGCCACTAATAAGTAAGGTACATATATATCTTTTGTGTAAACCATAAATATATCCATTGGTAAGTATAGTACATATGTATCATTGGTATAACCATAAATAACAAAAAGTATATAAGAACAAATATGGTAGAAAGAAAATACCGCGCTAACGAAAACTAAATTAACACCCAAGTAAGCAGCAGCTAAAAAAAAGTGAAATACACACTAATAAACAGAAAAAAGGAGGTTGTAGCCGTGCTAGCCCAACCTAAGGATAAAGTGAAACACATATATTGAAATTTGGTCATTAATAATTGGAATAAATATCAACACCAACAGTGTTACACAAAGTGTTAGAATGCACTAAAATTCACTTAAAAAATATTGATTAATAAGTCCAGTGTTAAAGTGAATTCATGAACAAGTAATAAACATGAATTGATCAAATAAATGTCCAATAAATTAATAAAACGATAAACGAATATCGTGCATAAGTGAAGTGAGATCAGCAATGAATTCCACCACAAAAAAGTGCCAGCACCACATAGATTGCGCACTTACCACATGGCAAGCAAGATGATCTTGCACCTGTAAACCCCAGCCAGGGCCTTTATCCAGGAAATCACTGGAGCGGCAGCTTCAATAATCAAGAGTGACAGATAACTGGATACTCTCATTGATTCAAATGTGATGTGGATAGATCAAAGGTTACCATGAAAGGAAAAAAGAGGCTCACCATAGCATAAATACAATATATAAAATTATTTAATATGGTTAAAAACACTTACATCAATGAGATGAATAGGAGCAATGAATTATAACAAATAGCCTGCCGGCTGGCGAATTCATGTCCGCTCAGACTGGAAAACACAATGACGTCAGCACTTTACCTTCTCCCGACGCGCGTTTGTCATAAAATGACGTCGTCTTGGGGTACACCCCCAAGACGACGTCATTTTATGATGACGTAGGTTCAGTTAGCTTGTCTGTCACTAGATGGTCCTGTTCCCAATACAGTATAGTCAATGGAAAGTGGTGATTGGGTGTTAGGCCCCTTTTAAAGAAAACCTTCCTTTAGTGATGTAATAGGTAGAGTTAGCGCCATATAAGTGCAAGGGGCCTTATGAGACAGGACATGAGATTCAAACACCCAAGAGCTTCTAGGATGTAATTGGCTACTGAACTTTGGGCCTTCTATGGGGCTGAAATCCTAGGAAAGGTGGTACAATGCTCAGTAGGAACAGTTGGGCCAAATTCTCAAAAGAGATACGCAGACTTAACTCCATTTTTCTAATTTTACACGGCGCGTATATTTGCGCGCGATCGTCAAAACGACTTAAGCAAAGATTTCCGTATTTTCAGCCGTACTTAAATTAGTTACACCTGCGCATTCCCGGGCGCAAATTACGCTAGGCTCGCCGCTGTTTTTGATAGGCAAAGATGCAAATGAGGGAGTTAGGGCGATTCTCAGAATTAAGTGTGTGTGCCGTATTTTCCGCCCTGTGCGCACCTGTTAGTTTTTCTGACTAAATTTCCACATTATAAAACCAGCCCTAATTTTAAACATGCTGTGGAAGGGTTTGCAGAAGGAAGTGACTAGAGGTTACAGCTCTAGTTGTGAAGGTTGTTGTTTAAAAATGCCAGGACCAGCAATGATTTTGACGGCACTTGCTGCCTTACAGGCACAAAGGAGGAGGAGGGCACAGAGGAGGAGGATGAGGGCACATGCGCGTGTTTATCGGCCACGCCGTGATATTTGGCAAATGCCAGCTTATGAGGTCATCGGCAACTACCGATTTGATAGGGAGGCCATCCTGGAGATCACCCAACTCCTTCATGAGGATCTAATCGCCCCAACCCTACGTTCCCATGCCCTGACACCTCTTGAAAAAGTTATGGCAACCCTCCATTTTTTATCGAGTGGCTCATTCCAGCGAGCATCTGGAGGTGTGGCTGGGATGGTGCAGTCAACCATGAGTAAATGTCTACATCAGGTGGTCCCTGCCATACTGCGGCGCATGAGCCACCAGTTTGTCATGCCCACCCAGGAGGACCAGCGTGTGCAAGCAATGACAGACTTTTACAATATTGCTGGCTTTCCTAAGATCATCGGGGCGATTGACTGCACCCATGTGGCACTCCAGCCCCCCCATGATACTGAACACCTGTTCAGAAACAGGAAAGGCTGGCATTCGATCAATGTCCAGATGATCGTAGATGCACATGGCCTCATCTGGCACGTTTGTGCCAAGTTTCCCGGCTCGTGCCATGATAGTTTCATCCTAAGGCAGACCAAGATCTACTGAGACTTTGAGATGAACGTGTATGGAGACAGCTGGCTGATTGGTGAGTGACATTGGTGTCAGGTATGCCCCCCCCATGATGGAGACATCACAAGGGGCACATGCATGACTAATATCCTCCTGTCTTTTCCCTTACAGGTGACTCAGGATATGCATTGGGACCCCACCTGATGACCCCCTTTAGGAACCCCCAAACACCCGGAGAACGAAAATTCAATGAGGTGCACAGCCAGACCCGGGCTATAGTAGAGCGGACTTTTGGCATGCTAAAGTCAAGATTCAGATGCCTGGACAAGACTGGGGGTACACTATTGTATTCCCCAGACTTTGTATGCAAAATTATTGGTGCATGTTGCATACTGCACAATTTTGCATTAAGAAGGGGCATGCATGTGGAGATATCTCCTGACCTAACCCCCCACCCAGGCAATCCCCCCCCCCAAACCCCTCTACCCGGTCTGCTGAGGGCCAGGCAATCAGGAGACAACTGTCTGAAGGCATCTTTGCCCAGTAAATGCATCCTAATTATATTTTTGTTTTTGATTTGCCAAGACCAAATCACAGAGATTATGTGACCTTTAAATCTTTATTTTGCTAAATAAATGCACATTACTTATATGCCAAAGAGAATGTTTATTTTTATTTACAAAACGCACATTAATTATCTCACAATGAGAATGCATAAATGCACGTCACTGTGGTCCCTAGCACAGACACATCACATGCACATCGAATTGGATTAGATCCAAGTACCCCCCCCCCCTTTGGTACTTGGGAGCAGTAACGCCCCGCCACGGCTCCAATTATGTCACTGTGCATTCATACACCATTCAGGAACCTAGGATGACTTCTCCCTGGTCCTGGGGATCCCTACTCCACCAAAACTGAGGGTGACACCCTTATGTTTTCAGGAATTCCATCCCCCCACATTCACACATCATTCACACACATATACCAAATCATAAGTACAGTGTAAAAAAAAAAAAAAAAAGTACCCCTGCAAATTAGGGATGTTGCCGAGTGCTCCTTCTGGGCTGCCCACGGGCACGGGCACGGTCACGGGGACGGGCACGGGGACGGCCACGGCCGACTGGGGGATCTTCACGGGGGGGGGTCTGTGCAGGGGAGGGAGTATTTTCAGGGGGGGGGGGACTGTGCAGGGGAGGGAGTATTTTCAGGGGGGGGGGACTGTGCAGGGGAGGAAGCAGCCTCCCCTGGTGTCTGTCCTCCTGCTGGCCTTCCCTCCAAGGCAACGGCTATCCTTGTCAGACAGGAAGTTATGTCAGCCGTATTGGCCTGCACAGCCCGGGTATTGGCCTGCACAGCCTGGGTGAGGGCAGTCACCTCCTGGGCCACACCTGTTGTGGCGTTCCTCAGGTCCCACAAACAGGTGATGACCCCCACGGAGTTGGTGGCCACGTCACCCAGTGACTCCCTCATTGCACCCAGGCTGCGCTCCACCTTGCTCATAGTTTTTTGTATTGCAGACAGACTGCGGGTCTGCCGGACATTGTCCCTCAACAGACTGACCGGCAGACGCACCAACCCCCCCCTGTTTTCAGGGGTCGGCATCCTACTTGCGCCTGAGGCTTGTGGCCTTGGAGGAGGAGTTGGAGTGAGCCATGGGTGCTGCTGCATGTTGGAGGAGGGTTGGAAGGGGCGACCCATGATGGTGGCCTGACTTCTGGGCGCCTGTGGGGTTCCCTCAGGGGATGATTCAAAGGTCATATCTTGGCCCATCATTATTTCCTGCCCAATCAGAATATTGTCATCTTCCTCCCCCTCATCCTCCTCCCACTCAACATCCAAATTAGGGGAGTTGTGGGCACTCCCCTCCCATGGCGAATCCTGCCCTTCTTGGGACTCTGCATGAGCCTGTCTTGGGGGTGGTGCAGCAGCCTGCCCTGATGGGCCTGCAACCTCCTGACCTGATGGGCCAGCAACCTCGTGACCTGATGGGGCTGCCACCTCCTGGGCTGATGGGGCTGCCACCTCCTGGGCTGATGGGGCTGCCACCTCCTGGGCTGATGGGGCTGCCACCTCCTGGGCTGATGGGGCTGCCACCTCCTGGGCTGATGGGGCTGCAACCTCCTGGCCATCTGGGGAGGACACAAAACAATCACAGGTTGTTGGATCCATACACTTGGCACATCTTCCCTTCCCCCACCCACACATGCTAATCACCAGATAGAAATTCCAAAAAATTACCTGTCCTCATAAGAGGATCATTGTCAAAGCCAGGCAGGCCCACCACCTGCTGTGGGTGGAAACACTGGGCCACTGCCCATTCCTCCTCACTCATCCTGACTGGGCAGGGTCCCCCTCCTCCAGTGCCCCTGGTATGGGCATGCAGCGTTGCCAGCTTGTTCCGGGACACGCTCCTCAAGTCATTTATTTTTTTTTGAACTCCAGCGATGGTCCTGGTCTCCCCCCCCCCCCGCCGCATTGATCCGATCGGTGATCTTTTGAAGGATCTCCTTCCTCCTGGCCGGGGTGGTGGTGTGGCTCTCAGGGCCATGGAGAAATCGCCCAAATTTAATGACGCCCTGAGCAAGTATATGCTTCTCTGCCGGTGTAAAATTTAGCTTCCTGCGCTTGGGAGCCATGACAGACAACACCCAGCAACAGGGAACTCACCCAAAAAACAAACAACAATACACACACACACCAAAGAAAATACAAACAAGCCAAAATAAAAAATAGACAGACAGCTACTATTAATTCGAAAACAAACAGGCAAAAAAGGAAAACAAAAAATATAAACAAAACCCAAAAAAAACTATTATGAAAAACAAACAGGCAAACAATCAAAACAAAAAACAAATTAGCAAAAACAAACACCAACTATACCCTCCAACTCCACAAACACTTTTCTCACAAAACAATCTTACCAACAAACACTGACAAACGTTCAAAGCAGAAGCAACTTGCTTTAGGAAGGGAACACAGGGAAATACTTTTGCAATTGAAGTGTGTTTGACTGGGGCTATTTAGACACAGGGCGATCTTCAAACTAAGTACGCTTGGCCTTTTACCTATCTCACTGATTGCGCTGACCAAAGTTCTGCACATGCGCATTGAGGTCCAGATTCGTGCGCGCATGCGCAGTACGGCCGGCACTTCATTTGCATGGGGTCACGGCTCATTACAATGAAGCACGCCCACTTCATTCCCACTTGCCATAACCACGCCTTACGCATTGAAACTTAAGTTAAGGATGGCGCAGTTTTGTGCGCAAATGCACTGAGAATACGGTAGTTACGACACCAACTTAGGGCGCCGTAACTTAAATGACATAAGTTAGATAATCCTAAATTTACACATGGTTTTGAGAATTTGGCCCAGTTGTAGTTGCCCTGCCTCTTTTTACGGTTTTCTGTGGAATGTTAACAAGGCGCAAAAAAACTTTTAGGCCAGTCCTCTGATGTGAGTTCTGGTGACACCTGATAAGGAGCTGGCCATGTTGGAGCATGCCAAGTTGAGCAGAGCTATGAAAGGGACATTGGGAGAGACTGGTATACCAATTAGAGCAACTTGAGTCTACTTGGTGAAGGAAACTGAATGCTATGGACTTGATATACATGGGGGAAGTGGTCCCAACAATGTAGTTCCCCCAAGGATTTGAGATGCCAAGGGAAGATGGTTTACAAACTTTAGTGCTGGCATTCTGGGCCTGAATGACAACTGCAGAATGTATACTCCTGTGTATAGGGCCCCATGCCAAATAATTCTGATAGTGTGTCATCGTGTCATGGAAATTCTGCAAAGTTATAAAGTGCGGAAAATGCATTTTGTTTGTGGACATTCCTTTATTCCTAAATATTAGGCCTATATCTGAAAATGAGAGAAGGCCTATGGTCAGGAGTGTAACATATTATGGACGAAAACCCCATTCATGAAATTTGACCTAAGAACATATATCTGTAGCAGTAGTGTATTTAGGTTTTGTGCTGCCCTAGGCCTGACTAAACTCGTGCACCCCCTAATTTAAATATGACCCACCCCTTTCAGTCAAGGCCACACCCCTTGCTTTTTAATACCAGCCCTGACATTTTCGAGTGGGGACACTCGTTTTCAGGGCCTGGAGGGGGCAATGAATTTCCTTAATTTGCATAGATTTCCTCTCAATTCCTGTTTGGCTATGGGGCAGGAAGTGAAGGGGAATCTCTGCAATGGGACAGGGATGGTAAAAAATAAACTGACAGAGGCTATAACCCTCCCTTACTCTATCCAAAATGAAAAAAAGCGTTGCCTATAGTTCTACTTTAAGCACAAATTTGTGATAATTTTATGGAGAGGATTAAGAAGATATAACCATGCCAATAGTGCAGCAGAAACATATAGCGCAGTGAGGAAGGTTTGTTACCAGGATGATAGGACAGTCAAAATTAGAAGCAGAGCCCCCCCACAGTTGCGGAATGCCGGCCGCCTGCATACCAGAATCAGTGTGGCCGCTTTATGGGGGCGCTAGACTAATTTGTTTCTCAGCCCAGTCCGCCCCATATGACTGGCGCTACACCAACAGTGTAGCACAAGCCGGCAGGGACTCTTTCCGTGCTGCCCTCCTGCAAAGTGCTGCCCTAGGCCTTTTTGGCCTAGGCCAGAAAACAGTGTTCTGTAGTGTTTACTTAACTCTCTCCAAAGCCCTAAGTCCCTTGTTTTTCTGCTGCTCTGTTCTTCTGTTATCAGCATGATAACTTCTGACAAGTTCTCTGACAACCAAGATAAAACCAGCCTGAAATTTGAGGTGGTGGGTACTTTAAATAGATTAGCAGAAAGCTGGTCTATTTACAGCACAGCTCTGCACATTTCTTCCTTCCTTTGCCTATGTGGAGTGGGAGTGTGTGCATTTCCTTTAAATCAGCTGTCACACAGTATATGCCAGGCAAAAAAACTCTAAGGCCCCGTACACACGATAGAATCCATCCGCGGATAAATCCGCGCAAATGGGTTTCAGCGGATATATTCTATGGTGTGTACACTCCAGCGGATCTGTTTCCGCGGATATTTATCCGTCGAATGGCTTTTCAGCAGATCGAATATTTGTTGAGATGTTAAACAAATCTATCCGCTGCGAATCTATCCGACGGATAGATCCGTTGGTTAGTACACATTATCCGCGGATAAGAACCACGCGCATGCTCAGACAAAATAAGGGGATGGGAGCACTCGTTCAGGTAAAACTCTTGTTTGTTTGTGATATGGCACATTCGTCATTTTAACTATATAGTGTGTCGTTTATTTCCTCTTGTTTTTTCCGCGTTCTCTTGCTAGACTAAACCCGTTCTCTTGCTGATGCCATCTATCCAGATGTTTGAACTTTATTTTTTGCATCCACATGTGAATGTCTTTGTTTTTGTTTTCCAATTTATGTCCCCATTCTTTTTTCTTGACCATTTTTTTACCCTTTTTTTTTGGTTTAGCAAATTATGTCCCCATTCTTTTTTCTTGACCATTTTTTTACCCTTTTTTTTTGGTTTAGCAAATTATGTCCCCATTCTTTTTTCTTGACCATTTTTTTACCCTTTTTTTTTTGGTTTAGCAAATTATGTCCCGATTCTTTTTTCTTGACCATTTTTTTACCCTTTTTTTTGGGTTTAGCAAATTATGTCCCCATTCTTTTTTCTTGACCATTTTTTTACCCTTTTTTTTTGGTTTGGCAAATTATGTCCCCATTCTTTTTTCTTGACCATTTTTTTACCCTTTTTTTTGGGTTTAGCAAATTATGTCCCCATTCTTTTTTCTTGACCATTTTTTTACCCTTTTTTTTTGGTTTAGCAAATTATGTCCCCATTCTTTTTTCTTGACCATTTTTTTACCCTTTTTTTTGGGTTTAGCAAATTATGTCCCCATTCTTTTTTCTTGACCATTTTTTTACCCTTTTTTTTTGGTTTAGCAAATTATGTCCCCATTCTTTTTTCTTGACCATTTTTTTACCCTTTTTTTTGGGTTTAGCAAATTATGTCCCCATTCTTTTTTCTTGACCATTTTTTTACCCTTTTTTTTTGGTTTGGCAAATTATGTCCCCATTCTTTTTTCTTGACCATTTTTTTACCCTTTTTTTTGGGTTTAGCAAATTATGTCCCCATTCTTTTTTCTTGACCATTTTTTTACCCTTTTTTTTGGTTTAGCAAATTATGTCCCCATTCTTTTTTCTTGACCATTTTTTTACCCTTTTTTTTGGGTTTAGCAAATTATGTCCCCATTCTTTTTTCTTGACCATTTTTTTACCCTTTTTTTTTGGTTTAGCAAATTATGTCCCCATTCTTTTTTCTTGACCATTTTTTTACCCTTTTTTTTGGGTTTAGCAAATTATGTCCCCATTCTTTTTTCTTGACCATTTTTTTACCCTTTTTTTGGGTTTAGCAAATTATGTCCCCATTCTTTTTTCTTGACCATTTTTTTACCCTTTTTTTTTGGTTTAGCAAATTATGTCCCCATTCTTTTTTCTTGACCATTTTTTTACCTTTTTTTTTGGGTTTAGCAAATTATGTCCCCATTCTTTTTTCTTGACCATTTTTTTACCCTTTTTTTTTGGTTTAGCAAATTATGTCCCCATTCTTTTTTCTTGACCATTTTTTGATTGTTTCGTTTTGGTCAAGTTATGTCACCATTTTATGTAGGCGTGTGTTTTTACTTTTTTTGTTTTGCCAAGTTGGTACGCCAAATGTCCCCCCCCCCCCCCCAAGGAGTTGGTGTCCTTTCTAAATGACACATATTATTTGCTAAAATGTTTCATGCCTAATCACCACAGTATTAAAACACAATAGACAAGGTATTTCAGTAAATCAAATAACCATTTATTTGGTCCATAAACAAAATTAAATTACCAAGAAGGGCAGCACTTGCTGAGATAGCAACATACATGCAGACTTGTGTTCCAGACTGCACAGGCAACATAGTCAAGGACAAAATGAATAACCTTGAGGACCGCATACCGAGAACTAAAAAAGAACAACAAAAACAAAAACCAGGAGCAGCAGCAAGTGAGCCAATGGAGCCCAGGCTGTGGTACTCCAAAAAACATGAAGTTTTTGGGGGATCAAATGGAAGGCCGGCAATCATCTTCTCCTGTTCCTTGGAACCCTCCTTGCAGCAGATCTTCCACGGACCCGTCCACGGCCCCTTGCAGGTCGGGATGATGTGGCAGCAGGAGGAGTTAGCAGGTGTTGTGCAGGATAGGCCGATAGGCCGGTTCACTCAGCTCAGTGTCATCGGTCAGCCAGCCCTGGTGCAGCCATAAAAGCACCTGGTTCATGAGGTTCCTCGCACGCCTCTGACCGTCCTCCCCCGCTTGGGACAATTCATGGGCCACATAGGCACTGTAGGCCTCAGTGGGGTTGAGGGGGGCCCTCATTAAGGCGCTAGCTTCCCTAATCATTCGGAGGCTCTCATCCTCCACCTGCCTCCTGCGCCTCATTAGGCCAGTTTGCCTGACCCTGGGGGGAGAGAGTTGCCTGGTGGGGCTGACCGTGGGCCTGGGGCCCTCCTGGCTGGTGCTGGGCCCGGCCTCCTCCTCCTGGCTGACAATGACCCCTTCCTCCTGGCTGGCAGGCAGCTCAGCATCATTAGCCAATCTTTCCTGGTTGCTCCCTTCTTCCTGTGTAAAAAAAAGTGACATGTTTTAAAATTTGGCACAAGCAAATCACACACATTTTCATGCTCTAGACTGGTTTGTTTTATCTTACTTTAAACTTGAATAGACTCTCCTTCTGATCCCTGTACTTGGCATCCATCACCCCTATTTTTATGACCATGACTTTTCGAGTCCATTTTTTTGTTTGGGATTACAATATCAACTCAATAAACAAACAAGAATTAGCAGGCCAAAAACATTTTTTTAAATACTCTACCTCATCAGAAGTGGAGAGTCGCAGATTTTCCTGCCTGCCAGCCAGCCCCTCACCGTCCTCCTCCTGGCTGTGGTGATCTGTGGAAGGTCTGCTGCGATGCTGTCTGGGAGGAAGGCTTGACATTGATTGCCGTCCCTCAATTTGATCCCCCAAAAACTCCATCTCCTGGTAGTACCACAGACTTGGCTCCGTGGACTGTCTTGCTGCTGCTCCTGATCTTTGCTCCCGAAGTTCTCTTCTTTTTGCTCGGTATGCGGCCCTCAGGTTATTCATTTTGGTCTTCACCATGTTGCCTGTGCAGCCGGGAACCCATGTCTGCATATATCTAGCTATTTCAGCAAGTGCTGCCTTTCGTTGGTCCCGGTTTGAATAATTAGGATGTTTTGAATCCCAAAGTAGGGGCATTTCCCTAAACTTCTCTATGAGACGAGAAATTATCTCCTTTCCCACGATATTTTCCATTTGGGAGTTTTAGAATGTAAATTTATGATGAACACTGTTAAACCAAAAAAAAAAAAATTAAAAAATGCCCATCATTCACATTGTATTCATATGTGGCCCCAGATTGATCTTGTACTATGCAAACACAGTGTCTCCTGCAGCCAAAATGCTGGCCAGCTCTGCCCCATTGTTGTGACCCAAAATTAGTTCACATGCAGACCCTTTTTAAAATAATTTTGCTAAATACGTGTAATCTAGACCCATCCACAAATTTACAGATTGAGACCTTTCATGAAGGCAGTATTTAATGTGTACTTAGCCTGCCACTCATCATTCCGGAGATCTAAATACACTTCCTAATAACCTCTGGCCAACCAACACAGAACAATACTTGCATGATCACAATACACCTGGCAAAAAATAAAAATAGGTAGAGCATTCTTCACATCTAGATTTAAGTGATGTGTAAAAGCATTGTGAGAATTTAATTCAGTTTGGGGGACACAATAAACATACTAAGTTGCGTTAAAAGGCTGCAAACAACAGACAAAACCACAATCCCATGGCTCTCAAGTTTCTATGCCTCTGCTGATCCCATGTTTCAAGTTTGTACCTTATCTCTAGCTCCTCGTGCAGCTCAATGAAATAATCTCCGCGTAAGCACCGTAATCACGTCGGTTCCCTTTTATAGACTCCGCGTGTGCGTGACACATCGTCACCATTGCCATGCCCCCTAATCAATGTTAATTCTCAAAATCTGGCGTTAACTGTGTTACTGCTGTCAAATGTTCTACTAATCTCCGCGTAAGCAACGTAATCACGTAGGTTCCCTTTAACAGACTCCGCGTGTGCGTGACACATCGTCACCATTGCCATGCCCCCTAATCAATGTTAATTCTCAAAATCTGGCGTTAACTGTGTTACTGCTGTCAAATGTTCTACTAATCTCCGCGTAAGCAACGTAATCACGTCGGTTCCCTTTTATAGACTCCGCGTGTGCGTGACACATTGCCATGCCCCCTACTCAATGTTAATTCTGTAAATCTGGCGTTAACTGTGTTACTGCAGTCAAATGTTTTACTAATCTCCGCGTAAGCAACTGAGCAGAAACGGGCGCATAATCTCCGCGTAAGCTACGTAATCACGTCGGTTCCCTTTTATAGACTCCGCGTGTGCGTGACACATTGCCATGCCCCCTACTCAATGTTAATTCTGTAAATCTGGCGTTAACTTTGTTACTGCAGTCAAAAGTTTTACTAATCTCCGCGTAAGCAACTGAGCAGAAACGGGCGCATAATCTCCGCGTAACCTACGTAATCACGTCTTATTCATTCTCTACACTCCGCGTATGTATGACCCGCCGCCCTGGTCCCCGCCCATGACGGGACATTTCCAGATTTCCACGCCCCTAATCTCTGTGGGGATGAAAGATGGCGATGACAGGCGAGCATGCACGGAGCTCTCAGGCCAGAAGTGAGGGGACAGAGGCAGGAACGTCCCGATCCCGGCCTAAACGTTATAAGGCAACTAATATGTCTTTTGACGAAATGGTGGAGCTGGTAGAGATTATGCGGAGGAAGGACTATGATGGGCAATATGGCCCATACAAGACCCCCAACCGCAGGAAGGGGAAAATTATGGAGAAGGTGGCACGTAAAATGCAGAGGATGTTTGGCATCGCAAGGTCCAAGGAGCAGCTACGGAAGCGGTGGTCCGACTTAAAGCTTCGTGAGCCACATCAACTCAAGAAAATCAAAAAAATACTCAAAAAAAGTAAGTTTTTTTTTGGTTTGAGGGGTGGGGACAATTTTATTCTTTGAATGTTTGGTCAGGTACATTTCTACATCTGTATCCTTGGCCTGGTTGTACTTCTGAAAACCTGTTTAAATAATTGTATTTCTCAAAATCTCATTTGCTTGGCCAACGACTGTTAATAGGAAACCTTGTTCACATCAGGTTGCTTCTCAAAAATACGATGTTGGCCCAGGAACAACACACCTGGACATGCCTCTCTTGCCAAAAACATTGTTTGTAAACATTGTGGTAAAATTTATGAATCGAACAATTAAATCCAAGAATGGGAAATGCAAACAGTGCTACTAAGCAGGTGTTTTCATATCTGTAATCCATAGCACCTGTGTCTCCCCCAAAATATTACACGAAAATGTGGATGGTCTCAGCTCTAAATTAGAAGGGGGGGGACATCCATGTGTGTCACTTTGCTAAAAATGGAATTAATCAGAGCTTGGCCTAGAAGTAATCCTAAAATATAGGTTTGTGGTGATAAGACAACTAAATATTTCCAAAAAAAGCCTCTAAACTTCTATGCAATGTGTGCGATTTATGCTCTACAATATCTGTGTGCTGATGAGTATATACCTTTTTTTTGGTTTTTTTTTCTAGGGGAAAGAAGACGCCAGCAATTCGAGGAGGCAGAGAGGGCCAGACACGCCCGGGATATGCCATCTGGCCATGTGGAGGAGGAGGAAGGAATAGAGGAGGATGTTGAGGAGGAGGTGGAAGGAAGAGATGAGGATGTTGAGGAGGAGGTGGAAGGAAGAGATGAGGATGTTGAGGAGGAGGTGGAAGGAAGAGAGGAGGATGTGGAGGAGGAGGAGGAAGGAAGAGATGAGGATGTTGAGGAGGAGGTGGAAGGAAGAGAGGAGGATGTGGAGGAGGAGGAGGAAGGAAGAGAGGATGATGGCGTAATTTTAGATCTGGTAGTTGTTGAGGAGGAAGATGAAATTCAAGAAGAAGATTTTGATGATTTTGAAGATGGTGGATTGGTGGAAGAAGAAGAAGGAGGAGTTATTGAAGATGGAGAAGTGGTGGAGGAGGAAATCAACACGACATCAGGTCAGTGTCATCCCAGCTTGATAGGGCAAAACAGATGTAGATAGGGTTGCCACCTCATCCCTTTAATCCCGAACACATATGGATTACACATGTTCTGTGGCTAATGTAATGCAGATATGGCACCAGGTGAGTAAAATTACCACCTTTTAATCAGCCACAGAACCTGTGTAATTAATATGTGTTCTGGTTTAAAGTGATGAGGTGGCAACCCTAGATGTATCTCGGCCGGTCAAATGTCTAATTTTATATTTTTAACTAATTTTGTAGGGGATGAAGATGCTGTTCCCCATTTTTCTCGGCAAGTGCGGGAATTATAATCCAGCAAGTAATGGAGTGCAGCAGCGAAATGGAAAATATGCGTCAACAGATGGTTCAGATGGAACAGAATGTGCGCAATATAATAGTCGACTGCTGTGCCGAGCTGGACACTATGCGGCAAAGAATGGTGGTTATAGAGCAAAACTATAAGAACATCATTGACATGATGGGCCGTGTCAAAGACTAAAACAACACCCCCCGCCCATCCCCCAACCTGTTTTAATGTATGACTCAGCAACACGCCAAAATTTGAAGATGCACACACAGTGTGTCAACATGTGCTATCTGCCATCACAGAATATAGAATATCTGTGCTTTGTGGGTACAACCCCCTCCTCGATTCTAAAAAAAATTTCGACGAAAGGTTTGCTCCCACAAAACCCAGACATTGTTCACCCATGATGGCAGATAGCACATGTCGCCATTTTAAAGTCTTTTGGTGTGGTATAACTGACATTTGGCGAAAAGCACTGAATGTGTGCATCTTCAAATTTTGGCGTGTTCCGGTGTGACCTCACACCATGACTGTTTTTGGGAATGCAAAAGTGACACATTTGGGGTTGTATTTTTTGGGACATGTTTTCTATTTTATAGTTTAAAAATGGCTTCCATTCAACAAGCCATACAAAACAGAAAAAGTGAAAAAAAAAAAAAAAAAATAATGTAAAAAAAAAAGATTGGTTAACACATCGATCCCAAAAATCAGATCAATCTTTTTAATTGATTTCCAAAAAACACAACACCAAAAAAAATTAAAAAAAAATAAAAATAAACCCAAAAAAATTATTTTTAAATATTTCATAAAAAAAGAAAAATATATTATTTGGTGAACAAATATGTTTAAAAAATGTGATAAATATTTTTACCCAAAATTACGCCAAAAAATATTGAAGAAATTGTTTTGAACCCAAAAAAAAAAAAACTTAATAAAAAAAAATAAAAAAATAATAAACGTGAAAAATAAAAATGTTGGCATGTTTAAGAGCAAAAAAAAATCCTTTTTGCAAAAAAACATGAAAAAGCTGACAATAAAAAAAGTTGGTTTAAAAACATTACAAGGAGTGGCTTGATTATTTAAGATGCTGAATACCCAGTTTGGAGATGAGTGAATAATGTGCAATTGTGTTTATTTACTAAAACCTGAACCCTACATTTGGCACTAGAAGTGCACTATTTTTTGGGCTAACCAGGAAGACAGAAAAAAAAAAAAAAGCAGTAATGACAAACAACTGTATAAAGTCCAATGGTCTAATTATTTATTATTTCTGTGAATATTCCTTTCTTTGGGGGGCCAAATTAGAAAGAAATATGATCTGGCATAGCAATGGCCCCCCGACCCATGAAGTACTCAACATATTTGTCGCGTACCTCACGAGCAGATTGGGTGCCAATGCCAGCGCGACCAGTGACCAGCCCAGGGAGAGGATCTGAGAGTAGTCTTGCCTCAGAAACGCTGTCGGATAGGTACGTCTGGGAATGCCTGCGTAAAAAGTTGTGCAAAATGCAGCAGGCAAATACAATGGTGTTCAATTTATATTCCGCCAAGTGTATCGATGTCAGGAACAGGCGGAACCGGTTGCTGAGGATCCCAAAGGCATTCTCGACTACCCTCCGAGCCCTGGACAACCGATAATTAAACACACTCCTCTCTGAGGTGAGGGTCCTCTGGGGAAAAGGCCGCATGAGGTGAGGACCAAGCCCGAAAGCCTCGTCCGCTAGGAACACAAACGGAAGTCCTTCCACATTGTCTTCATCTGGTGGCAGTGCCAGATCACCAGTTTGGAGACGATCGTAGAATTCAGTCCGTGAGAACACTCCCCCATCTGACATCCGGCCATTCTTCCCCACGTCCACATATAGAAACTCATACTGTGCCGACACTACCGCCATCAACACAATACTATGATAACCCTTGTAGTTAAAATAGTAGGACCCCGAGTGGCGTGGGGGCACAATGCGGACGTGTTTCCCATCTATTGCTCCACCGCAGTTAGGAAAATCCCACCGCTGGGCAAATTGGGAAGCCACAGACTGCCATTCACACAAGCATTGTGAAGTGATTTATTTTTTGTAAAAATATAGACCCACTTAATTATCAGACTCCACATCCCTCTGATGATAGAGCAAGAAACTATTTTGGGGGGGGGGGAGGGGCAGAGCTACAATTGATTAGCCAAAAAATAACCAACAATTTAGGCTAGGTGGGTTTGGGCCTAGGAAAGCATGCTGGACAGGTTTATGGTGGGTAAGGACAAAATATTCAGCTAGGCCCAAAACAAACCTGTAAAGGTTAACACACACAGCAGATTACAATCTCATGGTTATTAGGGAAGAAAAAAAAAATGACTTTCTCACACATTTAAAAAAACAAAATTGTGTTGTTCAAATTAGGGAACTTACCTTAATATACTCCTCCTGCAGAACATGTATGATGGCAGTACACGTCTCCGGTATGATGACCCCAAGTGACTGGGGAGAGATGCCTGTCGAGAACTTGAGGTCCTGCAGGCTCCTCCCAGTCGCCAGGTACCGCAACGTGGCAATAAGCCTCTGCTCGGCCGTGATGGCATCGCGCATCACAGTGTCCTGCCTCGTGATATAGGGGGACAGAAGATCCAGCAGACGGTTGAATACGGGGTCCGTCATGCGGAGAAAATTCCGAAAATCATCCGGATTATTCTCCTGGAGTTCCCTAAGCAGAGGCATATGAGAAAACTGGTCACGCTGGCGCAACCAATTCTTGGCCCAGAAACGCCTCCTCCCACTGTTCCTGGCCAAACAACTGGTTCGCTGAGCATGTCCATAAGCAATCCCA
Source organism: Rana temporaria (assembly GCF_905171775.1). Taxonomy (NCBI): domain Eukaryota; kingdom Metazoa; phylum Chordata; class Amphibia; order Anura; family Ranidae; genus Rana; species Rana temporaria. Next base: position 421,836,537 of record NC_053489.1, read on the forward strand.
TAACCAGCACCAATTCGCGAGAATCGACGCTGCTGCTCCATCATGGATTCAAACCGGCCGGCTGGATTCTATCGTGTGTATGGGGCTTAACACAATGTTCACTTTCTAAAGAATATAGCAAGCTGAAGACAGCATATATACATGTAAAACTTATGTAGGGAGATTTGTTTCATCCCTATGTATCATCTGAGACTGTTCACTTCGCTGGGTATATGTGAGGATTTACATCCACTTTAACCTGGCTTTATAGTCCCATATGCTGTTATCAGATGGATGGCCACTGCTGTAAAACACAATAGAATGAGAAAAAACACCTATGTTTGCATTTAATGCACTGCCATTATGATGTTTTGTGTGAAGACAGTATTTTAAAAATATACATACATCCTGATCAGATTAACTCGTACAAAGTCTGGAAAGTCCCATCTGACTGAAAAGCACCTCTGTATGTTTACATTGCAGAATAAGTTTTATAAAATACATTCACTACAGGTCTTTTGTCATCATATATCTGTCAAAAATACACATATCTTTATGAATAATTGACAGTGTAATAAAGAACTAATTTAAAGAGTAACATGAGATGACTCCTGATACACAAAGCTTATTTGAAAACTGTTGATATGTGCAAAAATCTAGTGATGGTGACCTTGTTAGCACCCTCTCACCCAACATTCTTTGATCTAAAAATCAAATGAGCTGGGCAGAAAATCTTTGCTTGAAAAGGGACATCCAGTCAGATGCAGCCAACGTTCTGGTATTCTGACAGCCACGGGTGATGTCTGTCAGAATACATTAGCTGCTAATTCCCCCATCCATGCTAAACATGGATGAGAGAAACCATACAGTGTATGGCTAGCTTTAGGTAGGTATTAATAGCTCTACTTTGAAGACAATATAACACAGATGCGGGGCCATCCATAAAGCCAATTGAAGCAGATGCCTTAAAGGAGAAGTATGGGTTTGGGTTTTATTTTTTAAAGAATACTTACCTAGGTGCACGCAACATGGGTCTGATGCTGCATTTTCCCCTTGGCGCCTCTGCACTGAGAACCGAGTAATCAAATATTGTCGATCGCTCAGTTCTGACAGCTCCCCTGACAGAAAGCTGCTGACTGTCAGTCACAGCTCTCTGCTCTGCTCCCTCCTTGCTTATTGTGGAGGGGACAGGGGTGGCTGGCTAAGTCTCTGAGTGGCTCGCTGAGAGGCTGAGCCGGGTGTCAGTCCAGGCTCCATTGTTGCGATGACGCGTTGCACCTGAACCGACTTCTGTGACGTCAGCAGAGAGCGGACTTTAGCCTGCTCTCTGCTGAAAACGGGTCACAGGAGTACAAAACCAACTGCATATATGTAGTAAAGCATGCTTGTTATACTCGCTGTGGAACTTAAGGGGTTAAGCTTGTGCATTATGTAAAAAGGCTGTTCAATCCTGTCTTCTCTGATCCTCCTCTTCTTCCACAGTCCCCAATCCATCTCCTCAAAATACAGAGCCTTGGGGGCACTCTGCACATGCTCAGTTTAATGTGTATTGCTAGAGAATTTTTTTGGGAGGGTGCATGTCGTCTGCACAGGGACAATCAGCACTCTCCAGACAGAGGGTCAGGAGTCATGCAGCCTCACAAGACAGTCAGATTAAACTCCTCCTACAAGCTTTAACTAGTGCTCAGCTGGACACTGGTAGAAGTCACAAGACTCCTATATACTGCTGCTAAGAAAGGGTATTTAGCAGTCTCTATTTACTTTAGGCCAACATAAATTCTGCTACATATTTTTGGTTAAAAAAAAATCCAATAAGTGTATATTGATTGGTTTGCGCAAAAGTTATAGTGCCAAACTGTGGGATATTTTTTTAAAGTTCTTACTCGTAATGACAGTGATGACAGTGATCAGCGACTTATAGCTGGACTGCGATATTGCAAATTGTACACTCAACCCAAGGGGCTAACATCAGGGTCGATCAAAGGATTAACTGTGTGAGAGCACTTTCTAACTGTGGGGTGTGGTTGTACTGTGGGAAGTCAGAGATCCCTGTTTCTGCTTAGCAGAAACACAGGATGTCAGCCTTCCCTTGTCACAGAACGGTGGTCTGCCTTGTTGACATAGGCAGGCCGCCGTTCCGCCTGTCTCCTGAACGAGCTGCGGGTGCCGGCAGACATCACGTCCACTGGACCTGCTGATTGGCTTCCGCTGTGTCCAAATACAGTGGGTCGCCGTTGGCGTGCGTGCACGCCCCAGACCCGGAAGTGCCAGATCAAGTACCTTGTATGTGATCTTGTGCAGAGCAGCCAACCTGCCACAGTATATCTGCGTGGGGCAGTCATGAAAAGGTGAAATTCTGTTACACAACTAAGGGGCCTCAGGTTCCTGCCTGCAATGGGCTATCACAGTGATCCAGCTGGGTTCTGCAAGTGTGCACTGGAGGAAGAAGAAGAGCTGTATATAGAGACTGTATATAGAAGTTGTCCCTGAAGTTGTTGTTGAAGTCAAGTGGGCATCCCATAATCTCCCATCCCTATCCAAGTTATTACCCTTAATAAATAACAAAAACAAAGTCACAGACTGTTCTCTGTCTCAAGAGTGCCTGGCTGTGCAGGGTGGGAGATCTCGGTTATTGCAGCTCCTTAAGGGGAGCATTACACATTACATATTTTCAGTCATTCAATTGTGAAAGTATACATATGATTTTTTTTATGTCACATACAGTATTTAACAAGTTAACCTTTAACTGATTTGCTGGAAAAAAAATCAGGAATGAGTTTTTACTCTCCCCTTCTTTTCCTTTTCTTGCTTGCCTGTTCAGTTCAGGCCAAATTGAGTTTGAACCAGAGAGAATGCAATCCCATTCTGCTTTGTTCTCTTTAGAACCAGATAATGCTTATTTGTAAAATAAACACGTAGGCCCGGATTCACAAAGCACTTGCACCGACGTATCTCGAGATACGCCGCGTAAGTGCAAATATGTGCCGTCGTATCTATGCGCCTCACTCAGAAACTAAGATACGCCTGAAAATAGGATTCATCCGACCAACGTAACTTGCCTACGCCGGCGTAGAGTGGGCGCATATTTACGCTGGACGTATTTGGCGCTCCCATTGATTTTCTATTCACATATGTAAATGAGGGAGATACGCCGATTCACGAACGTACGTCCGTCCGACGCAGTGCGCGTAAAGTCATACGTCCAGCGTAAAGTTATGCCCCATAAAGGAGGTGTAACTCAGCAGCATCCATGCAAAGGGCTGCACCAGGGAACACAAGCCAACGTATTTTACGTAGTTTACGTAGGACGTGAATATGACTAGGCGTAGGTTACGTTCACGCTGTAGGCAGTGATCCGACGTATCTTAGGCAGTTGTTCCGACGTGATTGTGAGCATGCGTACTGAGATGTGCCCACGGGACAGTGCAGTTGGCGATACGTATCTGTCTGGCGCTCGGCCCATCGTTTGCATGGGGTCACGCCTCATTAGCATGGCTCACGCCCACTTCCACTTACGCCTGAGAAACCCAGCGCAGATTTGGGAGGAAATGCTTTGTGAATTCAGTGCTTGCCTCTCTGCGCTGCGTCGGCGTAGCGTAAAGGAGATACGCTAGAGCGGCATAAATATGCGCCAGTGTCTGTGAATCCGGGCCGTAGTGCTCACCCCTGAAAGGGCCTGCTGTTTTGCCCCAGGTTCTATTCCCAAACTAGTGCAGTGGCAGCCAGGCATACCGTAACATTCCCTCCTCTGACTCAATGAAAAGTCTAGGGGTATCTTTTATGTTCCTTTATTGAAAGCTGAACTTGGATAGGGTGCAGGAAAGCTGTGAGATACTCCAATAGCACAATGTAGTAACAGGAGGACACACTTCACTTTGTCAAAGCTTCTTAGAATGGTCCCTCTAGCAACAACTAAGGGGATTGAGCAACACTGAAACACCATAGAAAAAAATTCCAATTTAAAGCGTTTGTCAGCCGAAAAACAAAACAAAAATAGATCCTGTTCCCTTAAAGCATGTTATACAGCACAGCGCTTGTGCTGTGCCATTTGGCCCCTTATGACACCTAAAAAAACTGTATTTTCTGCCTGGCTATGCCCTTCCCTCTGAAAACCGACCACAGTATATTATTGCTGCTGAGCCCTGACACTGTGGTCAGTTTACATGATTCTGTCATCTGCAGCCCTGCTATCTGTCTCCTGTGTCTCCTCTGCCCCCCCTCCCTGGCTGTCTGCTCGTACCAACTTCTGATGTTGACAACCAGGCAACTAGCAGTCAGCAATATTAGCTTTTATATTTCTCTCAGTCCAGGTTTCCCTTGGTTTTCATGGTGGTTACATTGCTACTGCTTTTTTACATTAAAATGCTCTAGAACTGAAACAGATACTTTCTATATTGTACTTACAATTTGTTCTTTCAACATGTGTATAACTAAACTGTAATGATGGCAAATTACATTCTCAAAGTTGTTGAAATCACATATTTCATACCCAATAGCTTCATACTCTATCTTGCAATTATCTTAACTATAAAGCTTCAGAAATTCTGACCTGTCAGTGAGAAACAAACTGTTCACCACTATAGAAATAAACTCTATTCTAGCAATTCATTGCCTCAATATGCTCTCCTGACACTTACTAAATGTAAGCAGTGTACAATTAGCTTCAATCTTTTATACAAAATCCTTGCAGCACTTGTATTTTTACAGCAGCTATCCATCATTCAGCAGTCAGAAAGCAGCGTGATGTTAAACATTCATATTTTATCTCTGTGCAAGCAGTCTGCCTTGCCATGCAGCAGATTTTTTTTTTGCTTGGTTGAAATGAGTACTGAATAATTCCTAGCCTAGAAACAGCAATGACAAATATGCAAGCTACATTAACTTGTTTTGTCATGGCCCCTATATATGGCCCCTATATATTTAAAATTATTTTGGACAGAAATTATGTTTTTTGATCTGCCAATGTGAAAGGAAATGAATGGTTCCTGAAAGCTTCAATTGTTGCTCCTGGTGGCCCAGTTGGAATTTTTCTGGATAAATGGTTCCATTTGTCAAAAATGTGTAAGAGCAATGGTTGTAAAAATTGGCTGTTGGTAATGAAAGTTGAAGTACAAAGTTTCACAGTTTGAAAGGTTTCCCTTTAAAGCATTCTTCTATTTTCACTGACAAAATGGAAAACTGCTTCAGCAGCAAAGGCCCACCCCAGATCTTCTCTGTTCCACTGACTCTTGCCTCGTACATACGACCATTTTTTTTGTCAGAAAGAAAAACAAAGTTTTTCCCGACGTGATTCCTCTCCAGTCTGACTTGCATACACACGTTCAAGCAAAAAAAGTCTGACAAAAGCGTGGTGACGTACAACGCGTACAACGGGACTATTAAGGGGAAGTTCCTTTCAAATGGCGTCATCGTTTGGGCTGCATACTTGATTCTGAGCATGCATGTTTTTTCCCCCTCGGAAAAGCATACACACGGCCGTTTTTCGCGATGAGAAAAAGACTAACGGGAAACACGACGAGAAAAAAGAGAGCTGGTTTCAATTTTTTTGTTGGCATGTTTTTTAGTCGAGAAAACTGATAGGGAGCATACACACGGTCGTGTTTCACGACCAATGTAAAAAATGGCTGTTTTCTCGTCGTGAAAACCGGTCGTGTGTACAAGGCATAAGGTGCCTTTCCTTAGATGATGAAAAAGAGCACCCAACCAAAAATCTCTTTATTTGTGGATAAAAGGCCACAGATTTTATATTGAACCTTCACTTTCTCTACTTGGCTTCTTGATCTGCCCCAGCCGCCAAGTTCAAATAGAATATATGGTTATTGGAAGCATCTGATTCTTTTATCTTCACTCAGTAACTCATGTACTGCCTCTCTTATCTACCTCCAACAACCACCCTGTATTGTTAATTGTATTAGGGCTCATGTGTTGATTATGAAGAATGAAGCAATGCTCACTAAACGCTCCTATAACATTTATGATGTGTTTATGACATGTTTCTGTGTTTATGAAGCACTGAAAATGCTTCCATAAGACTTGATAGCTGTCAATGGAAGAGTTGCTTTTCTACTGGAAAGTGCACAAAGCAGATTAGGTTGGAGTGTGATAGCAGACATTTTGTGAATTCTCTGCAAGATGGATTTGAATACTTTGATCTCTTTGACACTTAGCTTAGTCCAGCTGACACAAAAAGCTTTACCACTTTCAAACATATTCAATGCCTCTCCTCCTATATGGCACTGTCAATATTTCAATATTACTAGCTGGCCTGATGATTTTGCCTGCAGACAAAAGCAAATGGAGTTACCACATGGCTGCTCTATACAGCCAGGAAGTGGCTAAAGCTGTTCTGTCTATAATATTTCCCAGTGCATTCTGGGAAAAAGGAACACCCACTGTCTCTCTCCCAATGCCCAGTTAACACTTCATAAAAACTTCACTTAGACTCCATTCACATTGATGTATGCTTTTTGCAGAAATGTAGGACATTATTTTTAACATGGGCTTCTATGGAACACGTTCACATCAAAGCATTTTTGTGACTCTGCGATTTTGGAAAGGGTCAGGGACTTTTTCTCCCGCAGCATGCATGGTTTTGCATGTATTAGACTTCAATGGACCTGCATCCAAAACACAAGTACTGTATTTTTACTGTGACATTACCATTATTATGCCACAATTTGCATTTTGCGTTTTTTTCCCATTCTATATAGCTGGTTGCTAAGGATCGGGCCGGGAAGCTGGCCACCGCATTTAACAAATGATGAGTCATCAGCTGTAAGCAAACTAAAAAAATTCCTGAAAAAAACTATGTGGTATGGATTTGGAGGGGACAGCCCCCACGCCAACATTTAAAAAAAAATAGCGTGGGTTCCCCTCAAATTCATTACAGACCCTTATCCGAGTATACAGCATGGCAAGTCAGGAAAGGGAGGGGATGAGCGAGCACCCCCCTGAACCATACCAGCCCTCATGCTCTTAACATGGGGGAGTGCTTTGGGGTAGCGGGGGTCCAAAGCATCTTGTCCCCATGTGTATGGGACAAGGGCCTTTTCCCCACAACCCTGGCCGGTGGTTGTGGGGGTCTGCGGTTGGGGGGCTTATCAAAATCTGGAAGCTCCTTTTAACAAGGGGACCCCCAGATCCTTCCCCCATGAGTATTCTTCCCCCGGTCTTCTTCCTCCGGTCTATTTTTACTGGCATGGCACAAACAGTATGTCAGGAGAACCACTAGAGAACTGCATGTTAGAATAAGAGAACATATAAACAATATTAAGAAAGGTTTCCCAAAACACAGTGTTTTAAGACATTTAAGGGACTATCATATGAAAGATCCCTCTTGCATGGTGTTCTATGGCATTGACAAAATTAAGGGCCACTTGAGAGGAGACAATAAAAGAATAAAGATTTCACAAAATGAAACAAAATGGATTTTCCAGCTTGAGACTCTCCAGCCAGCAGGAATGAATATAGATTTAGATCTGCACTGCTTCCTCGCTAATTTTTAGAACATAACCACATTCATATCACAAGTCATTTTTAGTATTCTATTTTAGACTCTACTCATATGTCCACCTTCATTCACCAAGTATCATTTGTCCATATACCCATCTTCTAATGGTTCCGTACTACAGTTCACACATGTATTCCCATCTACTGCTATATTTTATCTGGTTTTATGTACTACATTTGTTTTTAATCTTTTTTAATTAATATTTTTATGTCTATTTTATGTCTATTTTTGCATATTAAATTGTGGCATCTAAGGTTTTGTTACAAACATGGAACTCATGTCCTGCCAAACTATGTCCATCCCCCCCTTTTTTAAACATAATTTCCATGTATTGGCTATCATCATCTTAAGCGGGCAGTTTGCTGCAATCTTCTTTCTCCACGGCCGTCATGCTCCCTTTTCGGCACTAAGGTAAGAGGACTTAGGTCTCCTAAAATCCACCCTAAAATGGCCGCGGGAGTTTGTTCATTCAAGCGGACTTCGGTCTGCAAAATCTTTCCCAAAATAGCCGATATTAATGGTTTGACCCAGTGCGCAATCGCACATGAGATTCTATGGACTATATTAAGCAGAGAAGTGTAGCCTGACGTTACGCTCCCGATGACGTCAGACAGATGAAACGCGTAGGGCGGAGTCAGAGGCACGTCGGTCTAACACTTCCGGTCTGGGCTGCAAACACAGTTTGTTCAGCGCCAGTGTAATTTCCTTTTTGCCTATTTTTGTTTATGTACAATGTGAGTATTCAAACACTTTGCACATTAAACTTTATTTTTAACGGATTTACACTATGGGCATCCTTACTTCTCCCGTATAAAACACCTTGGAGGATCGCAAGCAGCGCCCGGAGCCAGCCCCAGTTATCCCCAGGTTGCTACACAGTGGCACTTATACTGTGACTGCGTCATACCCCAGGAGGGGGAGAAGTATCTGGTGAGTGCAACTTTGTACAGAGCAAGGTGTGTCATGCACAGAGCAAGATCTGAAGGGTTCACCCAGCAACGTTGAACTTTTAAAGCACAAAGTCACTTTATCACTTCTTTTGTTTTCACAAATCTTAATTTGATTCACTGGACTGATTTTTTCTGGACTCTATTTATGCATTCTAAAAGGATCTATTTTTTGGATTTTTTCACCTAATTTTTGATTTAAATACACGGCAGAGGGTTAAACACCCGGCAGGGGGTATATCCATTTATTCATTCATTGTGTTTGATGTTATACTTTGCTCACTGTGGTTTGGTGTCATATTCACAAGCAGCATCAGTCTAGTACCTATTAATACCCGGCTGAGGGTACATTGCATCAGTAAACACCCGGCCGAGGGTCTAACACACATATACATCCCCCCCTTTTCTTTCATTCTTTTTACTCCACCTATTTATTTATTTTTTGTGGTTGGACTGGATGGACTTGTGTTTTTTTTTCAACCTGACTAACTATGTAACTAACTATGTAACTATGTAGTGGTAGTAAATCAGTAGGGGCAGCAGTTCTCCTCACCAGCAATGTCCACTCGCTGTCGTGTGTTCGTTCTCTGCTGCGCGGATCCAACCCACACCTTTTCGCAAGGACATTTATGCAATGCTTTTTTGGGTTTTTAATGCTAGGATAGCTCCCTTTCGTTTTTAATGAGTGTCAGCACAACTTAACACATAATAAACCAGGAAGAGGGGTTGATTTACTAAAAGCAAATAAGAATGTGCACTTTGCAAAGTTGCACACTGAAAGTGCAGTTTCTGCAGAGCTTAGTATATGAACAAAAGCTCTTCTGACTTCCATCATCCAATCACGTAAAAAAAGCAAAAATGCTTTTCCTTGCATGTGATTGGGTCTTCTTTGCAAAGTGAATCTTTACCTAATTTAATAAGCTCTGGAGCAACTGCACTTGCAGAGTGCACAGTCTGTTTGCCTTTAGTAAGTCAATCTCATAATTCCTTATTTCAAAAGCAGCAGCATATACATTTTGGTGTGCTGCAGTGCCTTATAGCTGTGCACTGAGGTGCCATTCTAATTAAATACATGTGAAAAAAGGTTCAAAACATGTCATTTTGTATGTATAGTTTTAATCATTTACAGTATGTACACAATATTTGTTCCATTATGAACCACAGAGCGTGTTTTTAGGTAATGCTAACACAATCTTTACTGGTTTATGGGAATCGTGATTATTCAATTAGAGGTCCACATTGAGAGATTTTAAACATTTGACAACACAGAAAAAGTATGATTTAAAAAAATAATAATGCTCTTTTCTATTAGCTATGCTTTTGCACCAAGCATTTTACAGGCTGCTATTGGAAATTATTGCTTTGGTTAAAAATTAAGACCAAGACTACATGACTGCAATGTACTCATACTAAACACTACTTCCCGGTGATCCCTTCTTTTTTTTATATTCTTTATTTTATTATTTTTCCAGGCTATACAAACATACAAAAAACATATAAAAAAAACAATCCTATGAAACCTGTTTACCTCCCTGGTGCAAAATCTCCCCTCTCTTTCCACCCCTCGCCCACCCTGTGATCCCTTCTAAACCTTTCTCGGTATTCTGAAAATGACAAATTAGCACACACACATCTAAATATATAAAAAGCTAATTATGCTCCGAGACATTATTTACAGTATGTGGATTACCATTGGTAATTATAGCTTTACATGCAGAAATGTTACAGGATTTAAAATAAATAGCTGATTACATTCTCACCCTCAGGGTTTGATTCATATTCAAAAATTACATTGCATATGTACCATATTTGAATGCACACTATTTATTTGTATTTATTGTGTTGGTTTTTTTGCGGTGGTTTTGCTGTTTTTAGATATGAAGATTAATTTCCTATGTTGCATTTTGTCTCAAATAGAAGAACAGACTATACCAGTGGATATGCCAACTTAGAAAAACAAATTTTACTTTACTGTCAAAGTTTCCCAGGAGGCCTAGTTTATTATTTTTTCATATCTTTGTGAAAGAAAGCTGTAGTTTGGTTAGGTTCCCGGTTATGTGCTCTATTTGGGCTTCTGCCCTTGAGTTGGCTGCAAAGTATCACCCAGGATGGCTTTATTAAAGTTGTCCAAATTGAACTCTTTGGCCAGACTTTTATATTTCCATATGTTTGAAAGGCATCCAAATCAACCCTGGAATTTAACAAAGTTTCCTGTAAAAGTACACTGGTTTAATATACTCTTTAAACTACAAAGGATTTGTTTTCTTACCCTAATAGCTACCACAAATTGCAGGGCTCCGCAGGAGTTCAATGTACTGTAGTATATTGTCTCAATGTAACATTATGCATATAACCCCAATCTGTATCTGTTTATCCTTGAAAGAAGCAGCAGCAGCACACTACATCATTCTAATTTTATATCCCCAACAGAAATTAATGTGGTTGCATTATCATCTAAAAAAAAAAAAATGAGCTTGTTTCCTACTATAAATTGTACCTGCTTTTTACCATGACATGGAGATTTACGATGACAGGGTGAGTTATGATGTGAAATAGTGAGGAACAGACAGAATGGAAAAGAAACTGGAAAACAAAAACTGGTGAAATCAAGTGAAAAAGTGGCGTTGTTGAAGTGTTATTAAAACCAAAACCCAAAATGTAATAGTTTTCAGTTTCCATGTCCTTAGAGGTGATTACCATTGCTCTAATTTCATAGCAAGCATATATTATGTTTTAATTTGATCAAGATAATCATGCACAATTTGTTAATGGCACATGTGTATAAAAATGCAGTAAAAACAAGATGGCTTAAATTTCAAAGTTAAAGTTAATTCAATCCCAAACCAAAAATGAAATATATTGCAGTTTACTAATGATTAGATGCGGTGGCTGCATGCATTTTCTCTCCTCTGTGTTCATCTGGTGACCTGTAGGCCATCACTTCCAATAACTTCCTGGATTCCCTGCATGCTTTGCAGCTTCTTCAGCGGAGTGCTTCCTTACATCTCATGTGTCAATGTCCCCAGCGGAGTGTTTCCTTACATCTCAGGTGTCACTGTCCCCAGCGGAGTGTTTCCTTACATCTCAGGTGTCAATGTCCCCAGCGGAGTGCTTCCTTACATCTCAGGTGTCACTGTCCCCAGCCAGCGGAGTGCTTCCTTACATCTCAGGTGTCAATGTTCCCAGCCAGCAGAGTGCTCCTTACATCTCATGTGTCATTGTCCCCAGCCAGCGGAGTGCTTCCTTACGTCTCAGGTGTCACTGTCCCCAGCGGAGTGCTTCCTTACATCTCAGGTGTCACTGTCCCCAGCAAAGTGCTTCCTTACATCTCAGGTGTCCCTGTCCTCAGCCAGCGGAGTGCTTCCTTACGTCTCAGGTGTCACTGTCCCCAGCGGAGTGCTTCTTTACATCTCAGGTGTCACTGTCCCCAGCAAAGTGCTTCCTTACATCTCAGGTGTCTCTGTCCCCAGCCAGCGGAGTGCTTCCTAACATCTCAGGTGTCCCCCCCCATTAGAGCCCTTCTATATCCCAGCAGCAGTGTCTCCGCTGCCATTACTGAAGGCTGAGGGGGAACAAATTAGAGGCAACCATTTTCCAGAAGACCACAGACGAGTTATAAACAAGAAGGAAGCCTGCCGAGTGACTACAATAGAAATCAAGCGGCGGAACCGCCCACACGCCACCCCTTTCCACAACAGGTCACAGATGACAGACAGACCAGGGACAGTGGGTGGGGGTGGGCCGTGCCGCAGCTCCATTTCTATTGTAGCCACTCGGCAGGCTCCCTTCTCTTTTATAACTAGTCTGTGGTCTTCTGGAAAATGGCTGCCGACGGAGACATTATCTCCGCCGGCCGCGGACCTCCAGCGGTGGCGGCGAAAAATAGTACATTACACTGCCGGGCCAGGTAAATCACACTGTCGGGCTTAAGTAGCAAGTGCCGCCGCCCGTGGGGGGCTATGTTAGTGCGGAGGGCGGCCGCAAAAGCCGAGAAGTCGCTGCAGGAGCGGCGCCGCCCCTTCATCCACTGCCTGGCCTCGGTGGCCTTGTGGGAAATCCTGCCCAGGCTGCAGTATGTGTAGCTGCTGGCTTCCAATTTTTGCAGCAGTGGGCGGATCTCTGCTTTAAGTTGGTAATTAAACTTAGTAATTAAGTTGGTTATTAAGTTGGTATTTAGATAAGTGCCTTACCTGCAATAAATTAGCCCTAATTAATATGTGTTTGGTTTTAAAGGGATGAGTTGGCAACCCTATGTGGAAATGAATATGCGATTTGCAATTTTGACCATAGATACACTTTAAATTTAAAAAATGCTTTCTCACATCTCCATAAATTGGTTAAAATGTTGTTTTGTTCACTTTTTAACATATCCTAATGTTCCTTAGCACTTATTATTGTTTTCTTAATAAATGGATATTTCCACCTAGCAGTGATGTATGTATTTTGGCAGCCATGGATATAACTTGAATCAGCTTGTATTTTATAGACCAGGGAAGGGAAATGTTAGTAGGTAAGCTAATGAACTGTGTTCAAAATGTACACTACAGATCAGGTCTAGGCATGAGCTAATATGCCTGGGTTCATATCACGGGGTGCTCATCAAACTCATCAGATATTCCAGAAATGACAACATTTATCCCATCCCTATAAAAGTTAATGGGAGTGGGTGCATTCTGAAAAATATTATTATTATTATTATTATTATACACAATTTATATAGTGCCAACAGTTTGCACAGTGCTTTACAACATAAAGGCAGACTGTACAGTTACAATATAATTCAATACAATACAGGAGGAATCTGAGGGACTTGCTTGCTAGAGCTTACGATCGAAAATCAATTCAGACCATTATCAAGGTTAATAGGGAAGGGTTTGTCAAGCAAAGGGCATGGGGCTGTGGGCACTGCCATGGGGGCATTACAAACACAAAAAAAAAATGTAAAAACTACCATTCAGCAGCAAGAGTCCACTTTTTTATGCGACTTTGAGGACAAGGGCCTACAAGGGTAACACATGTTTGGGATATGCCTTTAGGATGTGTGTGTGGTGTTGTGGAACAGTATGATTCTTATGGACAGTGACACTGACACTGAATTCTGGCATCACATAATTTACACATGTATTACTTTTTTTTACTTTTACATTATTGATTGGCTTTAACATATCATCAACAGCAGCACCCCAATCTGAATTTCTATGTAGCGGGGTCATCCTGTCGGAGCTTCGTGACAGGTCATCCCCGCTGAACTTACATTTAAATTGTAAATATGTTAGACCCCATTATGAAGTTATACATTGCGGGGCTGTGAGTAGCAGGAGATATGGACTCCATTGACTCTGAGGAGAAAACAGACTACGCCCCTCGCAATGCCTCGTACCATTGGAGCACGTGACAACTCCACTCGGCCAGTCAGAACAGACATGGGAAGCTATTTAAGGAAAGGGAGGGGCCAACGTCTCTCTCTCTGGATCTGCACTTTCTCCTCTGCGGAGCTGCTGATAATCACCATCGTGCTGTTGGGCCAGAAGCCTGCACCTAACCACCGAGAGACCAGCCATCCAGACGGAAGCAAGACCTCAACGTACCAGCCTGCGTTCCCGGAGATCGGAGAGGCAGCCCAGCTGACAGCCGAAACAGTGGAGCACCCTCGTCCGGGATTTCCGAGTGCTGCGCAACAGTGTCCTACCAGCGTATCCCCTTGCTGAGGAGAAATCAGGTAGGTCGGCCTGTTGGGTGAGAGAGCACATGCTCAACTTCTGACTCTCTGGTTATTATAGACACCCAGCTTTGTTTTACAGGCCACATACACATGTTCGGCTCATAGCCGGAGCTTTTGAGGCCTAGTTAACTGTTATAGCATTTCACAAAAGTGACTGACGCTGACAAGCGATCAATTCACCAACGTTCCACTACACTAGACATTCTGTTGTGTGGGTTTCCTTCGTTAACTATCACCTGTGGATTACAAATCTTTTCATGTGCACCACCCGGCCGCACCGCCAATATTGACTAATCTACAGAACCACCCGCTAGGGGCGCTCGCGAGCATTGACTGACTTTTAGTTTAAACGAATGGTACCATTCCTAGGTTCTGAACATCACATTGATTTATATTAATTTCTGATTCTTGCAAGGGCCCCTGCGACCCTGCGAGTCAGATTGAGTTATACTTATCAGTTGCAGTGTATTTGAATTTTATGCCTGTAGTTTTCTAAACTTCCTAAAAGTAAACTTACCCCTTATATTCAATCATATCCATTGTGTGGAGTATATTTCTTGTTTAGAGGGACCATTCCATAACAACAGGTAATTCATTGTTATATTGTCTCTGCACATTGCATGTTGCTATTGTGCCCCCAGCCTAGCAGAGGTCACAATATCCTATTTACCGGACTTCTGATGTGTCAAGGGAGGGTTCGAGCTAGTTGAACAGGGGTGAGCTGAGCCAAAAAAGAGTAGAACCCAATTCAATCAGCGCTACATCTATAACTAGGATAAAACAGCTTTTTAGATAGTTTTGGATGATACACCTCATTTTATAGGAAAAAAATTATCTTAAAAAATAAAGCTTAAGCCCTCAACTACACAAACATTGGCCAATGGCACAAAAGGTTGATGGTACAGGATGTTTTTATCATTTTTCACATTCAATTTAAGTAATTCCGAACTTGGTTTTAAAAAATAATTTTTTTATTTATAGTGTAGTTTTAACTCAAAAAGTACCTTCTTTTGTGATCCAAATTGCTTTTAGATGGTGGCTACATTCATTTTCCATGAATGCATTGAATATAAGAACATAGCCACCCTCTTTTTCTTACACCTGAGATGGAATGTGGACTATGGATCATGAACTATTTGTGATCTTTATTGTCTAACAATTCCCATAGCCCTGTAAATTTTGTTTCCCAAGGAAGCTTTTCAATCTCAACTACAATAGTACCACTTCTTGAGGGATGGAGTTCCACAATTTTACTGCTCAAACAGTAAAGAACACTTCCAATCTAAGGTTAAACCTCCTTACTTCTAACAACGTGTTTTGAGCAAGATTAAAATAGTGCTAAGAAAGTACACAAGAACTGGAAACAGCTTTTAAAGTGGTTATAAATCCCTTTTTTTTACTTTATGCTACAGGTAAGCCTATATTAAGGCTTACCTGTAGCTACCCAGGAAATATCCTAAACCTGCGCAGTTTAGGAGATATCCCCCTGTGTCTGCATGTGCCAAAGTCATCAGCACATGTGCACTGGGGCAAACTGAAGCAATGGCACCTATGTCCGTTGCTCCAGTCTTCATGCCATTAACGGCGGCTCCCACGCGAATGCGCTGGAGTGACGTCATTGAGGCTCCGGCCAATCACAGCGCCGGAGTCACGATACCCAGAGGTAAGTCTGGGATGACATGTTGGCGGCCGAATGGGGAGACGTGGACTGCTGCGGGAGCTTCGATCGGAAGTAAGTACTACATAATGCGCTAGTATACTATGCAAGATAGCTCATTATGCCTTTGTCTTGTACGGTGCTTTTTTTTTTTTGAGGAGGGTTTACTTCCTCTTTAAACAGTTTTGCAACATCTGCCTTTTTAAGGTACCTGCTGCTGACATCACCAGTATGGTTTGTAACCTCTGTCTGCGTTGTATCAGCCGTAGTGTAAGAACCAGACATTTGGGTAACACATGCATGAGGAAATATGTAACTATGCACCAAAGTGCACAGTAGGAGCAACACCTTAGTGAGACTCATATGCAACGGAAGTCCCTACTTAGTGTAAGGGCAAGGTCCTTAGACACCCAAGGCAAAAAGGCCAACGTTCATTCGCAGCATTGGCAGTAAATTAGTTAACTACTTCCATACCAGGCACTTACGCACCTTCCTGCCCAAGCCAATTTTCAGCTTTCAGCGCTGTCGCACTTTGAATGACAATTGCGCGGTCATGCTACACTGTACCCAAACAATTTTTTTATCATTTTGTTCCCACAAATAGAGCTTTCTTTTGGTGGTATTTGATCACCTCTGCGATATTTATTTTTTGCGCAACAACTAAAAAAAGACCAACAATTTTGAAAAAAATAAAGGCCCGGATTCTCAAAGCACTTACGCCGATGTATCTCGAGATACGCCGCGTAAGTGCACAGATGCGCGTCGTATCTATGCGCCTGACTCTGAAAGCAAGATACGCCTGAAATTAGGCTTCATTCGACCGACGTAAGTTTCCTACGCCGTCGTATCGTGGGCGCATATTTACGATGGCCGCAAGGGGGGCTCCCATTGATTTACGCTTCGAATATGCAAATGACTGAGATACAGCGATTCACGAACGTACTTGCGCCTGTCGCAGTAATATACGCGGTTTACGTAAGTCGTACGTCCGGCGTAAAGTTATGCCTCCTAAAGCAGGTGTAAGTCAGCAGCATCAATGCACCAGGGAACACAGCCGTCGTATTTTACATCATTTACGTAGTACGTGAATAGGGCTGGGCGTAGGTTACGTTCACGTCGTAGGCAGTGATTCGACGTATCTTAGGCGTTCGTTCCGACGTGATTCTGAGCATGCGCATTGGGAAGCGTCCACGGGACGGCGCATGCGCCGTTCGTTCAGCCCATCATTTGCATGGGGACACGGATCATTTAAATTGATCACGCCCACTTCCACCTACGTTGAATTAGGCCAGCTTACGCCTACGAATTTACGCTACGCCGGCGCAACGTTGGGAGCATTTCCTTTGTGAATACTGTGCTCGCCGCTCAGCACAACGTCGGCGTAGCGTATATTCGATACGCTACGCCCGCATAAAAATGCGCCAAGGTATGTGAATCTGGGCCAAAGTTTTTATTTTTTTCTGTTATTTTTTTTATGAATAAGTAAGTTTTCTTCTTCGATTACGGCCACTGATATGGCGGCACTGATGGGCACCGGTGAGGCAGCACTGATGGGCACTGATAGGCGGCACTGATGGGCACTGATGGGCGGCACTGATGGACACTGATAGGCGGCACTGATAGGCGGCTCTGGTAAGCGACACTGATAGGCACTCATAGGCGGCACTGATAGGCACTCATAGGCGGCACTGATGGGCACTCATAGGCGGCACTGGGCACTCATAGGCGACACTGATGGGCACTCATGGGTGGCACTGATGGGTACTTATGAGTGCCACTGATGGGCACTGATAGGTGGGCACTGGGCATGGGTGGGCACTGGGCATGGATGGGCACTGAGAGGTGGCACTGA
The DNA here is from genome assembly GCF_905171775.1 of Rana temporaria. Taxonomy (NCBI): domain Eukaryota; kingdom Metazoa; phylum Chordata; class Amphibia; order Anura; family Ranidae; genus Rana; species Rana temporaria. The sequence continues at coordinate 421,854,204 of NC_053489.1, forward strand.
TGGACACTGAGGGGTGGCACTGATGGACACTGAGGGATGGCACTGATGGACACTGAGGGGTGGCACTGAGGGCATTGCTGGGCATCACTTGTTTATCCCAGTGCCCATGTTGCCAGTCATTACCCATTTGTGGGCATTGATTGGCATCTTTCTCATTTATTTTTATTTTTGACTGCCCCCTTCCCTGGTGGTCCAGTGTGGGCTTCCCTGGTGGTCCAGTGTGGGCATCCGAGGGGGGGCTGTGCTGATAAATAATCAACGCGAACCCCCCCTGTCAGGAGAGAGTCGCCGATCGGCTCTCCTCTACTCGCATCTGTCAGACGCGAGTGAGGAAGAGCCATCAACGGCTCTTCCTGTTTACATCGTGATCAGCCGTGATTGGACACGGCTCTTTACCGAGATCGGAGATGCAGGGTGTCAGACTGACGGGCGCGCGCCGGCATGAAATCCTGCAGGACGTCAATAGACGTCCAGTCAGGATTTCACAACCACTTCCCGGACGTCAATTGTATATTGACTGGACGGGAAGTGGTTAAACAGCATAGGTTGCAGGTTCTGCCCTTTTTGCATTCCTCTCCTGCTGCAGAGCCAAAATGTCTCTTCCACAACTGCTGGAGTGGGCTTCCCTATGCCCAGCATCTGAATGACAGCTAGGAAAAACTGCAAATTTTACAGCTGCTTCTGTTCCAGCTGGAATCAGTCCTTCTGTCAGTTCATGGCATGTGCTGCACCATAATGGCAGGTACCCAGCTGATTGATAGGGGACATTTCAGCAAATCAGATCTTTTTTTTTTTTTTCAATCCCCTGGTTGAAAGAAAATAAAAAAAATAACTTTACTTTACTTTATCAATAGCTTTACATAGTAAATTATTCTTCAATGAATGTGAAAGTAACTAAAGAATGCCTTACTATGTTCCCAGTACAGAAAAGCCAGCAGCAATGTAATGAAGTGGAATAGGTGGAGGGCTGGCATGACGTGGTTAACAGGGGACTTTTTTTAAGGGATTCAGGATTTGTTGTGTAATATAGGGGGGTGGAGACAGGGAAGCTAGAAAAGAAAGCTGACCCTGCCCCCGGGTAACACAGCGTGGGAGAGAAGTTCAGGAGACTAGTCATGTCCAGGTAGACAGTTTGCTGGCCCAATTGCGGGCAGAAGCCGAGACACGAGGCCCTGAGTGGCTTCAGGAACACCTGGGGCCTATGTTGAATGCTCCAGCGGCATCCATCAGCGCAGGGGTGAGGGAATCAGGGCGAGCTTGCCTGTCTAGGCCAACGGAGCGCTTCTCTCCTGAGCCCTCCCCGAGAACACAGCATCACATTGTGGAGGAGGCGACAGCAGCGGTGCGGTTGGAGGGCAAGCTGACGGAGTCGGAGGAGGAGCGGCTTCCACGGCGGGGATCGGCAGCGGTGGAGACGGGATGGATGGCTGGTGTGTCATTGCCTAGGCAGCCCGGTAAATCCATTTACAATTTACCTTCCTTGGAACATATGGGTGGTTTAATTGCTGTTAGCAGTGGGAGTAGCCTGGGTGTGGGTGGTGTAGTCGCTGCTGCTTCCGGTAACAGTGCAGGGGTTGGTGTGCCGGCGGCCAGTGATGGAGGTTTTGCAGGTTTTTTAGTGGGCTCAAAGGAGTTGGTGGGCAGGTTCGAGAAGTCTGGGGATGCAGCTGCCTGTCCGGCGGCAGCGTGGGTGCCCCCTGTGGGGGAGACAGGGGGTATGTTCCGGCCGTGGTGGTTCCTATGGTCCAACCAGTGGCTGCCCAGCCAGTGGCGGCAGGTGTTGTGGCTACAGGGAAGGCTGCGGGGACGGGCGAGGTGGCTGGTTAACAGGATGTGGTTCGGTTGGCAGACGCAGTGAAATGTGAGGTTTACATCTGTTTTGAGGGGCCGCTGGGTGCGCACTTGAAGGCGGAGGTCAGAGAGAAAATTTGGATTGGTGAGTATGTGGAGATTGGAAAGATTTAATTTGGACAGGGTCAAGCCGGACGAATCCAAGAAGGAGGAGGAGAAGCGTAGGTATCGTCTGATCCCGAGGACATTCGCAAACTGGTTACAGGCCTTTGCGATTTTGGTGTGTCTGGTAGGGGAGAAGAAGCCTGAATTTTGTTTGGTGCTTTTTTGCTACCAAGACGCTATAGGGGAGGCGTATAGGGTTTATGGGGGCTCAGCGTGGCTGAGGTTCGATGAGCAGTTAAGGCAGAGGATGGCGGTGCGCCCGGATTTGCGGTGGAATCACAAAGACATGAATCTCTGGCTGTGACTGATGACTGCGGCGAGGGCCCCGGGCCAGTTTTTCAGGGGGGGGGCAGTGGACCGTCTTCCCAGGGACAACCGGTCGGTAGGGCAAAAGGGGTCTGTACAACTCGGGTACTTGCAGGTTTGGTGGCACCTGCCGTTACAAGCACGAGTACTCCTGCTGTGGGTGCTCCCACGCCCTGTCCAGATGTTTTAAGCAAGGCAAGGGCCATACCGGTGAGCCTGCTAACAAAAGGGAGGACACCGGTGATGGTGGAAAGGATGCGACCGTTTCTAGGTAGGTATCCGGACAGAGGGGCGGCGCAGGTGTTGGAGAAGGGTTTTTCGGTGGGTTTTCACATTCTGTGCAATTTGAGGGAGGTTCCCCCGTTGTCGCGCAATTTGCGATCGGCTTTGCTGCACCCGGACGTGGTTTCGGAGAAACTGCGGAAGGAGGTTTCGTTGGGCCGCATGGGGGGCTCTTTCCCCACAGCGCCCTTGGAGGACTTGGTGGTTTCTCCCCTGGGGGTGGTGCCAAAAAAGGAGCCCAATAAGTTTTAGCTTATTCACCACCTTTCCTTCCCAAAGGGGGGGTCGGTGAATGACGCCATTGATCCAGAAGTTTGCACGGTGAGCTATACTTCATTTGATGCAGCTGTGTGTTGGGTTCGACGGTATGGGAGTGGGGCCTTGATGGCAAAGTCCGACATTGAGGCGGCGTTTCGGCTGTTGCCTGTGCACCCTGACAGCTTTAGGTTGTTGGGGTGTCATTGGAATGGGGAGTTCTACGTGGATCAGTGTTTACGATGTGGTGCTCCATTTCATGTGCGCTGTTCGAGCAGCTCAGCTCTTTCCTGGAATGGGTGGTGTGGGGCGTATCAGGCATTAACTCGATCATCCATTATCTGGATGATGTTCTTTGCGTTGGCCCTGCGTTATCAAAATTTGTGGGGTGCTCCTGTCTATGCTGGAACACATAGCGGATCGGTTGGGGGTTCCCTTGGCTCCTATCACGTTGGATTCGGAGGCCATGGAATGCCAGCTACCGGAGGACAAATTGACGGCCCTGAAGAAGAAGATCAGGGGGATGTTGGGTGTGCGCAAGGTCCAGCTGCGGGCGCTGCAATCGTTGCTTCGCAAGCTTAACTTTGTGTGCGCATTCTGCCGATGGGAAGGGTATTTAGCCGGCGGCTGTTGGCTAGTATGGCCAGGGGGGAAGTCACCCAGGCATTTTGTTAGCCTGGGTAGGGTTCACAGGGAGGATCTGCGAGTGTTGTATTTGTTTCTGGAGTCCTTTAATGGCAGGGTGCTCTGGATAGAGGGCCCGGTCAGTAATTTTGATCTTGAACTCTATACGGACGCGGCTGGCTCCACCGGTTTTGGGGCATATTTTCAGGGCAGGTGGAGTGCGGGCCCATGGCCACAGTGCTGGGTGGAGGCAGGATTTACGAAAAATCTAGTGCTGCTGGAATTGTTCCTGGTAGTGCTCGCAGTGGAATTGTGGGGGGAAGCCTTCAGGGATCGTAAAGTGCGATTTCATGGGGACAACCTGGGGGTGGTACAGGTCATCAACCGGATGTCAGCCTCGTCTCCACCAGTGGTCAAGCTACTGCAGCATTTAGTGCTGCGGTGTTTGCAGCTGAATGTTTTTATTTATGCAGTGCACTTGCCTGGGGTGGAAAACGTCATTGCTGATGCCTTGTCTCGCTTTCAGTGGGACAGGTTCCGATAGTTGGCGCCGACGATGGAGCAACGGGGGGTACCTTGTCCCGACTGGCTGTGGAGGATTGCGTTGGCGTAATCTCTGGATGGATCAGGAGGTCGGTGAGTGAGACGACCTGGGCGGTATATAGCAAGGTGTGGCAGGAGTGGGAGTCCTTGGTGAGCATGGTGGGGGTGGATCCGATCAGTCCAGAGGTAAGGTGGCTGGTTTTGTACTTTGTATCCAGGAACATGGAAAAAGAGGTGTCGGTGTCCGCATTGAGTAAAAAAATGGCGGGGCTTACGGTTTTGTTTGAGTTGCAGGGGTGCCAGGATTTCACAAAGGACTTTTGGGTGCAGCAGGCGCTTAATGGTTACAGGAAGTCGGGGGCGACTAGGGACGCCAGACGTCCCGTGTCGTTCGCGGTTCTTGGGGGTATATTGGGTATGCTACCGGGTATTTGTTCATCGGATTATGAGGTTTCACTTTTCAGGGTGGCGTTTGCGTTGGCGTTTTTTGTGGCCTTTCGGATCAGTGAACTGGTAAGCCCATCGAGGTGCACGATGGTCTGGGGGGTCACAAGGTCGTATGCAGGGTGGATAGGGTATCATTGTGGTTCCGCAGGTCTAAGATGGATCAGACGGATAGGGGCAGGGAGATTCAGGTTTTCGCCTTGCCTGGTTCGCCGCTGTGTCCGGTAGAGGCGGTGAGGGCTTTCCTGGGGAGGCGCCCTGGGGCTTCGGGGTCCTTTCTGATGCATGCGGATGGGTCCCCGCTGTCCAAGTTTCAGTTTGTTTCTGTTTTTCAAAAGTGCTTGCAATCTTTGGGATTGGACGAAAAGGCCTTTTTGTCCCATTCCTCCAGGATCGGGGCGGCGGAGGCTGCTAGGTGTGGGTTGGATACTGAAGCGTGAAGCGCATTGGTAGATGGGAATCTAGGAGGTGTGCTTGTTTCAAAGTTATGTTCGTCCTCATTTGTTGGTGGGTTTGGAATATGGGTGGGGGCGAGTGGATAGTTTATATGGATGTTTTGGGGGTTTGGTTGCTGTGGTTACGGTGGTGTGCTTGTTTTTTCTCTTTCAGGTACGGTGCGGGCCCTGGTGTGGATACTGGGCCACTCATATGTGTTCTGGGGGGCTAAGAGGGCGGAGGTTAGGCCGGAAAGGCCGACAATTGGGGTTTCCTAGAGAGGAAGCTTGCATTCGTTGGCTGGGTGTGACGGGAATGCTATGGAGTAGAATGGTTCCGGAGGTGCATCGATTTTGGACCGGCCGCCTGACGCTTTATGGCTACACGTAGGTAGTAATGACTTGGGCGTTAGATCCATGCTAGACATCACGAGGGACATTAAGTTTGATGTCCTTTGCCTCGGCATGGCATTCCCGGACATGGTCATTGTGTGGTCCGACATGGTGGCTCTCTACTACATGGCGATTGGTTAGGTCATTGGAGGGGATTCATCGGGCGCAGAGGAATATTAATCTGGATGTTTCAAGGTTTGTGGTAAAGAATGGGGGTTTGGTGGTGCGCCACTTGGAATTGGGGGTGGACACATGGCGTTACCTTCGGGGGGATGGGGTACACCTGAATGCAGTAGGGATTGACATGTGGGCTTTGGGGCTGCAAGATGGCATCCAGGGGGCTCTCAGGGTGTGGAGGGGCTCCCAGGGGTAAGGTTTTCCCCTTGGGCGCTGTGGCGGGTGTTGGTCTTTGCGGGTGAAAGATGATACCTCAGAAAGCAGAGTTCAGGACCTGTCGGTGATATGGGTCCGGATATTGGCATTTCAGATAACGGAGGTTAACTGGAAGAATTGGTTACAGGGCACTGCGGTCACGGGTTGTCTCTGAGCCAGCCGGTCGGCTTGAGGCCAGTCAGTATATTGAGAGATACCGCAGTGCAAGATATGTATATTTTACATGGAGGGTGATCAAGGTTTTTTCCTGCAGAGACCAACACTAGGTGGACTGATGGGTTATAACAGATGTTATTATGTTAATGTTAATTTCAGGCCTTGTACTCACGACCGGATCTGTGCGCTGGAAACTGTCTGCCCGACAGTTTCCGGCGTACAAGGCTGATTTGTGTTTGGTTCCGCTGGCGTGTACACACCAGCGGACCAAATTCCCGTCGTACCGGAACGCGTGCACGTAAACTACGTACGACGTCACTATAAAGGGGAAGACCAAACTTAATGGCGCCGCCCTCTGTTCCTCTTTTGCTAGTTACGGGTTTGCTCGTGTTAGTGAAGGTTTGGTTAGAGCTGATTCGCGCTTCTCGGTCTCCAGGCTTTGACAGCGTGTATTCACGGGTTCAGTGCGTGTGCTTGCGGTAACGTAGTTGTCATTCGGCTATAGGCTAGCAGGTTGTTTCTGCTTTAGCAGTTGCATCCTGTGCGCTCGTATCTGTTTGTCACGCGTTTGTCGCAGGTAGTGCTGGATTTGCGAGTGCTTTCTGTTTCAGTGTGTTCTTGACTGACCAGCCGGCCGGTTTGAAGCCATGATGGAGCAGCAGCGTAAATTTTCGCGAGTTGGTGCTGTTTATGGGATGGCTGCTGGATATGTTCATTTGTCCAGTACTTTGGCCAGAAACAGGGGGCGGAGGCGTTTCTGGACCAAGAATTGGTTGCGCCAGCGTGACCAGTTCTCACATATGCCTCTGCTTAGGGAACTTCAGGAGAATAATCCTAATGACTTTAGGAATTTTCTCCGCATGACGGACCCCGTATTCAACAGTCTGCTGGAACTTCTGTCCCCCTATATCACGAGGCAGGACACTGTGATGCGCCAAGCCATCACGGCCGAGCAGAGGCTTATTGCCACGTTGCGGTACCTGGCGACTGGGAGGAGCCTGCAGGACCTCAAGTTCTCGACAGGCATCTCTCCGCAGGCGCTTGGGGTCATCATACCGGACACGTGTGCTGCCATCATCAAAGTTATGCATGAGGAGTATATTAAGGTAAGTTTCCTGGCTGTAATAATGTGGCCAACTAACTTTATTTTTATTTTCCCAGATATGCTGTGTGTTTAACTAACGTTACCTTTTCTCCCTATGCATGTTGATATCAGCTTTTACATGTTTTTTTCTTGACCTACCTGCATATTTGTCCCTTACCCAATATTAACCTGTCCAGCATGCTATCCTAGGGACAAACCCACCTTGCCATTTTTTAAAACAGGACTTTTTTTTTTTGTGTCCCCCCCCCCCCTTCAAACTTTTATTGTCCCCATCAGAGGGCTGTGGAGTCTCTTAATGAAGTGGCCCTATATATTTCATTTCCCAAATTCTCCATGCACATTTTTCTAATGCAATTTTAATACTGTGAACTGTCACAAGGATGCTTGTAGGATGTTTTGGTTACAAAGTACTAAATCTCTTTTTTTGTTTGTCCCCACAGCTACCCTCCACACCACAGGAATGGCAGTCTGTGGCTTCCCAATTTGCCCAGCGGTGGGATTTTCCAAACTGCGGTGGAGCAATAGATGGGAAACACGTCCGCATTGTGCCCCCACCCCGCTCGGGGTCCTACTATTATAATTACAAGGGTTATCATAGTATTGTGTTGATGGCGGTGGTGTCGGCACAGTATGAGTTTCTATATGTGGACGTGGGGAAGAACGGCCGGATGTCTGATGGGGGAGTGTTCGCACGGACTGATTTCTATGATCGTCTCCAAGCTGGTGGTCTGGCATTGCCACCAGATGAAGATAATGTGGAAGGACTTCCGTTTGTGTTCCTAGCGGACGAGGCTTTCGGGCTTGGTCCTCACCTCATGCGGCCTTTTCCCCAGAGGACCCTCACCTCAGAGAGGAGTGTGTTTAATTTTCGGTTGGCCAGGGCTCGGAGGGTAGTCGAGAATGCCTTTGGGATACTCACCAACCGGTTCCGCCTGTTCAGGACATCGATACATCTGGCGGAATATAAATTGGACACCGTTGTATTTGCCTGCTGCATTTTGCACAACTTTTTACGCAGGCACTCCCAGACGTACCTACCCGACATCGGTTCTGAGGCAAGACTACCCTCAGATCCCCTTCCCGGGCTGGACACTGGTCGCGCTGGCTTGGCCCCCCAATCAGCTCGTGAGGTACGCGACAAATATGTTGAGTACTTCATGGGTCGGGGGGCCATTGCTATGCCAGATCATATTTCTTTCTAATTCGGCCCCCAAAGAAAGGAATATTCTCAAAAATAATAAATAATTAGACCATTGGACTTTATACAGTTGTTTGTCATTAATGCTTTTTCTCTTTTTCTCTGTCTTCCTGGTTCTCTAACTAACTTCTTCAATTGTAATGCATAATTGATTTCTCCACTTTTAGTAACTAACCACATTTTGCACAGTATTCACTCATCTACAAACAGGGTATTGAGTCTAGAAATAAGAAGCAACTCCATTTGTAAATTTTGAGGTCAAGTATTTTAATTTTTGCTTGTTCATGACCCCAAAAATTATTTTATATTTTTTTCATTACTCCCTGCTTTTGTACTTAGGAGTCTACAAAATTTTTTTATTATTTTTTTTTTTTCAGGTAATTCAACCAAAAATATTATGCAGATTATACATTTATTAACAAGTTCACATTTTTTTTTATCAAATATAGTTAGATTTATTGTTTACATATATATATATATATATAGACTATTTTTGGTGGGGTGTTTACCGCCTTAATTTTTTTTTTTGGGCATATTTTTTATGCACAAAAAACAATAATTTTTTAACAATTTTTTTTGTTTTTGGTGTGTTTTTCAAAAAGTAAATTTTTAGGTGAGATTTTGGAGTCAAATCTCTACTTCACTAAATTCAGTGATTAGAGAGATTTATAATTCTATATATATATATTTTAAATTTTTTGGCGTTGTTTATTCTTTATGGTCTAAACTTTATAGTATCCCAAAATGTTCAACATGGTCAAAAAGAAACAAAATCCAATTCCAAAAATATAAAAACTCACAACAGCAGTCAGTCATGGTGTGCTTTCACACTGGAACACGCCAAAATTGGAAGATACACACATTCAGTGCAAACTCGCCAAATGTCATTGGTTCAACAGACAAATGGCCACATGTGCTATCTGACATCATGGGTGATCAATGTCTGTGTTCTGTGGGAGCAACCCCTTCCTCTCAACTACTTGAGGATGGAGGAGGGGGTTGGACCCACAAAGCACAGACATTAGATATTCTGTGATGGCAGATAGCACATGTTGGCACACTGTGTGTGTATCTTCAAATTTTGGCGTATTCATTATTAAAACTGTAAAAATGTTTGTGGGGGCGGGGGATGGGCGGGGGGTGTTTCAGTCTTTGACACGGCCCATCATGTCAATAATGTTTTTAAAATTAGATTCGATGACCATCATTCTTTGCCGCATATTGTCCATTTCCGTGCAGCATTCCAAAAGGACATTTGTTAAATTCTCTTCCATGACAACCATCCTTTCACGCATATTGTGCATTTCAGTGCTGCACTCCATTACCTGCCGAATAATTATAGCAGCACTTGCCTGTGAAAATATTGGCACACCATCCTCCTCCCCTAAAAAAAAAAAAAAAAATGGCATTTACAACATTATTTTTCGATGAGGCCTATCTACATATGTTTTTTTGAATCAAGCTAGGGTGACACTGACCTGATGGGCTTCTCCTTTCCACCTCTTCGACATCTTCTATCACTCCTCCTTCTTCCACCACCTCCCCATCATCTTCTATCACTCCTCCTTCTTCCACCACTTCCCCATCATCTTGGACTCCTCCTTCATCCATCAATCCACCTTCTTTCAATTCGCCAAATTGTTCTTCCGCCACTTGCCCTTCATCTGCTATAACTTCTAAGTCCAAAATTACTTCTTCCTCCTCTCTTCCTTCCTCCTTTCTTCCTTCCTCCTCTCCTTCCACATCCTCTTCTCCTTCCACATCCTCTTCTCCTTCCACATCCTCTTCTCCTTCCACATCCTCTTCTCCTTCCACATCCTCTTCTCCTTCCACATCCTCCTCCTCCTCCACATGTTGAGATGGCAGATTTTGGCCTTGTCTGGCCCTCTCTGCCTCCTCCAAATGCTGGCGACTTCTTTCCCCTGAAATAAACCAAAAAAAATGTAGACTCATCAGCACACAGATATTGGAGAGCATAAATCGCACACATTGCTTAGAAGATGCTTTCATTTAGTTACTTTTATCTTTCACCAAACCTACATTTTGCAATTACTTCTATATGGCAAGCTCTGATCCTGCCCCTTTTTAGCAAAGTGACACACATGGATGTCCCCCCTAAACTGTATTTCTGGGAGACCCTACCAAAACCCATTTTTGATTTGGGGAGACACAGGTGCTCTGCATTGCAGATGTGAAAACATCTGCTTTATTACCACTGTTTTTAGAATGAATCCTGTTTGCCTTTCCCATTCTCATAATTTTATTTTCTAGAACTAGCTTTTACACAATGTTTACAAACAAAGTTTTTGGCCAGTGAGCCATGTCCAGGTGTGTTGTTCCTGGAATAACCGAGCCTTTCTGAGAAACTATGTGATGTTACGTTGTTTACTAAGAACACTATTTGTAATTCTTACGCCATGGGCGGAGAAGAGGGCGGCGTTTAATACATACGCGGAGTGTAGAGAATGCAAACAACGTGTTTACGTCGGTTACGCGGAGAATCTTCGAGCGCATACAGAACATACACAGTTAACGCCATATTTCCTAAACTCATTGATTAGGGGCCTCGCAAAGGTGACGAGGGCGGGGTTTAATAAATACGCGGAGTGTTTAAAAGGTGCACGCCGTGATTACGCATCTTACGCGGTAATTAGGCGAGCGTGAGAAACGAGGAGCGAGAGACAGGAAGGTAAGGAAATTAAAAATGTGATCAGCAGAGGCCTTGAAAATGTAGACACATGGGATGGGGGTTTGGGCTGTTGGTTGCACCCTTTTTAAGCTATTCTGTCTATGGGGGTACCACAATGTTATTTTGGTATCCAAATGCTTTTGGACACCTCACAAAATAGAGATGTGAACAATGCTGTACCTCATTGACAAGTTTTTGAATGGTGTATTCAGATCAGGCAAAGTATTGTTCAAGTGTTGGTTGTACAGAGGTCATTAGGAAGTGTCTTTTATGTCATCCATTGTCAGGGGCATGAGATTTACACATGAAAGAGTGCCTAGATGAATACTGTCATTTGTAAGCATTGTTTAGTTTTCTATATTAAAAATATTTACTGCAATGTTAACAATGGCTCTGCATCTAGCAAATCAATGTTTGGTACAAGCAATGCGGCCGAGCTGCCAATCATTGTTTAAACAAGAGAGACTGTGTTTGTAATTAGATATAGGTAATAAATTTGAAGACACATATTAGATCAAGGTCAACGCTGATCCTTTTGAATATTTATTTTTCTGTGGTTTATGTTTTTGGAATCTAGACTCAAAAAGAAATATAATTTTTCAAAAAATACAATGGACCTCCTACAAACCAAGGAAGCTATAGAGGTCTTACTCCAAAAATATCAGGAGACGCCCATCCTGTGGAATTCCAAACACGCATTATATTGCAATAAAGAGGTACGAGCGGCAGCACTAGAAGAGCTAGCAAACTATATGCAAACTTGGGTGCCAGGATGCACTGCCAACATGGTGAAGGATAAACTTGCCAACCTCAGAAGCACATACAGGAGAGCATACAAAGCTAATAAAAGAAAAAAATCAGGAGCAGCAGCAAGACAAGCAAAGGAACCCAAACTGTGGTATTATAAACAGATGGCTTTTTTGCGGGACGAAATGGAAGGCAGGAAAACTATGTCGAGTCTTTCTTCCAACCTTTCCTCCATGCTACCTTCCAGCGGACCTTCCCCAGATGACCACAGCCCTGCAGAGTCGGAGGAAGAGGGCCTGGCTGACAGAGATGCAGATCTGCCACCCTTCGATGAGGAGGTATAGTAGTTTCCTCTATATTTCTGGCGTAAATAATTATTGGTGGATTAATGATTAGATATTGTAAAAAAAAAGCCAAGCTGGGAAAAAGCAAAAAAAAAGGTGTTCAGACAAATAGGTGTCAGAGATGACAACTGCAGGGGTCAGAAGTAGAGTGTATTCAAGTAATAATGAACAGAAAATACTAAACGAAAAACATGAAAATGAGTGTGGTTTTATTTAGCGAAATTGTAAAAAATGTCCTTTTTTTTCCACACAGGAAGAAGAGATCAGCCAGGAGGTGGCAGATCCTCAGGTGTCTGTCAGCCAGGAGGAGGCCGGGGTCAGTGGCAGCCAGGAGGAGGCCGGGGTCAGTGGCAGCCAGGAGGAGGCCGGGGTCAGTGGCAGCCAGGAGGAGGCTGGGCCCAGTGGCCTGCAGCAGGTCCCCCCGGCCAGGAGAACCACCACCAGCCAGTCTTCTCCCCCCCAGGTGAGGCCATCAGGCCGAAGGAGGCAGTTGAGGCCTGTGGAGGAGGCAAGCCTCCGCATGATACAGGAGGCAAGCGCCATCATGAGGGCCCCCCTCAACCCCACAGAGGCCTTCAGTGCCTCATTGGCCCATGATTTAAATGAAGGGGAGGAGGACCAGAGAAGACTGGCAAAGGCCCTGATGAACCAGGTCCTTTGGTGGATGCAGAGGGGCCTGCTGACCCCAGAGACTGGGCTATGTGACCCGGCCCGGCTTGCGGAACACCATCCTCCTGCTGCCACATCGACCCCACCTGCAAGACCCCGTGTTAGATCCGCTGGAAGGCTGCCTGGAGGGAAGGCTGGAAAGAGGAGGAAACGTTGATTTTCTGCCTTCCATTTCCTTCCACATAAAGGACATCTTGTTTGTACTACCACAGTTTGGGTTCCTTTGTTTGTGTGCTGCTGCTTCATATTTTTGTGTTTGGCTCCTGAGGCTTGGAAGTTTATCCTTCACCATGTTGGAAATGCAAGTTTGCATATAGTTTGCTATCTATTCTAGTGCTGCCGTTCTTTTTATTTTTTGTGATGACATTTGCCTGAATAAAAGGCTTTTTGCTTTCATTTGAAAACATGTCTATTGTTTGTTATACTGTGGGGATTATTAGGCAGCAAACCTTTAATAAATATACAATGCGTAATTTACAAAGGACACACTCCTTGGGGGGGGGGGGGACATTTGGTGTGCCAACATGGTTTAATATTCTCTAATGAAACACAAAAAAAAAAAAAAAAAATTTAAAAAATAAAAAAAACATGTAAAAAAAAACTATTTTAACCACTTGACAACTGGGCACTTAAACACCCTTAATAACCAGACCAATTTTCAGCTTTCGGTGCTCTCACATTTTGAATGACAATAACTCAGTCATACAACACTGTAACCAAATGAAATTTTTGTCCTTTTTTTCCCACAAATAGAGCTTTATTTTGGTGGTATTTGATCACCTCTGCGGTTTTTATTTTTTTCGCTATAAATGAAAAAAGAACGAAAATTTTGTAAAAAAATGAATTTTTCTTCATTTCTATTATAAGATTTTGCAAAAAATGAATTTTTCTTCATAAATTTGGCCTAAAATGTATACTGCTACATATCTTTGGTAAAAAAAAAAAAAAAAAATTTGGATATTATTTAGTCTGGGTGAAAGTTATAGGGTCTACAAGCTATGGTACCAATTACTGAAAATTTATCAATTTGATCACATCTGAAGTACTGACGGCCTATCTCATTTCTTGAGACCCTAACATGCCAGAAAAGTACAAATACCCCCTAAATGACCCCTTTTTGGAAAGAAGACATTCCAAGGTATTTAGAAAGAGGCATTGTGAGTTTTTTGAAGTTGTAATTTTTTCCCACAATTCTTTGCAAAATCAAGGTTTTTTTTTTTTTTTTTTTTTTTCCCACAAAAGTTTCATATTAGCAGGTTATTTCTCACACACAGCATATGCATACCACAAATTACACCCCAAAACACATTCTGCTATTCCTCCCGAGTATGCCGATACCACATGTGTGAGACTTTTACACAGCGTGGCCACATACAGAGGCCCGACATGCAGGGAGCACCATCAGGCGTTCTGGAACACCCAGACCAATTCTGACATTCCTCTCCTACATGTAAAAATCATCATTTATTTGCTAGAAAATTACATAGAACCCCAAAACATTATATATGCTTTTTTAGCAAAGACCCTAGAGAATACAATGGCGGTCGTTGCAACTTTTTATCGCGCATGGTATTTGCACAGCAATTTTTCGAACGCATTTTTTTGGGAAATAAAACAGTTTTGTGCTTTTTAAAAAAAAAAACATTAAAGTTAGCCCAATGTTTTTGCATAATATGAAAGACGAAGTTACGCCGAGTAAATAGATACCCAACATGTCACCCTTCAATATTGCACACGCTTGTGGAATGGCGCCAAACTTCGCTACTTAAAAATCCCCATAGGTGACGTTTTAAATGTTTTTACTGGTTACATGTTTTTAGTTACAGAGGAGGTCTGGGGCCAAAATGATTGCTCTCGCTCTAACGTTCGCAGCGATACCCCACATGTGTGGTTTGAACACCGTTTTCATATGTGGGCGGGACTTACGTACACATTCGCTTCTGTATACGAGCACGCGGGAACAGGGGCGCTTTAAATATTTATTTTTTATTTTTATTGTTCATTTTACTTAATTTATTTTAGTTTGACACGTTTTTCCCCAAAAATAAATGTTTTGATCACTTTTATTCCAATTACAAGGAATGGAAACATCCCTTGTAATAGGAATATAGCATGACAGGTCCTCTTTACAGTGAGATATGGGGTCAATAAGACCCCACATCTCACCTCTAGGCTGGGAAGCCTGAAAAAAAACAAGAAAAAAAACGATCCTGGCTTCGATCGCAGCGGTGAGTCAGAAGAAGCACCGGAGGGCGAAGGGAGTGGGGACGTCCCTTTTTGCCTCCCGTAAGAACGATCAAGAGGCGGAACAGCCGCCATGATCATTCTTATGGTGTAGAGAATCGCCGGCTGAAAAAAATGATATCTGAATGATGCCTGTAGCTGCAGGCATCATTTAGATATCCCTGCACAAAGTCAAGGACCTCATATGACGTGGGCGGGAAGTGGTTAAAACACATTTTTTTCCCCAGAGTATTTTCTGGGTATTGCAAAGTATTGGTGTGGGGGTATTGCAGAGTATTGGTGCGGGGGTATTGCAGAGTATGGTGTGGGGGTATTGCAGAGTATTGGTGCGGGGGTATTGCAGAGTATTGGTGTGGGGGTATTGCAGAGTATTGGTGCGGGGGTATTGCAGAGTATTGTGTGGGGGTATTGCAGAGTATTGTGTGGGGGGTATTGCAGAGTATTGTGTGGGGGGTATTGCAGAGTATTGTGTGGGGGGTATTGCAGAGTATTGTGTGGGGGGTATTGCAGAGTATTGTGTGGGGGGTATTGCAGAGTATTGTGTGGGGGGTATTGCAGAGTATTGTGTGGGGGGTATTGCAGAGTATGGTGCGGGGGTATTGCAGAGTATGGTGCGGGGGTATTGCAGAGTATTGTGTGGGGGGTATTGCAGAGTATTGTGCGTGGGGTATTGCAGAGTATTGCGCGGGGGGTACTGCAGAGTATTGCGCGGGGGGTATTGCAGAGTATTGCACGGGGGGTATTGCAGAGTATTGCGCGGGGGTACTGCAGAGTACTGGCAGGGGGTACTGCAGAGTATTGCGCGGGGGTATTGCAGAGTATTGCGCGGAGGTATTGCAGAGTATTGCGCGGAGGTATTGCAGAGTATTGCGCGGAGGTATTGCAGAGTATTGCGCGGGGGTATTGCAGAGTATTGCGCGGGGGTATTGCAGAGTATTGCGCGGGGGTACTGCAGAGTATTGCGCGGGGGTACTGCAGAGTATTGCGCGGGGGTATTGCAGAGTATTGCGCGGGGGTATTGCAGAGTATTGGTGCGGGGGTATTGCAGTGTATTGAGCAGGGGTATTGCAGAGTATTGCGCGGGGGTATTGCAGAGTATTGCGCGGGGGTATTGCAGAGTATTGCGCGGGGGTATTGCAGAGTATTGCGCGGGGATATTGCAGAGTATTGCGCGGGGGTATTGCAGAGTATTGCGCGGGTGTTTTGCAGAGTATTGCGCGGGTGTTTTGCAGAGTATTGCGCGGATGTTTTGCAGAGTATTGCGCGGGTGTTTTGCAGAGTATTGCGCGGGTGTTTTGCAGAGTATTGCGCGGGTGTTTTGCAGAGTATTGCGCGGGTGTTTTGCAGAGTATTGCGCGGGTGTTTTGCAGAGTATTGCGCGGGTGTTTTGCAGAGTATTGCGCGGGTGTTTTGCAGAGTATTGCGCGGATGTTTTGCAGAGTATTGCGCGGGTGTTTTGCAGAGTATTGCGCGGGTGTTTTGCAGAGTATTGCGCGGGTGTTTTGCAGAGTATTGCGCGGGTGTTTTGCAGAGTATTGCGCGGGGGTATTGCAGAGTAATTGCGCAGGGAAGGCAGAGCATTGCAGAGTATTGCGCAGGGAAGGCAGAGTATTGCAGGGGTTAATGCAGGGATGGCTGAGCAGGGATGGATGGATCTGTGACTGCAATAGTCACAGATCCATCCCACACTGCTGCTGCCATCCGCGCTCTCCTCTCACACTGTACCGATCGGTACAGCGAGAGGAGGGAGGAACCGGCGTCATCAGATGACGCCGGTTTGTTTACCTGTGATCGCGCCGTCATTGGACGGCGCGATCACATGGTAAAAGACCGGCGTTGCCGGTCAGTTACCGTGATCTGTGTAGCGCCGGGTCTCATAGACCCGGCGCGCACAGAATTTTCTGTGTGCGCGCCCGAGGCGGCGCGCATTACTGCTTCTGGTGGGCGCCGTTTCAGAACGGCGACCCCCAGTTAAGCAACCACCTTGCCGCCGTTTGTAGACGGCGGCTGGTGGTTAAGTGGTTAAATGGTGACATAACTAGAAACAACAAAAAAAAAAAGAAAATATGCACATTCCTTTACAAAAATGACTACTATAAATTATGGAGGACCACCAACCAAAACACACGTCTGGCATAGAAAACATTATTAAAGGATTACATCACAAGCAAGAAATGTGACATTTCAGTATGGGACAACTCTATTGAAATTGCATCAGCAAGAGAACGGGGTTATTCTAGCAAGAGAAGAATTAATAAAACGAGGCTTGAAAATGTGGTTTAGTGCGCCTTTTTAAGACATTGTTCTCTTGCTAGAATAAAAGGTTTCTAATGACGAATGTGCCATATCCCAAACAAACGCGAGTTTTACCTGAACGAGCGCTCCCGTCTCCTCATTTGGACTGAGCATGCGCGGGGTTTTTGTACGCTGCTTTTGTGTACAGACGACCGAACATGTCTGACGGACACGATTCCAGCAGACTGTTTTAAAGCAAGACCAGGAAACAGTTGTTCGTTGGAAAACGGTCTGGCCGACGATTGTTTGCTGGAATCCTGTACGTTGCTGCCTACACACGAACGAACATGTCCGCTGAAACTGGTCCGCGGACCAGTTTCAGCAGACATGTTTGGTCCTGAGTACGGGGCCTCAGAGTTGTTTAATAAATAAGGCTGCTACGGCCTATTTTCCCCAACTTCCGGTGTGGTCTCAAATTAATGAGGTAATGGGTTGGAGGTTGTGGTTTAAAGAGTGTTGTTGGTAAAGGAAGTGCATCTGTTATACTATAGTCAGGGTTGATCCGCCCTATAGGCTCACTATGCAAGCTGCTTAGGGCCCCGCAAAGCTGCGGAGGTCCCCCCCAAATTACTAGAGGCCCCGCCTGGTGAGAAGTCATTTTCAGCCCCTCACCCCGCTTCTCAACTCGCTGGCTGCATGGGAGAAGAGGTAAGAAGTCAGCATCCCCGCTTCTCACTTTAATGTAAGTTGTCATTTCTGACAGCAGAACACCCCCTCCCCCCGCTTCTCAACTTTAATCTTTATTTAATGTGACATGTCACTGTCAGCAGTCCCCCCCCTCCCCTTCTCAACTTTAATGTGACATGTAATTTTGCTCAGGGCCCCAGGGAGGTCAGGATCGTCACTGACTATAGTCCTCATGTAGTTTATATTTTTAGGTCAGAACAGGAGCCTCGTTCTGACTTACATGGTAAATAATTATTTATTTACTTTCACATTTATCATGAAAGGCTTTAGCCTGCTGTCGCAATTTCTAGACTAGTAGATGAGTTTGAGTTTGATGAGCACCCTGTGAATCAAACCCAGGCCTATTAGCTCATCCCTAGACCTGATTTGTAGCGTGCATTTTGGACACAGTTCATCAGCTTACCTACTAACATTTCCCTTCCCAGGTCTATAAAATACAAGCTGATTCAAGTTATATCCATGGCTGCCAAAATACATATATCACTGCCAGGTTGAAATACCCCTCTTTATTAAGAAAACAATAAGTGTCAAGGAACATTAGGATATGTTAAAAAGTGAACAAAACAACAATTTCAACAACATTTTAACCCATTAATGGAGGTTAATGAATGCATGTACAAGTACAGATATAAAAAATAAACTGGTGTTAGTGTTTTGACTCTTCCAAGGACCTGTCACTTCAGAACAGATGACATAAAAACGTGTGCCAATGGGCAATGCAAATCAACGCAATGCACATAAAAATGCATGTTAAATGTACATCAGCACACATGCATTTTTGATGCATTGTGGTGAGTTATTATGTGTAGCATGGTGTGAAAGGACCCTTTATGTAGCTGACACACCCCCTACCCCTGCTTTAGCTAGTTCAATTTGGGTTCTAATCACAATGAAGCAACAAGGGGTTGGTGGCAGCTGAGTTTTACCTGAGTATTGCCCAGAAATGTACCACCTTTATTGGGGTTACAAAGAATTAGGAAGCCATAAAAATCAGATTTACTTTTAACCACTTGCCTACTGGACAGGCCAATTTTCACCTTTCAGCGCTGTCAATTCACAATTGTGTGATCATTCTGCACTGTACCCATATGCCATTTTTGTCATTTTTTTCCACACAAATATAGCTTTCTTTTAGTGGTATTTAATCACCACTGCTTTTTTTTTTTTAATGCCTAAACAAAGAAAAAAAGAAAAAAAATGTTTTCATAGTTTGTTATAAAATGTTGTAAGCAGGTTTTCTTGTTTTCCTTCACTAATGTGCACTGATGAGGCTTCACTGATCGTTGGCCCTGATGGTCACTGATAGGTGGCACTGATGGGCACCGATGAGTCTGCATGGGTAGGTGGCACTGATGGGCACTGAGAGGTGGCACTGAATGGCAATTATAGGTGGCATTATTAGGAGGCACTAAAAGGCTTCACTAATAGGTGGCACTCATGGGCACTGATAGGCGGCACTCATGGGCATTGGTAGGCGGTATTGATAGGTGACACTGATGAGGAGGCACTGATGGGCACTGGTTGGCAGCACTGATGAGCACTAATTGGCAGCACTGTTGGGCCTGTACTGATAATCAGGACACTGATAATCAGTGCCCTAATTATCAACGTAGATGTCCCTTTAACACAAGCCGATCATCAGCTCTCCTCTCCTCCCCTCACGCTGTCAGAGTGAGAAAAGGAAAGCCGATAACTGGCTTGTGTTTAAATTGTGATCAGCTATTATTGCACACATGGTAAAAGGCCACTGTGATCGGCCCTTTATCCCGATCTGTGAGTCCGAAGGATCGCAGCGTGATCACTAGAGGACATCGATGGATGCCCTCCCCGCAAAGTAAGCCCACGCTGTAGCTGTCTTTCGGCTCAGCAGGGAAGGGGTTAAAATGCACCGATAGATGATTGTAGAGTCAAAGCAAGGTACATGCATTTATGTATCAGTTTTCATGGAAATTCGTCTTTAATCTGGTGTCTGACTCCACTCCAGTGGAGATATAGCTGCAGGGGGAAATCAAAGGGCATAGGCTGGCTGCCCTAACATGAGATGGCTTCTTAACTAAACTCTCCTTTGTATGCTGCATTCAACTGCAAAAAAGAAAAACTGTATTTGGCATTTTGTGATTTATTTTTGTGCACGTTTACTTTTAATATGTTTTATCATTAAAGGGGTTGTAAAACCCTCAAGGTTTTTAACCTTAATGCATTCTATGCATTAAGGTTAAAAACCTTCTGTAGTGCAGCAGCCCCCAGAGCCCCCTTTTACTTACCCAATTGTTTTACTTTACTTACCCAATTGTTCCAGCGACGGGGACGAGCACAGAAGCTCCAGCTGCTGTTTGGGGTCCTCATTGGATAAATTAATAGCAGCACAGCTATTGGCTCCCACTGCGGTCAATCAAACTCAGTGACACGGTAGCTGGGGGCGGGGTCGAGTCCTGCTGTCTGTGTCAATGAACGTAGCAGCAGGACTCCGGCACTCGAGAAGAGGAGGAGCCAGGAGCGCCTCTAAGGGACCTCAGAAGAGGAGGATCAGGTCCGCTCTGTGCAAAACCCTTGCACAGAGAAGGTAAGTATGACATGTTTGTTATTTTTTTTTAAAACTAACCTTTATAACCCTTTAAGGCAATCCCTGAGCAATTAAACATGGGCAGGGACCAGAGATGCAGCCTGCAACCTACCATTGGAAAAAAAAGTGCTAAGCCTAAACCACCTTTCTTGCAAGATAAAATAAAATGCTTACAAGCGATCCATGAGCTAGCCTGCTCTGCTATACAATGTCAGAGTGGGCCTGCACCACAGGTGTGAATTTGTGACTGAGAAGCTGCATTTTAACTACTTCAGGGTTTTGAATACATAAGATAAGAGATAAGGATAAGAGATACTTCCTAAAAAAAATTATCAAAGTTTTTGACATGTATCTGTTATTGTCCAGCTCCTCTCCCTCTGCTGCCATTCCCCCCACTGCTATTACTGGCAGTAGTCAGCTATCAAAATGACAGTAGAGACGGCTGACAAAATGAAATCGCTCCTTTGTAAAATGTCTTTTGGAGATAGTTTGCCACTGAGTCACTGAGGAAATATTATGACTCAAGGTAGACTTGTTGTATTTACTATTTTATTCAGAATAGTAAATGTGACCTTTGATCTGTATAGTATCAGTTAAATAAACTTTACAAGTTAACCTTTAAAAAAAAAAAAATATATATATATATATATATATATATATATATATATATATATATATATATATATATTCCTATTTACCCTGTATTAACCCTTGGTTAACCTTTATTAACCCAAATTAACTATTTTCTGTAAAATTTTTGCTAATTTATTTTATTCCTATTTTTACTCTTACAATTTATTTTTTGCGTTCATTTGTTTTGCACTTCAGTGTTGCATGAAAATGTGCATAACTAAAAAGAAAAGCCTTTTAGTGTTGTTTAAAATGGACAAATTATATGATAAAATAAATACTTTTTTTTCACGATAAGACTACTGATGAAAACAGAAAAAGGGACTTTTTTACTTTTTTTTTGTTTATAGCTACTGTATGAAATGATTTTTTATTTTTTTTTTGAAAAACATAAAAAAAATATATATATTGCCAAAAGTGAGCCTGTTTATTACTTTATCTTACACAATAACAAAGTTATTACCAAATAACCAGGCCCAATAGTAGAAATGTAAAAATGTCACTGGTCCATATAGGGGTATAAGAGGTAAATTTTTTGGGGGTGCGCACTCTTTTTTCAATCACATTCATTAACAATTGAGTGTCCAGGCTAGACCACTGTCTGGGGGTGGCTCAATTTGGGCTTCATGTACTAGACTGCCCCATTGCAGGACCTTCAAACACAAAAGAACTGTGACTAAAAACCTGGGATAAGGGTTTTTTTTTTTTTTTTTTTTTTTGTGGGAATTAATATATTTGAACATTTGTTTATCAGTTTAAGTGTTTGAGTTGCATACACTTTAAATAAACTGAGCTTCTGTGGTTGAACGGTATTGAGAGCATTAGGAAAAGAGCCTTGGATGCCAACTTTATTAGGGTTGCAAACATATTTGGGTCAGAGAGGCTTCTGTAATATGATCTATTTTAATTATCTTTGAAACGTTGTCAACAGCCTGATAATGTGGCATGAATCCAAACAGATCTTTATGTATCAATGGATTAAGATATATATTAAATCAATTTGCAAAGATTAGTGTAGATATGTTAAAGGAGACATATTGGTAACTGTACAAGCCTGCATAAAAATCCCTGACAATATAAAGGTACAGTATAATAATTCACAAAAAGCTGTTTTTTATAATAAGAAAGCAGTCCTTGAGCTCCAAATGAATGATGGTGCCTAGACGAGGAATATGTAAACTTGATACTATCAGTCTGCTGCAGGCAGGATGAATCATTTTCTTGGTCTCCACTCTCCACTTCCCTGCTGATCAGACTGTAACATTGTAATTTTATTCACAAGGTGAAAAGTTGCATTACAGCTTGCTAACGCTTTCTAAATTATTCCAACCCCTTCTTCTTCTTAACATCTTAATGAAGAAACAATGCAGGCTGTGAATGATGCCACACAAGGATGATTTTTCTAACGCTCGCATGCAGGGCTGTCTTAATAGCATCATGGGCCCCTGGGCAAAGTAATGCTCTGGGGCCCCTACAATGGAGACGGAGAATCCTTCCGGGCATTCCAAGCCTTTCGGTGCAAACAGTGCTGGACAGCTGGGCTCACCATGACACCATCCACAATGCTACTTCCGCAGGTGGGCTATTAGTGCTGCCGACTCAGCAGCTCCCACTCCAGCTCCTACCCCGCAGCCTTTAAGTCCCGAGCATTCAAGCTGCATGGGGCGGGGTCAGAGCATCACTGGCTCTTCGGCCCTGTACCTCCCTACTGGCTGTGAAATAATAGGTATCGTTCTGCACAGCATGGGGCACTGCTGCCAGCCTGCCTCTCCTGTGTATCCATCACTCTCAGTGCCATCATGGGTCCCCCAATTTCAGGGCAGCGTGGGCTCAAGGACCAGCTACTTTGGGGAAAGTGCAGGGGCCCCCCATACAGCTGGGGCCCCTGGGCAGTGTCCAGGTGTGCCCTCTCATTAAGACGGCCCTGCTCGCATGGAGGTAGAAAGCTCTTGTGAAGGGGGAGCCATGACAGCCGCTGAGGGACCCCAGAAGACGTGGATCGAGGCCACTGTGTGCAAAACGAGCCACACAGTGGAGGTAAGTATAACTAGCTAGATTCAGGTAGAGTTAGGTCGGCGTATCAGTAGATACACCGACCTAACTCAGAATCTGTGCCGACCTATGTTTAAGTGTATTCTCAAACAGAGATACGCTTAAACATATCTAAGATACGACGGCTTGCGCCGCCCTATCTTAGGTTGCAATATTTCAGCTGGCCGCTAGGTGGCGCTTCCATTGCGGTCGGCGTAGAATGTGTAAATCAGTAGATACGCCTATTCACGAACGTACACCCGGCCGCCGCAGTACATTTACGCTGTTAACGTAAGAGATAGAGATAGGCCGCCTAAAGTTAAAGCTGCCCCCTAGGTGGCGTAGCCAATGTTAAAGTATGGCCGAAATTCGAAAATTTTACGTCGTTTGCCTAAGTCGTCCGTGAATAGGGATTTACGTCGTTTACGTCCACGTCTAAATCAATAGGCCCGTGCGGCGGACTTAGCCGCAATGCACACTGGGAAATGTAGGCGCCCGGCGCATGCACAGTTAAAAAAAAACGTCAATCACGTCGGGTCAAGCCTCATTACCATAAAACCCGCCCCCTCAGACAAATTTGAATTAGGCGCCCTTACGCCCGCCCGCTTTAGGCTACGCCGCCGTAACTTAGCAGGCAAGTACTTTGAGAATCTGGGCCTCGCTAACTTACGGCGGCGTAGCCTAAACACGCTAAGCTACGCCGCCGCAAAGTTGCGGCCATCTCTCTGAATCTGGCTAAACATGTTTGTTTGTTTTTTGTTTACTTTAGTGTCACTTTAAGTTGCTCTGACTTAGAAAAAGGTTCCTGTACTACTTTGGGGTGACTTTGGAGCAGCTTACATTCACGTATTTTAAAGAAGTAATTTGCAAGGCATTTGCAAGCCGCGCTGAGGTCGCACTGTGCAGGGCGGCTTCAGAGTCGGATGACTTTGAAGCTGCCACTGTGTGAACAGGCACTTAAAATTCATGTATTATAATAATAATTATAATAATATTTAGAGAACTTAGTAGTTGAAGCTGCTAAAAGAAAGGTGACTCCCCTCCTTCACTTTCCCTGTCTGCCCTGTTCAGATAAGAGGGAGATAAAGAGAAAACCTAAAGAACAACTGCTTGTGCTATGTGAATACTGTGTCAAGGGTGCACCCTCTGTTTATTTTTTATCTGTAAAACAAAATTGCTATATAATTGGTAAAAATGGTCACAATAAAAAATTTATAAAGCAGAGAGAATTTTCAAGGTTAAAAAAAAAAAAAACAATACACCATATTATTATACACGTAGTTATCTTTTAAAGAAAATAGATTTGTTGCAAGATACGTATCTGTAAAGTGAATACATAAACCAATCTTTCTGATATGCTTAGTCATAAGGCATTGATTTATAGTTTTTTTTTTATTTTTAAATGACAAGCATGCTATCCACTTCAGCTCCGGACCATATTGCTGGTCAAAGACCAGGCCACTTTTTGCGATTCGGCACTGCGTCGGTCGTGTGACGTGGCTCCCAAACAAAATTGGCGTCCTTTTTTTCCCACAAATAGAGCTTTCTTTTGGTGGTATTTGATCATCTCTGCGGTTTTTAGTTTTTGCGCTATAAACAAACATAGACCGACAATTTTAAAAACAATAATATTTTTTACTTTTTGCTATAATAAATACCCCCCAAAAATATCTAAAAAAATATATTTTTTCCTCAGCTTAGGCCGATACGTATTCGTCTACATATTTTTCGTAAAAAAATCGCAAGCGTTTATTGATTTGTTTGCGCAAAAGTTATAGCATTTACAAAATAGGGGATAGTTTTATGGCATTTTTATTAATATTTTTTTTTTTACTAGTAATGGCGGCGATCAGTGATTTTTATCTGTACTGCGACATTATGGCGGACACTTCGGACACTTTTGACACATTTTTGGGACCATTGGCATTTTTATAGCGATCAGTGCTATAAAAATGCATTGATTACTATAAAAATGCCACTGGCAGGGAAGGGGTTAACACTAAGGGGTTAATTATGTTCCCTGTGTGTGTTCTAACTGAAGGGGGGTGGGACTGACTAGGGGAAATGACTGATCGCTGTTCATACATTGTATTAAACAGACAATCAGGCATTTCTCCCCCTGACAGGACCTGGACCTGTGTGTTTACACACACAGCTCCCGATTCTCGCTCTGTAATGAGCGATCGCGGGTGCCCGACGGTGATCGCGACCACCAGCCACGCGCGTCAGGGGCGAGGGTGGGGTGCGCTCGCTCCCCTATTGACTGCTCGGCGAGATGACGTATAGCTACATGATCTCGCCCAGCAGAGCCGACCTGCCGCCGTATAACTGAGGCGGCTGGTCGACAAGCAGTTATACTTAGGTGCTCTGTGCAATGGTTTTGCACAGAGCAGCCACAAACCTCCTCTTCTGGGCTCCCCTGCTGGCACTCTTGGCTTCTACTCCTCTCTCTGTGTGTCCCCTTAGCCAGCTGCTTGCTATGGGGAACACCTGCAGGCTCACTCCCAAGCCATGCTGCCTGCTTGTGTAGCAGCGTGTCTTGGCCCTGCCTCCAGTCCCTCTTCACAGTATTTGATTAACAGCAGCAAGAGCTAATTGCTATGCCCATGCATGGTAGCATAACAGCATACTAACGAAAGAGCTCTGTTCCTATTTCCACCTACATTTAAATCTATAAGGCTACTTTCACATTGGGGCGTTGCGCCGCTGCCAGTAAAACACCGCTATTTTGGCATCTAGATTGCGTGGCTCAGTCCTGACTTGCTGTGAATGTTGCAAATCTCACCCAGATATGTGAATAGGCATTGTTAGTTGAAGGTTTCTGGGACTACTTAGCTGCATCATCTCAACCTCCTGTCTTTCAGAAGGCCTGACTTGCTGTCAGTGACTCTTGAGATTGCCGCATCCAGTTCTGGGCCAAAGAGGAACTTATCACTAACTAGAATCATGCAGCAACTCTGCTTTAGAGATGGATCCACTGCAGAGCGTTTCAGTCACAGGGCCCTAGAGGCACCTCTGATGGTATCTGTGGCCACTGAGAAGTGACCTCAACCAGACAGGTCACTTCTCTGACAAAATCCACAAACAGCTTGAGCTCATCCAGGCTACAGATGATTTAATCCTCTGGTAAATCATGGATGATAGCTGTCTCCATATTCTGGGTCCAAACCCTTGCACTTGCCAACATAGTAAGGGCAATTGCAGCTTTAAATGCTTTCATCACATTATGATATGATTTTCAAAGATCTATGTCGATCCTTCAATCAAAGATATTGCATAAGGAAGCCAAGTCCTCCAAAGAGACTTGAATGACTGTGGCATTCACAATATGTACCACATAAAACTGTTTAGAAAACTCTAATGCCCCGTACACACCATCACTTTATGTGATGAAAAAAAATGACGTTTTTAAAAACGTCACTTTAATTGACCGTGTGTGGGGGAAAACGTTGTTTTATGTCTTCTAAAAAACGACCAAAAAAAATTGAAGCATGCTTCAATTTTATGTGTCGTTTTTCAAAACGTCAACTTTTACTTCACAGAAATTGACCGTGTGTAGCAAAAAACGTAGTTTAAAACGACGTTTTTTCACCCGCGCATGCCCAGAAGCTACTTTCCAAGCTTCAATGGAAAAAGTGGTGAGAACGTAACCTCGCTTTGCTAGAACATTGTGAGAAAAACGATGGTGTGTAGGCAACTTCGTCTTTGAAAATTGAAGTTTCAAAAACGTCATTTTTTACTTCACAGAAAACTTCGTTTTTTTTCATCACATAAAGTGATGGTGTGTATGCGGCATTAGGCCACGTACACACGACCGGTCCATCCGATGAGAATGGTCCGACGGACCGTTTTCATCGGTTCACCGCTGAAGTGGCCTGATGGTCTGATGTGCGTACACACCATCAGTTCAAAAACCGATCGGGTCAGAACGCGGTGACGTAAAACACACGACGTGCTGAAAAAATTGAAGTTCAATGCTTCCAAGCATGCGTCGACTTGATTCTGAGCATGCGCGGGTTTTGAACCGATGCTTTTGTGTACTAACCATCGGTTTGGACCGATGGTCAGGTGTCTGTCGGTTCGATTTTAAAGCAAGTTCTCTAATTTTTGTCCGAAGGACAACAGACCAATGGGCCGTACACACGGTCGGTTTGGACCGATGAAACTGGACATCAGGCCGTTTATGCTGCCATGTAGATACCAGTAAATAATGTTTTTGGGGGTTTTCTAGCCAAAAATGCAGATTTTACCCCTAAAAAACTGTAAAATTTAAAGATTGCTTTAGTAGTATAGTGGCTATTACACGTAATTACAAACTTATTGCTGAATTAATATGTTTATACCAGAGGCGTATCTAGTGAAAATAGCGCCTATGGCAAGCACTGAAATTGTGCCCCTGTCGAAACATTTAAAACCCATCTTTTAGATAACCTTAACAAAAAAATAGCTAACAAAACTAGTGATATTTATCATCCCTTGTGATACCTTTGGTAGTGACATATCCTCTTTATGGAGAAATCTGGGGTTTATTAGACCCCTGATCCCTCCTCTGCCCTCCAAGGCCAGGTAAATGCAGAACCAATACTGGAAGTGATAAAATCTTCATCACTTAAGGCCTCAGTTTTCACAGAGGAGAGGGAGAAACTGATGTTCCTCCTTCTTTGTGCGCTGCCAATCCGACCAGATGGAATGGGAGAGCCTGGGAGAACAGGGGAGGGCTGTGGCTAAACGCAGCAGGGGTAGCGCTGCCATTGTCAATTAGCAAAGGTGCTGAAAAGGAGATCCTGCCTATGCTCAGGAGGAGGGAAGAAGAGACCCTCAGACCCTGGTAAGTGCCTTCCTCCCAGCCACTCATCAGCGCCCCCTTCATATGGCGCCCATGGCACTTGCCATGGCTGCCATACCCTAGATACGCCACTGGTTTATACCTACAATTTAAAAATGGTTCTAGTTTAAATGCACTGCAAAATTCAGCTATGTGCTAAGAATCATTCTACATGCCAACCCAGTGCCGATCCTGACCTCCCTGGGGCCCTAAGCAAAATGACATGGCACATTAAAAATGAGAAGCGGGGGGCGCTGACGACAGTGACATGTCTCATTAAAGAAAGTTGAGAAGCGGGGGGAGGGGGTGTTCTGCTGTCGGAAATGACTCAGCCAGCGAGTTTAGAAGTGGGGTGAGGGGACGAAAATGACTTCTCACCAGGCGGGGCCTCTAGTAATTTGGGGGGCCCTTTCGCAGCTTTGCGGGGCCCTAAGCGGCTTGCATAGTGAGCCTATAGGGAGGATCGGCCCTGTGCCAACCAATCAAATGATAGTTTCTTGAAGGTAGTTCCTGACTGTTTTGTATGGGTTCTTGAGTACTGCAAACTATGCTGCAATGAGCATCATTTTATTTAACCTTTTTGGGGTCAGCATTTTGTATGTGCTGTAAACCACAGTAACCCACCTATTACTTTGCTTTTCCCATACTCTGTCAAAATGCTTGACACGTAATATAATTTAAATACCTAAAATAAACATAGATTAATTTTCATTTAAATAGTTTTGCAGTTATTAGTATATTTCAATTTTCATTTTGCTAGCTAGTGTAAAGTACAATTAGTGGATGCAGCTAGGAGCACACTATTTTTTTTAAAGCGGTGAAATGTGACTGGCCTGTTAAGAAAATCACTTTTGTCCTCACAGCATGTCTTATTTTTGACACTGGATGCCATGGGAACCGTTGCCATGGAAACTTTACCCACATGAGTGCTTTAATAGTTTACTCTTTTAGTTTTTGATAGACATTAGTGAATGGGTACTGCTTTCATTTTGTAAATTATACCAACAAATTGAGTGCCTGAATATTTATAGTCAATTGCAGGTACAGAGAAATGTATTCTTTGCTGATTTGTGCAATTTAAGGCATAACCTAGTTATGTAACATAAGCGCATTGCTTTCAGTTATTCTTACTGTGAAGTAGATCTAACAACATACTTTAACCCACTTCAGTGTCTGATGATCACTGAGCTACAAAATGTAATTAGAACAACACCTTGCAAATATATTAAAATACATCATTTGTGCTAGACACAGAATAACTGAATCTTTAAATTGGCTTAAATTAATTAATATGAGATATGTTTATGTGTAAAGACCATAAGCATTGATCATTTAATTATAATTATTTATAAGGACTGAGGTGTGAGGTGTGGAAACACTAATAAGTGCGAACAGCGGTTTGGCTGTTTTCTTAGATTCAGCCACTTTTATTGTTTTATATATATATATTGTTTGTGAATTTCACTATATTAGGTTAGGTTGCACTGATTGATTTACACTTTATTTACATAAGCATTGAACCCCTTGCTTTCTAAAATAATACAAAATTGTACTAATAAAAATACTAATAATACAATATTAAAGCGGAGGTTTCGTAGCCAATCTTTTTTTTTTTTTTTGGAGCATTCAATGTGGTTTCCCAATACAAAGTACTACTCACCTGTTTGGTGTATTCAAATGTCCCCTGTGCGTTTTCTTCTAAAACAAGAACTTTTAAAACACAGTTTCCATTTTGCTTGTGGGCATTGTGAAGGCCTTAAGCAATGACTTTCTGGAAGCGGTGAATGCTCATCTCCCAGCATTCACCGATGTTACTCGTGCATGCTCAGTGTTTACGAGTAGCGCTGTCAACTTCCTTCTTGCCATCACAACGGGCAGCGTCATTGATAGTTCACGCCCCGTTGTGATGGTATTTCGCTAGACGGCGTAGAGCAATGTCTCCTGGGAAGACATTGCGGAGAACTCCCAGATAACATTGCCGCGCCGGGGAAAGGAGTAGCAACGCCTACTCCCGGTGGAATAAAAACACGGAAGTCGCAATTCAACCATCTGTACTACGGTAATTACAACATAAAAAATTAATTATGTGGCTATTGGACATGTTTGTACAGTAAGAAATGTGATCCGATAGAGTTATTATTTTGGGTGAACCTCCGCTTTAAGCACTAGACTAGATGATCCTAAAAGGCTACTCATCAAAAATGTTTTGCAATAGGAAACCAGTGCAGTTGTTTTTAGTATGGGGCTTTCACCACAGCAGACACATGTACATTATAAAGCGTTTAAGCACCCTCTGAAAGGGGGAAACATCCCTAGCCTATAACCTCCCCAACAGTAACTTATCATGTAGTCTTTTTTTGAGAATTAAACCAGACATGTAGCTTGGATAACACAAATATAAAATGCAATTTTATGGTAATATAGACACATTGGTAAGTCAATGTGCTGTAATTTAGTAAAATTTCAAGTCAAAATTACAATTTTCATCAGTTTCTTCAATTCCACAGGTGAGCTGCAGCATTGTTCCCTTAGGGCTAGTCAAAGCTCCTGTCACTAAATAAAATGGTTAGCTTACAGTCCTGTTTACACCTGCTTTTGCTTGATGCTTCAGTGGGGCTTCGATGAGGCTTCATGGGGCTTCGGTGGGGCTTAAGAGAAAGATGCCGCTTCTCCCAGAACCACCGGTGCAGGCAATGCATGTGAGATTGCAAAACAAAATAACTGATTCTTCTGAACAGCCGCACTCCGAATAAAAATTGCCTTTATTGTAAATTCAAATAGAAAAACAGCACTACGTGCCACAGCACACCGGCAGAGCTGACGCGTTTCATACTATACTTAGTGTTTAATCATAGCTACTGAACACACAAAAACATTTCTATTTTATACCACTCATGATGAGTCAAATGACCAGAACCCAAGGGTGTGGATAATTAGCTCATAATTGATTAATTAGCCACCTAATAAAAGATGCAAATACAATACCTGTCGCCGAGAATGTGTTTCCAGCACGACGGCATCGCGCTCATTCTCGGCAACATGGTGCCGACATCTCGCACTCGCTGGAATAGAAAAAGCACATTCCAGCGAGCGAGTCATAGAAGCAACAAGGATCCGACTTGGATTCCCGTCAATTCTAGCCACGGCGTTTGAAATGAATCATGAGGGGAACTCCAAGCCAAATTTTAAATAAAAAAACTTCATGGGTTCTCCCCAGGGGCATACCAGGCCCTTAGGTCTGGTATGGATTGCAAGGAGAACCCCCTATGCTGAAAAAACGGCGTGGGGGTCCCCCCACAATCCATATCAGACCTGTATCCAAGCACGCCGCCCCGCCAGTCAGGAAAGGAGTGGGGACGAGCGAGCGCCCCCCCTCCTGAGCCGTACCAGGCCGCATGCCCTCAACATGCCCATCATACTCCGTGGGTCCCGGAGCATGATGGGACTGTGACGTCATAAGAGGCCTATATAAATCATCACGCACCGGACACCCGACATTACAGCGGGAGGAAGCGTCGCGTCAACATAAGAAGAAAAAAAGAAGGCAGAAGACGCCAAAGAAGAGCAGGCTGCGCCGCTGCTAGTAAGAGAGCTAAAAAGAAGATAGCGGCGGCCAGCCCCGAAGAAGGCACCGGAGATCGAGCGGAAGAAGAACCGGGGAGTGCAGAGACGACAGTGGAGAGCGGAGAAGATGGAAGAAGACCC
The DNA here is from genome assembly GCF_905171775.1 of Rana temporaria. Classification (NCBI taxonomy): domain Eukaryota; kingdom Metazoa; phylum Chordata; class Amphibia; order Anura; family Ranidae; genus Rana; species Rana temporaria. The sequence goes on from NC_053489.1 coordinate 421,885,722, forward strand.
CCGGAGAGTGGAGAAGACCCCCCCGGAGAGAGCGGAGAAGACCCCCCGGAGCTGACTAATAAATGATTTTAAAACCCTGTGTTGTGTGTTTATTTTATTGACACTTTGCCTCAAGGTGAATGGGTAGGGGTACGATGTACCCCATATTCATTCACCTAGGGTGGGGGGCCGGTATCTGGGGGCCCCCTTATTAAATGGGGTTCCCAGATTCCGATAAGGCCCCCGCCCACAGACCCTGACAACCAACGGCCAGGATTGTCGGGAAGAGGCCCTATCCTTATCAACATGGGGACAGGGTACTTTGGGGTGGGGGGACCCCCATGCCGTTTTTTCGGCGTAGGGGGTTCTCCTTGTAATCCATACCAGACCTAAGGGCCTGGTATGCCCCTGGAGGGGAACCCATGCCGGTTTTTTATTAAAAATTGGAGTTCCCCCTCATGATTCATACCAAACGCACCGACGTTCGGCTTCTTTCGGCTACTCGTGACGCGATAGATGCGACCGTCGGAAGCCTTTCGGAAGACTGTCAATCAAATAGGAACGCCCAGTCCCGAAGACCATACCCGGAAGCGGCGAAGAAGATTGCTCTCTAAAACGGTAAGTACTGCTTCGTTTTTAAAAAAAACTAGCCGATTCCCCTACCTAGACAAAATGAGCATGAATCTAATGTTAAAAAAAAAATTTCGGGTGAACTCCCGCTTTAATAAATGGTGAATAAATAGTCACAACGGTAGACTAAAGGATACATACACACATAGCCATAGCTTCCATGCCCGGGGTTTACTAAGGAAAAGACTGGGTGAAAGATGACTGCCCAGTGTAGGGGCTCTCCGGGATACAGTTTTAATGCCCTTAGATAGAATGTCTTGGTAGATTTAATCATTTAATAAAATGGGAAGATATTTCTTAATAGTTAAATTAATTTTGTTTGATTCAAGACTATAAGGGGTAGAAAACACTGGAACCCTATTAAAGGACATGTCTGTTTTGTGATTGTCCTTTTTTGTGTGTTCCTGTAAAAATGCCTCTCTAGGGATTCTACTAGCAGATGCTAGAGCTCTCTGAACCGCTCTTGGATGATAGCCTCTATTGATGAATCTCTGTGTCATGTTGGCTGCCTCAACAGTGAAATTTGCAGTTTCACTGCATAGGCGCTTAAGCCTAAGGAATTGTCCATAAGGGACACCACGAACCGTGTGACTCGGATGGCCTGAATCTGCCCTCAAGAGTGCGTTCCCCGCTGTAGGTTTCCTATAGATGCTGGTGGCAACCATGCCTTTATCAATTGTAAGGTTGACATCCAGGAAATCCATAGAGACAGCGCTGAGTTTTCCTGTGAACTGGAGGTTCATGGAATTGTGGTTAAGAAACTCAAGCCACACCTGAAGGTCAGTGTCCCCATCAGACTTTACAAATAGGAGGTCATCAATGAACCGACAAAAGAAAACGGTATCCAAACGATGGGGGCTATCACATCCAAAGATGCGGGACCTCTCCCACAACCCCATATAGAGGTTGGCAAGGGAAGGTGAAAATTTTGCTCCCATAGAAGCCCCGCATCTCTGGAGATAGTAGCCCCCGTCAAACATAAAAAAATTATGTGTTAGAAGGTATTCAAGGGCAAGTAAAATAAATTCCTGTAGAACTAGTGAAAATTTCCCTGATTCCTTCAAGAATACGGATACCGCTAGTATACCCAAATTGTGTGGGATGCTAGAATAGAGACTGGTAACATCACATGTGACCCATCTATAATTACTTTTCCATTGAAAATCCTTAAGTTTGATTAAAAGTTGCTTAGTATCCCGGAGGAAGCCTGGGAGGTTGACAACCAAAGGCTGGCTGTCAACCCACTCCCCCAGGCATTCATTCAACGATCCAATACCTGCCACTATTGGTCTGCCTATAAGGGGATCTAGCCCCTTGTGTATTTTGGGCAGATGATGGAACACGGGCATAATTGGTCTATCAGGGGTAAAAAGCAACTTTTCTTTTTCTGAAAAAATACCCATATGGACTGCTTTGTCTAGTAAAAGAGAGAGTAATTTAGAAAAAGGGACAGTGGGATCACATTTGAGAGGTTGATAAGTGTGGCTGTCTGACAGCTGATGTAAAGCTTCATTCTTATATGAGTCTGAATTTAAGACAACCACTAAACCGCCCTTGTCGGCATTCCTAATTATAATGTTGGTGTCCATTTCAAGGTTCTTAAGTGCCTTGCTTTCTAACCTAGACAGATTGTTGGGCATGGATTTCTTTAGGGCCAACTGGGTAAGATCCCCCCCATCTTTTGAAAAAGGTCGAGATCTTTGCCACGTGACCCCACCTGGTAGAAATCCGACCTAAGCTTAAAAGATATGCTATTGGGAAGATCAGTGGGATCAACGTGACCAAGATCAGACTCTGTGGCTAGATCAATGCGATTTTTTTGGATGGAGGCTATGGCTATGTGTGTATGTATCCTTTAGCCTATCGTTGTGACTATTTATTCACCATTTATTAATCACTAGACATGTGCATTCGTTTTCGTCCGAATGCATTTCGTCCGAATTTCAGGTATTTCCGTTATCGTTTTAACAAACGATAACGAAAGCACAGAAAACGAAAACCGAAAGATCCGACATAAAAAATACTTTATTTTCGTTTTCGTTTTGTGGTTGAATGTGCCTAACCTTAACTATTAGTCCAATAGTGTTCTACATAGAGAGAAAAGATTTGACATAGAGAGAAAAGATTCGACATAGAGAGACATGAAGAGTCAATTTTTTTTTTTTTTTAGATTCTATCGACCTGTATGAATGCAAAAAAAGTTTTTTAAAACGTCAGTTTTTTCGGGAGCAGTGAATTTAATAATGCTAAAAGTGAAACAATAAAAGTGAAATATTACTTTAAATTTCATACCTAGGGGGGGTGTAAAGTTAGAATGTGACATGTTTCCAGTACTTTAGAACTGTCCCTGCACAAAGTGTCATTTCTGAAAGGAAAAAAAGTATTTTAAAACTGGCTTTGCGGCTATAATGAATTGTCGGCTCTGGCAATTCAGAGCGAATCCATTCATATAAAAAAAAAAAAAATAGCGTGGGGGTACCCCCCAATTTCCATTACCAGGCCCTTCAGGTCTGGAATGGATATTAAGGGGAACGCCGACGTCAATTTAAAAAAAATGACGTGGGGTTCCCCCCAAATATCCATTCCAGACCCTTCAGGTCTGGTGTGGATTTTAAGGGGAACTCCACCCCAAATGTAAAAAAAAATGGCGTGGAGTTCCCCCAAAAATTCACACCAGACCCCTTATGCGAGCACGTTAACCTGGCCAGCCGCAGAAAAGAGGGGGGGCAGAGTGCGGCCCTCTCCTGAACCGTACCAGGCCACATGCCCTCAACATGGGGAGGATGTCCCCATGTTGATGGGGACAAGGGCCTCATCGCCACAACCCTTGCCCGGTGGTTGTGGGGGTCTGCGGGTGGGCGGCTTATCAGAATCTGGAAGACCCCTTTAACAAAGGGGACCCCCAGATCCTGGCCCCCCCTATGTGAATTGGTAATGGGGTACATTGTACCCCTACCATTTCACGAAGCAAGTGTAAATAGTTAAAAAAAACACACACACACACACACACCTAGAAAAAAAGTCCTTTATTAATAAAAAAAAAATCCAGCGGTGACACTCGTTCCCGGCTTCCTGCTCCAACGTTGTCTGTATCCAGCGATGTCTGTATCCAGCGACGGGTGCGGGTGATCTCCAGTCCAGCGATGAGAAGATCCATCCATCCAGAGCGCAGCATCGCCGACCTCCTCTCACCGCTGGACACAGCCCAGCGAATGAGCGGCTGAAGCTGTGACATTTCTTATATAGGGGAGGCGGGGCCACCCATCACGTGACCCCGCACCCTCTGACGCACCCTCTGCTACGTCACTGGGGAAGCCCAGTCTTCCCCCTTGCTGGGCTTCCCCAGTGACGTAGCACTGGGGAAGTTGAGGGCATGTGGCCTGGTACGGTTCAGGAGAGGGGGGGGCCGCACTCTGTCCCCCCCTCTTTTCTGCGGCCGGCCAGTTTAACGTGCTTGGATAAGGGGTCTGGTGTGAATTTTTGGGGGAACTCCACGCCATTTTTTTTTAAATTTGGGGTGGAGTTCCCCTTAAAATCCACACCAGACCTGAAGGGCCTGGAATGGATATTTGGGGGAACCCCACGTCATTTTTTTTAAATTGACTGCGGCGTTTCCCTTAATATCCATTCCAGACCTGAAGGGCCTGGTAATGGAATTTGGGGGTACCGCCACGCTATTTATTTATTTTTTTATGAATGGATTCGCTCTGAATTGCCAGAGCCGACAATTCATTATAGCCGCAAAGCCGGTTTTAAAAGACTTTTTTTCCTTTCAGAAATGACACTTTGTGCAGGGACAGTTCTAAGTACTGGAAACATGCGCTATTTCACATGCTAACTTTACACCCCCCAGGTACGAAATTTAAAGTAATATTTCACATTTATTGTTTTACTTTTAGCATTATTATATTCACTGCTCCCGAAAAAACCCTATTCTACAGACACCAAAAGCCTTCAATGACAGATTCGACATAGAGAGAAAAGATTCGACATAGAGAGACATGAAAAGTCGACATTTTTTTTTAATTTTTTTTTAAAGATTCTATCGAATCTTTTTTTTTTTTTTTTTAGAACATTCGACAGACACCATAAGCCTTTAATGACAGATTCGACCTTAATTCGGATTTTCGGAGAATGCATTTTTTTAACGAAAAACAAAATAAATAAAAACGAATTTCGGGAGTAACTAAATAAATTTATTTTTTGGACGAAAACGAAATTACGAAACAAAATATTTCAGTGTGCACACACAGTCACAATTTTTTCTTTCTATTTTTTATCCCGTTTCATTTTATATATCACATTATATATATATATATATATATATATATATATATATATATATATATATGTTTTTACACATATTATATGTTTCACTAATTCTAATTCCTATTTCACTGGAAATCTCTTATATATATTGATGCACATTTTGGATATTTCGATTTAATCCCTATTCAGGGTCTGAAAGGGTTTTTTCACCACATATTTGCATCTTTTATTTTGGTCATTTGACTCATCATGAGTGGTATATAATAGAAATGTTTTTTATGTGTTCAGTAGCTATGATTAAACACTAAGTATAGTGTGAAATGCGTCAGCTCTGCTGGTGTGCTGTGACATGTAGTGCTGTTTTTCTATTTGGATTTACAATAAAGGCAATTTTTATTTGGAGTGCAACTGTAAGCTAACCATTTTATTTAGTGACAGAGGGCCAGATTCACAAAGGAGATACGACGGAGTATCTCAGATACTCCGTCGTATCTCTCAGAGTATCTATGCGACTGATTCATAGAATCAGTTACGCATAGATAGCCCTAAGATCCGATTGGTGTAAGTGTTTTACACTGTCGGATCTTAGGATGCAGTACCGCGGCCGCCGCTTGGGGGAGTTCGCGTCGTAAACCAGCGTCGGGTATGCAAATTAGGAGTTACGGCGATCCACGACAGATTTTCGCGTTCGCTACTTCGCTGCCAGTCTAGTTTCCCGTCGCAAAGTTAGTCGTCGTTTTTGGTGCCCTAACTTTACACAGCACACGTATGTGCTGTATAAAGTATTTCCGTCGTTCCAGCGTCGAAATTTGAAAATTTTACCTTCTTGCGTAAGACGTCCGGGAATACGGAAGTACGCTACGCACGTCGCCGTTCGAAAAAATGACGTCACTTCGCGCAAAGCATGGCGGGAATTTCGAAACGGAGCATGCGCAGTAGGTCCGGCGTGGGAGCGCGCCTAATTTAAATGGCACACGCCCATTTAAATTACGCGAGCTTACGCCGGAGGCCGCCAGCGTAGGTTTTCATTGCAAGTGCTTTGTGAATCAGGCACTTGCGATGAAAACTTGCGGCGGTGTAACGTATCTACGATACGTTACGCCGCCGCACTTCTACGTGAATCTGGCCCAGAGTTCAGAGAGCTTTAACAAAGCCTGTCCAAAGCCTTGTTTTGAAGCAAGTGTAAACTAGCCGTTAATGTGTGTTGAAGCCGAAGCAAGTGTAAATGAGCTCTGAATGCAGGAAGTGGACTTACAGCACTGGATGGATCCAGGCACGATAAGCGTTAAAAAAAAAAAAAGACAGAAGTATTGTGCTACTTTAGGGTCCATTTACAGTTCTTTTCAGTTTTGGCTGTACATGCACTGTAACCCTTAACAGTCCCTTGAACATTTAAAATCCTTACAGCGGTTTTGCAAAGACCTAACATCAGCCGTGCCATGTTCTTATAATGACTGTGCTGAAATCAAATTAATTTGTCAAAGAGCTATCGGCTTAAATCCATATAAGATGCATTGGCCTATGTTTCTGCAGGATAGTCCTTTTTGATATGGATGATCTTACATGGATTAAAGCCGATGGTTTTATGATAAGCTATGATTCAAGCATTCCTTTGTGAGTATGATACTTACCTCTATTTATTAAAGACATTTATTGAAGATAATGCACTAGGCCTATGCACCCTCTGTTTTGTTCTATGATCTTAAAACAGCAAGCTGTCAACTACCCCTGAACTGGTGGTCTCCTATGAGAGATCTGCTAGAATTTATCTTGTTCTAGTTGGGAAGCGGTGATGAAGTTCCGGGAAAGGTATTGAGCTGAATCACCTATCACAACCATTATAGTAGTAAATGTTTGTTACAATAGAGGGTGTTTTCCCCCAGATTACGTATATGTGCTCCAGTTAAGCGGGGGAAAGAGTTACATCAAGTTTGTGGTCTTTATATCTGTATTTCTCTTGTTTTCTATTTCAAAAAACATATTATGTTGGTCTATATACCGTTGTATAAACAAAGTTATATTGTTTATTAAAGCGGTGGTTCACCCTCCATAACAACATTTTAGCATAAAATGAGGCATAGTAGCGTGAGCTACAGTATGCCTGTCTTTATTTTTTTAGCCCCGTACTCACTGTGCAATCGTAGAGACAAGATTCCGACTCCCCGCGGGGAATGGGCGTTCCTATGGAGAGGGAAGGTGATTGACGGCCGGCTCTGGTACGTCACGCTCCCCGAAGACAGCACAGGTCTCGGCTCTTCATGGCGCTATACGGCGCCTGCGCACAGACTATGCGCAGGCGCCGTGAAGCGCCAAGTCCTATTTCGGCTATTTCCGGAGAAGCGTGACGTGCCAGAGCCGGCCGTCAATCACCTTCCCTCTCCATAGGAACGCCCATTCCCCGCGGGGAGTCGGAATCTTGTCTCTACGATTGCACAGTGAGTACGGGGCTAAAAAAATAAAGACAGGCATACTGTAGCTCACGCTACTATGCCTCATTTTATGCTTTTTTTTTTTTATTAATAGGGTGAACCCCCACTTTAATAGCAACAGAATTGTGATCTTGTGGTGCCCCAAAAGTCATGCCTTCTAAAAAAAACTTTTTCTCTAAATAGATCTATTGATGCTAAGGTTGTGACACAGTTAGGAGAGCCAATTTGATACAAGGTTGTACTAATATTAAGTCAAGATAAACTCTAAACTCTATCATTGCGTTAGTCATGGTGTTTACAGCATAACTTTTCATTTTTTATCTATTGTCTTGGTATGGACATGTATATGTGCACATGGGATTTGCTTCAAGGGGCTCTCCAACTGTGTTGCCATGGTTATTTTAGTGACTTTTATAGCACATACTGTATACAATTTTTTATTTATCTACCATCTGGAAGAAAGGGTTCTTTCTCTATTGGAATGTTAATTAACTTGTAACCAGTTCCCGTCCGTGCTATAACTGGCTACAGCATGGGCTTATTTTACAAGAAGGATGACCATGCATGAGATCACAGATTGGGGTAAAGGGCCAATCACAGTGGCCCTTTGCCACATGGTCAGCTGTGTCCAATGACAGCAGATCACAATGTAAACAAAAGCCGGTTATTGGCTTTCCTTTTCTCAGCGTGAGGAGAGGGGAAAAGAACTGATAACCGGTTTGTGTTAAAGGGACATTGGCACTGATTATCAGTGTCCTGATTATCAGTGCAGTCCCAACACTTAGCACCATTGCTACATATCAGTGCCACTGCCCACCAGTGCTGCCAATAAATGCCCATCAGTGCTGTCAATCAGTGTCCATCAGTGCCTCCTTATCAGTGTCACCTACCAGTGCTGCCTATCAGTGTCCATTAATGGCAACTATCAGTGCCACTTATCAGTCCCCGTCAGTGCCGCCTGTCAGTGCCACCTATCAGTCAGTGCCCGTCAGTGCCATCTACTAGGGGGACTGGAACTCCAAAATGACATGGACAACATGTACCCCGTGGGTATTGCTAATGAGCACCCCACATTGCTATTTTTGTACGTGATCACTTTTATCCATGTCATATTTTGTCTATGACTTTTATAAATAAACCTTTCTGGTTTTAATTGACCTGCACTATTGGAGTTCCTTTTTCCATTTTATATCATCCATTCCATGTATTCTTGGGAGCTTTAGCAACGTTCCTTCCTACACCTCCTGACTGATGGTCCAAGGATCGTATTCAGAGCTTGTGGTATTGATTTAACACACCATTCAAGCATTGCTGGTTCCTGTTGTCCATGTCATTTTGGAGTTCCAGTCCCGTTTATGGTCCTATTCCGGTTTCAGTGGTCCCGGTTTCCAAAGACCACAATGTCTGGCCGACTCTTTGCTGTACAGTATTAGAGTCCAACCCATCTGGTAAGCGTATTTATATCCACTACCTACCTTGATGTGATTGTGATCCTCATAGAGTTCTACAGACAACTTGTATACCTGTTGTACCCCAAGCATCGGATAGCAGCTCACCTGTTTTTCTGCACCAATCACTTAATTGATATCCATTCAACTTTGAGATATAGACTTTTTCTTTGCATCCAGCACTGTTTGAGCTACCTATATTCATGTTAGTAGTTCATGTATATGCACTCATAGATGAATGTTGTCACCTCACATGGTACCATATATTTTAGAGTTTCAGTTTGTTAGCGCTACATTTTCTGTTTACTAAGCTCTCATTCCATCTGTGATTAAAGCACATCTAAATCCAAAAATAAAAATATAATATAATATTGCATCTTACCAGTGTCTAAATGTGGTAGCTGCTTTAGTTTTATTTGTTTGATCTTTTTTTCCCTTTATTTTCACTAGGTTATCTGGCCAGTAACTCACTTTAGTATCCATTCACACCAATAAATTGTTCATGCTTTTTGCAGAAATGTAGGACATTTTTTAACATGGGTTCCTATGGAACACATTCACATAAATGCATTTTTGTGCCTTGCCTTTTTTGAAAGGGTCAGGGACATTTTAAATGCAACAGGGTGCTTTTTTTTGGTTCAATAGACTTCAATGAAGAAGCTGCAGAAAAGCATGTAGTGCGTTTTTAACACAATTTTGCCGCAATTCACATTTTACCTTTTTAAATCTGCCCAACAACACATTTTTGCAAAAAAAATAAAACGTAAAACTAAAAACCTGCGGAAAGCACAGCAAAAAGCACTGCAGAAATGCTCAAAAGCAAACTGCATAGGAGCCTTATGCCTAGTACACACGAGAGGATTTATCCGTTTCCGCGGATAAATCCTCTGGCGGATTTTGATCTCCTGGTTAGTACAACCAGGAGATCAAAATCCGCCAGAGGATTTATTCGCGGAATTCCGTCCGCGGTGACGCGTCGCGCTGTCGCCGTGATGATGACGCGGCGACGTACGCGACGCGGTGATATAAGGAATTCCACGCATGCGTCGAATCATTACGACGCATGCGAGGGATGGGTTCGGACGGATCGATCCGGTGAGTCTGTACAGACCACCGGATCGATCCGCTGGAGCCGATTCCAGCGGATAGATTTCTTAGCATGTTAGGACATTTTTATCCGCTGGAAATCGGTCGGCCCGAAATATATCCGTGGATAAATATCCGCTGGATCGTACACACCAGCGGATCTATCCGCTGAAACCGATCCGCGGATCAATTTCAGCGGATCGATCCTCTCGTGTGTACGGGGCCTTAGGGTGTCTCATATCTATGGAGGAGAAATGGGGACACCCTGACAGCACCACTATCTGGGGAGGATAGTGTTAATCTGGCCATAGACATGTAGACAGGCAGTGTTCAGCCAACAATTTTCAGCCTGGCTGCTTTGGCAAAAGTCAATTTACTTTTGTTGAGCCGGCAGGGTCATTCACTGTTAGAATTTTGGCTGATTCAGAGGAAGCAGCTGAAATTCTAATGCCTTGTACACACGATCGGAATTTCCAATGAAAAAAGTCTGACTGAATTTTTTCATCGGATAGTCCGACCATGTGTGGGCCCCATCGGACTTTTTTCATCGGAGTTTAGAAATAGAACATGTTTTATTTTTTTCCAATGGAAAAAAATCCTATCGGACATTATGATCATCTGTGTGGAACTCCGACGGAGGAAAAACTATGCATGCTCGACGCATGCTCTGAAGCATTGAACTTCATTTTTCTCGACTCGTTGTAGTGTTTTACGTCACCGTATTTTGGGCGGTCGGAATTTGGTCTGACAGTGTGTATCCCATCGGAAATTTTGATCGTGTGTCCACCTTTAGAAACAATAATATCAGATTTCAGTAGTGAAAGCTCCTTCCCTACTATGTCTTGAAAAGTTTTAATAGTTCTGATCCTAGCTTGTGTCAGATAGAAGGCTCTATCACCAAAACACTACATTCCGTAACAGTCTTGGAGCACAGCTGATCAAGAATCAGGAGAGACCGCAATTCACTGAAACCAAAACTAGTGTTCCAATCCCACTCCATAGTATTCCAATCACTGACATCAACAATAACTCCTTCTTCACCAGAACCATTTTTAATAAAAAAAATCATAATACACTGTAACGGAATGACCCGGGACATCCAGAGACTTTGTGAGGATGGGGGATACTCCTGTGTCAGCATCACTGATAACTCTTGGGTCTGAGTCCACCCTGTGCCTTTTGGGCATGGGGTGGCAAGGGAATCATAATTCATGTATTACATGAGATAGGACATCAATAATAATTCATATTGCAGGATCTTGAGAGATTGCAAGATGTGGGCCAAACCAGTCAATAGTGACTCATTTCTAGTGACATGCTAATTGCATCAGAGGCCTGAGAGACAGTCCATTGTCCTTGTGTAAAGGTGTTGTAACGGACAGGTGTTAATCCCAGGTCTGCTCCCAGAACTCTAATTATGCATACTAAATACTGCTCCCCGAAGACAGCACAGGTCTCGGCTCTTCATGGCGCTATACGGCGCCTGCGCACAGACTATGCGCAGGCGCCGTGAAGCGCCAAGTCCTATTTCGGCTATTTCCGGAGAAGCGTGACGTGCCAGAGCCGGCCGTCAATCACCTTCCCTCTCCATAGGAACGCCCATTCCCCGCGGGGAGTCGGAATCTTGTCTCTACGATTGCACAGTGAGTACGGGGCTAAAAAAATAAAGACAGGCATACTGTAGCTCACGCTACTATGCCTCATTTTATGCTTTTTTTTTTTTTATTAATAGGGTGAACCCCCACTTTAATAGCAACAGAATTGTGATCTTGTGGTGCCCCAAAAGTCATGCCTTCTAAAAAAAACTTTTTCTCTAAATAGATCTATTGATGCTAAGGTTGTGACACAGTTAGGAGAGCCAATTTGATACAAGGTTGTACTAATATTAAGTCAAGATAAACTCTAAACTCTATCATTGCGTTAGTCATGGTGTTTACAGCATAACTTTTCATTTTTTATCTATTGTCTTGGTATGGACATGTATATGTGCACATGGGATTTGCTTCAAGGGGCTCTCCAACTGTGTTGCCATGGTTATTTTAGTGACTTTTATAGCACATACTGTATACAATTTTTTATTTATCTACCATCTGGAAGAAAGGGTTCTTTCTCTATTGGAATGTTAATTAACTTGTAACCAGTTCCCGTCCGTGCTATAACTGGCTACAGCATGGGCTTATTTTACAAGAAGGATGACCATGCATGAGATCACAGATTGGGGTAAAGGGCCAATCACAGTGGCCCTTTGCCACATGGTCAGCTGTGTCCAATGACAGCAGATCACAATGTAAACAAAAGCCGGTTATTGGCTTTCCTTTTCTCAGCGTGAGGAGAGGGGAAAAGAACTGATAACCGGTTTGTGTTAAAGGGACATTGGCACTGATTATCAGTGTCCTGATTATCAGTGCAGTCCCAACACTTAGCACCATTGCTACATATCAGTGCCACTGCCCACCAGTGCTGCCAATAAATGCCCATCAGTGCTGTCAATCAGTGTCCATCGACGTACATTCCGATCGAGTGTACGTGGCATTAAACGTGTTTTTAAGTAGGGTTATTATCTCTGCAGAAAGTATTACAAGCTAACATGTAACTTGTGTAGCACTACCCCCATAGGGGTTGCAGATGACAGGATTCCCCACTCCTGCACAGCCATGCAAGTAGCATTCTCAGCTTTCATCCATTGACAAGGAACAGTCTTAGAGCTTTGTTTTATGTTTTATTAGGGATAATAACGTAGATGGGGAATAGGAATTATGGGAAGCCCAACTTGATAGTAACAAAACCAGGGACAACTTCATCTCTATGTTTTAATTCCTCTCCTTTACTATATACAAATGTAACTGATTTCTCCTCTTCTTTCTGCAGCCCTCTGATTTGTTACTTAACCACTCCAGCCCCGGAAGATTTGGCTGCTTAATGACCGGGCCATTCTTTGCGTAACGGCACTGCGTTGCTTTAACTGACAATTGTGCAACACTGTACCCAAACAAAATTGACGTCCTTTTTTTACCACAAATAGAGCTTTCTTTTGGTGGTAGTTGATCACCTCTGCATCACAAAAATAAAAATGCATGCTAACAAAAGCAACATGCATTTTGATGCAGCGGCATTAAAAAATAAAATTAAAAAAAGGCTCATGCACTTTGGTGCTATTGAGGGGTGGCAGGCAGTTCATTCTCAAATGAATGGGCTGTTCTGCAGCAAGGCACATACTCTGATGCATCGCATAGATGTGAAGGTGCAATCTTCTGAACCAGAGGCGATTCAGTTCGCATGTGCCGCGCTATATAAGTTTTTCATTCATTCATTCATTCAGATGCGCACAGACAGCAAAACAAATGTTACAGGGGTGATAACCCCTCTCTATGTTTTCCAAAAAGCTTAAAAAATAGATTTTTTGGCTGGAGCTATACTGTTCAAAAGTACCAGTTCAAAATTATAAACAGATTATATTTAACAACAAACCTACAGTCCCTGTCTTGTTTGCACCGCCTGTATACTGCTGTTAAAAGTATATAGGGCCAAAGGGGCTGGTAATGACCTGGGGGGAGGGGGGCGGGGAAACCCATGCTATTTTTCTCAATGATTTTCATCCATATTGCAGACATTACATTAAAGCCGCAAGCAGTTTTAAATGACTTTTTTCTTATAGTAATACCCAGCAGGTACGATATTTAAAGGAATTTTCCAATTTTTTTTTTCACTTTAAGCATCATAAAATCGCTGCTCCAGAAAAAACGACCGTTTTTAAAACTTTTTTTTCCATTGATACATGTTCCCTGGGGCAAGACCCGGGTTCTCAAACCCGTTTTACGTCAATAACTTGCATATTAGGCTTTAAAATTAGCACTTTTGAACTTGAACGTTCGAGTCCCATAGACTTCAATGGGGTTCTAAAAGTTTGCACGAACGTTTGGTCCGTTCGAAGGTTCTAGTGCAAAACAAACGGGGGGGGGGGGTGGTGTTCGGCTCACCCCTAGTTGGCACTAGTAGCACACTAGAGGGGGTTGTAAAATGGAATGATCAGCTACTTTGTGCATAGGCATTTACACGCATTGCATTGTTATTATCTTGAGAATATAATTTAGAATACTGGGGAGCCATCTGTGTTTTTTTCAAGAGAGAGTAGCTTTATTCAGATATTTCAGGCTCAGAACACAAAACAGTTATTACCAAACATCAGACTATAGATAAGTGCTAAAATAGAAAGCTTAGCACCTGATTTTATCAAATGCTTTATAACTCTTGATGTACAGTATGTCAATAATTATTGCCTAAATGTATTTTGTTACTAAGTCAAACTCTTGATTTGGTCCTGGTCACATGGAGAGGAGAAAGCCTGTGAGAGCAAGGTATAAGGTAAGTAAAACTGCTTTATAATGGTACCCTAGGCAAAAATTTGCATTTAACCCTTGCGGTGCAGTAGAGTATTGCTGCAAGCATAGCCTTTAAATTTCCCGAAAGTTCAACTTCATATATTCGTGAAACAGATCAGCTTGTTGTTAATAATGTTATTGATGTGTGTTATCAATATTTAGATGTTTAAGGGCAGGGCAGGGCAGGGCAGCATAGTGGTGCAGTGAATAGCACTTTCGCCTAGCAGCAAAAGGGTCGCTGGTTCGAATCCCGACCACGACACCATCTGCCTGGAGTTTGCATGTTCTCCCTGTGCATGCGTGGGTTTCCTCCGGGTACTCCGGTTTCCTCCCGCACTCCAAAGACATGCTGGTAGGTAAATTGGATCTTGTCCAAATTGGCCCAGTATATATATGTATATATGTGTGTACGACTGTGTGTCCCAAGCGTGTCACGATCCTACGGGGTAAAATGACCGCACCAGCCAAGCAGACTCTGGCTGGAAAAAGCGCCCAGAGGCGATTCAGTTCGCATGAGTTGCGCTATACAAGTTATTCATTCATTCATTCATTCATAAAACAAATTATATATACAGGTCATTCTCCAAAAATTAGCATATTGTGATAAAGTTCATTATTTTCTGTAATGTACTGATAAACATTAGACTTTCATATATTTTAGATTCATTACACACAACTGAAGTAGTTCAAGCCTTTTATTGTTTTAATATTGATGATTTTGGCATACAGCTCATGAAAACCCCAAATTCCTATCTCAAAAAATTAGCATATCATGAAAAGGTTCTCTAAACGAGCTCTTAACCTAATCATCTGAATCAACTAATTAACTCTAAACACCTGCAAAAGATTCCTGAGGCTTTTAAAAACTCCCAGCCTGGTTCATTACTCCAAACCGCAATCATGGGTAAGACTGCCGACCTGACTGCTGTCCAGAAGGCCATCATTGACACCCTCAAGCAAGAGGGTAAGACACAGAAAGAAATTTCTGAACAAATAGGCTGTTCCCAGAGTGCTGTATCAAGGCACCTCTGTGGGAAGGAAAAAGTGTGGAAGAAAACGCTGCACAAAGAGAAGAGGTGACCGGACCCTGAGGAAGATTGTGGAGAAGGACCGATTCCAGACCTTGGGGGACCTGCGGAAGCAGTGGACTGAGTCTGGATTAGAAACATCCAGAGCCACCATGTACAGGCGTGTGCAGGAAATGGGCTACAGGTGCCGCATTCCCCAGGTCAAGCCACTTTTGAACCAGAAACAGCGGCAGAATCGCCTGACCTGGGCTACACAGAAGCAACACTGGACTGTTGCTCAGTGGTCCAAAGTACTTTTTTCGGATGAAAGCAAATTT
The DNA here is from genome assembly GCF_905171775.1 of Rana temporaria. NCBI lineage: Eukaryota > Metazoa > Chordata > Amphibia > Anura > Ranidae > Rana > Rana temporaria. Next base: position 421,901,287 of record NC_053489.1, read on the forward strand.
TGCATGTTATTCGGTAATCAAGGTGCCAGAGTCTGGAGGAAGACTGGGGAGAGAGAAATGCCAAAATGCCTGAAGTCCAGTGTCAAGTACCCACAGTCAGTGATGGTCTGGGGTGCCATGTCAGCTGCTGGTGTTGGTCCACTGTGTTTTATCAAGGGCAGGGTGAATGCAGCTAGCTATCAGGAGATTTTGGAGCACTTCATGCTTCCATCTGCTGAAAAGCTTTATGGAGATGAAGATTTCATTTTTGAGCACGACCTGGCACCTGCTCACAGTGCCAAAACCACTGGTAAATGGTTTACTGACCATGGTATTACTGTGCTCAATTGGCCTGCCAACTCTCCTGACCTGAACCCCATAGAGAATCTGTGGGATATTGGGAAGAGAAAGTTGAGAGACGCAAGACCCAACACTCTGGATGAGCTTAAGGCCGCTACCGAAGCATCCTGGGCCTCCATAACACCTCAGCAGTGCCACAGCCTGATTGCCTCCATGCCACGCCGCATTGAAGCAGTCATTTCTGCAAAAGCATTCCCGACCAAGTATTGAGTGCATAACTGAACATAATTATTTGAAGGTTGACTTTTTTTTTATTAAAAACCCTTTTCTTTTATTGGTCGGATGAAATATGCTAATTTTTTGAGATAGGAATTTGGGGTTTTCATGAGCTGTATGCCAAAATCATCAATATTAAAACAATAAAAGGCTTGAACTACTTCAGTTGTGTGTAATGAATCTAAAATATATGAAAGTCTAATGTTTATCAGTACATTACAGAAAATAATGAACTTTATCACAATATGCAAATTTTTTGAGAATGACCTGTATATATATATATATATATATATATATATATATATATATATATATATATATATATATATATAAAAATAAAGGTGTGTTGCACTACAGTGATTGATAATAAAAATATTGAATTTTTTTTTAAATAAACAGTCCAGAAAAATCATTCTCTCAAATGGACCATAATGGTCAAATGGCAAACTCCATTATTCAACTGTGGATAAGGCTATCCAATCCCTTTACCAAGTGAACACGCCACCACCACGATAGGTTGGACTCTTACCAGAGAGCCTGGACCCTTTATTACGAAGGGTCAAACAGGCTTGATGAATATGTCCTGCTAGGGGTCATCAGCATGGATTATAGAAAGGAACCACGTCAGGAACAGCTCCAGAGCATCCAGGGGACTCCATCCATATGACGAATGTGTAGTCAAATCCAAATAAAACATAAAATGCTGGATAGTGTAAAACCTTTTAAGGGTTGTTGCATTTAATATAAAGTATTGCACTTACACGTATCCATAATAAAAACAGCATTGCATGGTAAAAAGTAAAGTGGCCGCCAGAGAACATCCAAACATGTAAAATGTGCAATAACAGGAACATACATATTATTCTGACCGGTTTCATCGACAAAAGGACTTCTTCAGGGAAATGAGCAATATTTTCTTGCCATCGCACTTAATAAGGAAAAAAAGCTCACATCTCATTCAGATTTAGACAAGACAGAGCAGTGAAGTAAAACAAACCAGCCCCACCCAAACTTGAGTGTCCCCAAGGGAAGGAAACAAAGTACTTCCGCATACAAGAACAATGTTAGCACCTCACATTTGGTTGTAATATAAATAAATTCTATATATTAAATAAAAATGGCTGCAATTATAAATGTTCGGCTACATTCATGAATATAATATATACAAGAACAAACTATATAAAAACGTATCTAAAAGAAATTATAAAAATGTACACATACTATATATATGATTTCCCACAAATGGGATAAATAGATAGCAATACCAGCATTGGTTAATTAATGTATAAATAACCATATGATAAGAAAAAATTATATAAATATTGCAAATTAAAAAATTATCTATGAAGTTATTGACATCCCAGACTCGCTTTTACATTAAAAGGAAAAAACTCAAGTCTCATTTAAATTTAGGCAAGACAGAGCAGTGAATTAAAACCAACCAGCCCCACCCAGACTTGAGTGTCCCCAAGGGAAGGAAACAAGATACTTCCGCATCCAGAAACAAATGTTAGCACCTCACATTTGACTTTAATATAAATAAATTCCATATATTAAATGAAAAAAGCTGCAATTCTAAATGTTCAGCTATATTCATATAATAAGAACACACTATATATAAAAAAAATATATATAAAATGATATAAATATTGCAAATGGAAAAGTCAGGAATTATCTATGAAGCTTTTGACATCCCAATCTACCGGTACATTTAATCCATGCGGGATGTAATTTTTAAGGATATAAATCCACTCGGCCCCCATCCTTGACAATTCCCTAACTTTATAGCTCCCCCTCCAATGGGTAAGAAAATTATCTATCCCCATGAAAAGGGTACCAGAGGGGTCTCTGTTGTATACAAGGTCATAGTGACGCAAAACATTGTGCTTAGGATATCTACGGATATTGGCAATATGTTTATTTAATCTAATGTTCAACGCACAGGTGGTCCGCCCCACATAGTGTAACCCGCAAGGGCATTTGAGCAGGTATACCACGTGCGTGGTGCTACACGTAATAAAAGGATGCTGGATGAGAAGTTACAGATTTTTCTAGTTTTACATTTATTAAGATTGCATACCTAGCAATTCCCACATTTAAAATATCCAGTAAAATGATGGAAAAAGGTTTGTCTGGACAGAGGGTCTATAATACTAACTGCAACCTTGTCTTTTAGGGAGGGCACACTGCTAAAAAGAACTGATGGTTTAGAGGGGAGAAGGGGGCCCAAAACCCTATCATTTTGTAAAATATGGCAGTATTTTTGCATTATATTTTTAATGACACAGTGCTGAGATGAATATGTTGTGTTTAAAGAGAAACCAAAATTATTCTGGCTCTCATTATTTGCAGATTTATCAACCAATAGCTCCTCCCTATCCATATTCCTGATCAAATTCAATGTGGAATCCAAGGAGGAGGGATCATACCCCTTCTTCCTGAACCTCTGAATTAAAACCTGAGATTGAACATCAAGGTCCGCTAAGTTAGAACAATTACATCTAATGTGGAGAAGCTGACTTGTAGGGACTATATCTAGTAGTGATGAACGAACATCTGACCGGGCGGTTCGCAAATGCTAACCGCAAACTCTCAAATGTTCGCAAACCGCAAGTTCGTGGCGGGCCCCATTGACTTTAATGGCAGGCGAACATTAAAAACCTGCAGGTCATATTTTCAGCCACAAAATACTTACTAGCTGTGCACAAATAGTCCCACAACATGGACACTGACCTACCAGAAGTATTAAGCGAAAAACCGGATACAGAAATAAGTGTCGGCCATTACAGGCCCCAAAAATTAGCGGACAGGCATTGACCTGACAGCAAACAACTTTGTATTCTGTGGCTGGAGGTACATTAGGCTATTCACCGGATACAGAAGTAAGTGTCGGCCAGTACAGGCCCCAGAAATTAGCCCACAGGCGTTTAACTGACAGCAAACAACTTTGTATTCTGTGGCTGGTGGTACATTAGGCATTCACAGGATAAATAAGTGTAGGCCCCAAAAATTAGGCATTCAATGGACATAAAAGGCCTTTTATGCCGCTGTATTTACCTAAGACAGGAACCATGAATTGTTATGGGTGGTGGCAGATATTTGTGGCCTGTCATGAGGAATTTGAATCAAACATGGTCTACTGGTCACATGTGTTGAATTCCTCCGAGATCCACGCCTCATTCATTTTTAGAAATGTGAGGTAGTCAACACTGTCGTGAGCTAGGCGAGTGCTCTTATCGTTCACGACTCCCCCCTGCTGCGCTGAATGTCCTTTCGCACAGGACACTGGACGAGGGGCAAGCCAACAGTTCCATTGCAAATTGTGCAAGCTCTGGCCAGAGGTCATGCCTGCCCACCCAGTAGTCCAGGGGTTCATCACTTCTCAGTGCGTCCACATCAGCCGTTAACCCGATGTAGTCGGACACCTGTTGGTCTAGGCGTTCCCTGATGCTGGATTCGGAGGACAGCTGTCGATAGGTCGGCTGAAAGAATGATCTCATATCATTAGTGACCAACACATCTTCAAACCGCCCTCTTCTTGCAGGCCCTGTTGGATTGGTACCCGCAACTGTTTCTCTGTGATTGGAAATTCCTCTGCCAGCGCACGCAAAAAACAGAATGCAGCTTTTCTCAAAGCAAGGCCTGGAAGTGCTGCCTTCTGATAGCCCTCTGTGATGGTGGTAACATTTCCGCCACTTTTTGTTTGTACGGGGGGGTCTAAGTACGTTGCGACCCAGTACTGGTCCTTGCCCTTTATGTTTTTTATACTGGGGTCCCTCTTAAAACACTGGAGCATGAAGGCCCGCATTTGCACTAAACTGGAAGCGGTGTAGTGACCTGGCTCCTGCTCATCATCCAGGATAATGTCGTCCTCGTTCTCCTCCCCCATCCACAGACAACACCAGGGATCCCAGAAAGGTTTAAAGCATGCTCTTCTTGCTCCTTCTCATCTGCCCCGACACCATCCTCCTCTGACTCCTCTTCAGACTCCCGTTGTTGACTTGTTTCAGGTGGAGTAGCCCCCCCTGGGAATTCATCCAGCATCGCGACTTCCTCATCTTCCTGCTCCTGCTCCTCGCCGGCTTGATCAATGACACAATGCAATGCACGCTCCAGAAAGAAGGCGTAAGGTACGATGTCACTGATGGCACCCTGGCTACGACTGACTAGTTTGGTGATCTCATCGAATGGCCGCAGAAGTCTGCATGAGTCGCGCATGAGCAGCCACTGGCACGGTGCAAAAAAACCAAGCTCCCAAGAACCTGTCCTGCCGCAGAGTTCGTACAGGTAGTCGTTAACTGCACGTTTCTGCTGGAGCAGCCTATCAAGCATATACAAGGTTGAGTTCCATCACGTCGGGCAGTCACAAATAAGACGTCTGACGGGCAGGTTGTGTGGCCGCTGAATGTCAGCAAAGCGAGCCATGGCCGTGTAAAATCTTCTGAAATGGCCCGAGATTTTCCTGGCCTGCCGCAAGACGTCCTGGACCCCAGGGTATTTGGCAACGAATCGCTGCACGACCAAGTCCAGGACGTGTGCCATGCATGGCACGTGTGTAATTTTGCCCTGTTTCAGCATGCTCAGCAGATTGGCACCGTTGTCGCACACCACTTTACCAACTGTCAAATTGAGCGGTGTTAGCCACTGATCTGCCTGTGAACGCAAAGCTTAAAGGAGTGCAGGACCAGTGTGGCTCTTGTCTTCCAGGCACAACAGAGGCAGCACAGCATGGCAACGTCTCACCTGGCATGTTGAATAGGTTCTGGGGATCTTGGGCGGCGCAGCGGAAGAGACAGTAGCATCGGAAAAGGAGGAGTCAGCCGAGGAGGAGAGGGAGGATGGAGTAGGAGGAGGAGGAGAAGAAGAAGAGGCAGGCCTGCATGCAATCCGTGGCGAAAACCAAATCTACATGGGTGCCATGGGTTACATGCTTGACGGCCATCAGAAGGTTCACCCAGTGGGCAGTAAAAGTTATATACCTTCCCTGCCCGTGTTTTTTTCGATAGACCACGTGTCTGTGGTCAGATGTATCTTGGCACCGACACTGTGTGCCAGAGATACATTCACTTTCCGCTGAACATGGCCATATAGCTCTGGGATGCCCTTCTGTGAGAAATATTTCCTTTCTGGGACCTTCCATTGTGGTGTTCCAATGGCCACAAATTTTCGAAAGGCCTCCGAGTCCACCAGTTTATATGGCAGTAGTTAGCGGGCTATCAGTTTCGACAAGCCAGCTGTCAACCGTTGGGTAAGAGGGTTATCCAGCGTCATGTTTTTTTTTACAATCGAACAATTGGGCCATGAAAGCCTGCCTTTTTGCAGAAAAACGTGAGGATGGCAAGATGGAAGGTGGAGTGGAGGACAATTGTGAGTATAGAGGAGAAGGAGAAGAGGCTGGACGGTGAGAGCCTGGAGTGTGGCTTTGTGGGTTCTGATGGCGTTGCTCCCACTGGGCTCGTGATGGGAGGCCAGGTGCCTTCTTAAGGCGGTCCTCCCTAGGTGAGTGTTAGGCTTACCGCGACGTATGCGTTGACTGCAAAGGCTGCAGATGGCAACACTATTGTCAGCAGCGGACACGTTAAAAAAAGCCCACACTGCGGAGCCATGGGCCGGCGTCCTGGGAGCGCCAGATGTGACCGTACATGGTTGATGGCTCGCTCCTGATACATTAGCAGTCTGATTTGTCCCTCCTGTGCAATGTAAGTTCGGCCTGCTTCTCCTCTCTATCTGCTGGTCCATCTCTCCCTCTGAACTCCCCTCCTCTTTCTCTCTTGTGAGCACCCACGTGACGTCTGTAGACACGTCATCTTCGACGTCACCTTCCCCACCACTAACATTAGAGATCTCGGAGTAGGCAGCAACAGCGGGGACCAACCTCCTTGGGCTGATCTGGGTACTGTCGTCAGACTGCTGAGTGGCGGCTGATGCTACATCCTCTTCCTGATCCAATTCCAAGAATGGCTGCGCTTAGGAAATGTCTTCTGATGGATCGGAAAATAATTCCTGTGACTCAAGCGGAGGGTATATGGTGGTGGTGGTGTTGGTGGTGAGCCACTCAACCAAGTCTGGTGCGTCTTTTGACGTAATCGAACGCACCTTGTGCCACTTCCCACTTTGGCTCCGGCCTGGTGCTCCTGCCCTACCACTCCTGCGGAAGATCCTGCCTCTTCCTCTGCCTGTCCAGAAAAAAAAATTCTGCAGTACCCAAATACACCAGTCACAATGCTGCACAATACAAATCCACTATAATATGCTTTCTATGTTAGAAAGTATATTATAAGTGTATTACACCCCTATATACTGCACACCAAACAATAGTACACCTATACCAGTCCTTAAAGCGGTGGTTCACCCTAAAATCCACTTTCTGTCACTAGATCCAGCATACTGCTGACATCTGCAGTATGCTGGATTTTTTTTTCTTTTTTTTGTACTTATCGTTTTATCCGTATGTCTGCTCCGGCTCGAGCAGCATACTGCAGATGTCAGCAGTATGCTGGATCTAGTGACAGAAAGTGGATTTTAGGGTGAACCACCGCTTTAAAAGGACTTTTGTGGACCTTTTAGCTAGCGATTTGTTTCAATACAGCCTGTCCCTGCTCCACACAGCAACCTCTCCCTACACTGACAAAAAGCAGAATGTAAAATTGCCACCAGATCAGGTCTATTTATAAGGTAGGGGGTATGTCCATGTGCTGAAATGTCTCAATTAGCTGTCCTGTACCACCTGATGGATGTGTCATGGGTCAAAGTTCTTCTCAATGTAAAATTGCGGACAGGTGCGAATATCGCCAGATGTCTGCCTGTTCGGTGAACCACAAACAAGCAAAGTTCACCACGAACCGACCGCCGGGTGAACCGCCAGGCCATCTCTAATATCTAGCCACGGGGGATGGTGGCAGCTGTCTTTCGAAATATATGCATTACGATCTTTTAAAAAAAGTAGATGTATTGAGATGTTCCCCTTCCAGCTCCTTATGGTGAGATCCATAAAATGAATCTCTCTTTGGCTTATCTCATAATTTAGCTTAATCCCCCTGTCGTTCAGATAAAATTCTGACAAAAGTTCAGTTAAGGAGACGGAGTCACCCTTTCACATCTTTATAGCGGGCCCAAAGGGCCAATTCTGGCTTAGGTCGGGCATAGATGACATCCTCCTCCCACTTTGCCTCACTAGGGGCATATTTAGCCCCCATCACGACACCCTAAGGCCCCGTACACACGACCAAACATGTATGCTGAAACTGGTCCGCGGGCCAGTTTCAGCAGACATGTTTGGTCGTGTGTGGGCGCGAGCGGGCCGAATTCCAGCAAACATTTGCCCGCCGGGCCTTTTCCCAGCGGACAAATATTCCTGGACGTGTTTTAAAACCGTCCGCTGGAATCCTGCCCGCTCGGACATGTACGGTCGTCAGTACAGACCTACCGTACATGTCCAGGCGCCCGCCGTCCCTCGCATGCGTCGAATGACTTAGACGCATGCGTGGAAGCCTTTAAATGGCAGGCCCGCCCACGTCTCCGCGTCATCGCCGCGTCATCGTCGCGGCGACGACGCGGACACGCCCCGCGTATTGTTTACGCGCGGACTTCTGTACGATGGTGTGTACAACCATCGTACAGAAGCCCTCTGGCAGACATGTACGGTGAAAACGGTCCGACGGACCGCTTTCACCGTACATGTTTGTTCGTGAGTACCCGGCCTTACACTGCAAATAAAAATTCCCCCAAAACCAAAAATAATTGTGGGTTGCAGCAAATTTGAGAAGATCCACAATAAAATCCTCTTGGATAGGCATCAAGCTAGAAAATCCTATCCAAATAATAGGAAACTGCCGACAAACCTAATGCATGGGGGATGATGGTGTAAATTGATGTGACATCAGCCGTCACCAACCACCATCCCTCCTGAAATGCACAATCTTTCAAAAGCTTTACGGGTCCCTGATGTAGGACGGCATATCCTTTACCAAAGGTTGCAAAAAAGTGTCTATGTATTTGCCCACCCAGGAAGTGACAGAGTCAATACAGCTGACTATAGGCCATCCGGGGGGGGGGGCAAACTGGGTTTTTGTGGACCTTAGTAGGGAAGACCCCCCTATTCGGTTCGCACCAAAAAAATTGCAAAAAATTTGCACGAACATGCAAACCCTTTTAAAGTCTATAGGATACGAACATGAAAACTCAAAAGTGCTTATTTAAAAGGCTTATATGTAAGTTTTTGCCCTAAAAAGTATATTAGGGACCTGGGTACTGCCCCAGGGAACATGTATCAATGCAAAGAAAAGTTTTTAAAAGGACTGTTTTTTTCAGGCGCAGTGATTTTAAGAATGCTTAAAGTGAAACAATAAAACAATTAAATATTCCTTTAAAGGGTCACTAAAGGAATTTTTTTTTTTAGCTAAATAGCTTCCTTTACCTTGCTGCAGTCCTGGTTTCATGTGCTCATTGTTCGTTTTTGCTTTCATGTTGCTGTAAATCCTCTCTGTTCTGGACACTTCCTGGTTGCCTTTTTCCTGATAACCACAGTACTGGGAGATTTCTCACGGTGGTCACTAATCAAGGAGTTGTGTGTAAAACGAAACTGGATTGGTGCTGAGGAGTTTTAGACAAAGTATCACTGCTCTCTATTGGCTGACTGCCCTCTAGTGGCTCTCTGTACATCAGAGAACCAGCAAACAACAGCAAAAACGAAACTACACTGCAGGCACATTATATGATTGTTTTTTTTATCTATTTTTAATCATTTTTAAAAGGAATCAGTTAACTATTATGTCTCTATGCCCTGTAAACAGTCATTTCAGCTAAAATTTTTTTTTCCTTTAGTGACCCTTTAAATATCATGCCTGCGGAGGGGGCATATGTGTGGTGTGTTTTAAAGTCCCACAGCAAAATTACATTTCTGAAGGAAAACATGTCATTTAAAATTGCATTTCAGAGTATCCCACATATTTTTTATTAATCAAAGAAGTAAGTCCACAGGTGATTTTAGAGTCTTCGGGATGTTCCCACATCAACAGAACAGTTCATGTTTTTTAGCTTTCTGGCTATCTGTTACATTAATGTTTATTTCTTCCTCAAGACAGAGATGCCTGAAGCTGGATATAAACGCTTAAAAATGACTGAATTTGCCAATCGGCTTCTGTCGAACAGGGAGGGCCATACACAGATCGAAATGCAGCTGGTCCCTGCTGAATCAGACCAATTTTGATCCGTGTGTGCCCACCATTAATCTCAGACTGCTCACACAGAGACTACAATTTGATTAGCTCAGGCACACAGTTTTGTTCAGCCAGGCACTGCCATTGTCTCTTCACAACATTCAAATCTCATTTGGTTTTATTGCCTGTCTATTTAGGCCGGGCCTGGATGATTGCTCGACACAAGTCCACACTTATGCCGCGTACACACGCTCTGAATTTCCGACAACAAATATTCGATGGGAGCTTGTTGTCAGAAATTCCGACCATGTGTAGGCTCCATTGGACATTTGCTGTCAAAGTTTCCAACAACAAAAATTTGAGAGCTGGTTCTCAAATTTTCCGACAACAAAATCTGTTCTCGTAAATTCCGATCATGTGTAGACAATTCCGACGCACAAAATTCCATGCATGCTCTGAATCAAGTATGAGACGGAAACGCTCGGTCTGGTAAAACTAGTGTTCGTATTGGATAATGTGTAACAAATAGTGCAGCGCAAATAAAATAAAATAAAACAATACAAATGAAAAATTATAAGAATCTCAATAAATATCAAAAGAAGTCCATAAAGTGCACCGGTGAAATAAATCCAAAACGTGCTCCAATATAAAAGTGGCTGAGTGCAGTATTGGAGATAGCACATTCATCATGCTGTAACGGACTGAAAAGCACAAGTCTGAAAAACGCAAATTGTCTTTCACCAAACTTCTACTAACACGACTGGTATTGAACTTCCCTTTAATAGTGCCGTCTTACGTGTTGTACGTGACTGCGTTCTTGGCGTTCGGAATTTCCGACAACATTTGTGTGACTGTGTGTATGCAAGACAAGTTTGAGCCAACATTCCGTCGGAAAAAAATCCACGGTTTTGTTGTCGGAATGTCTGATCGTCTGTATGCATCATAACACTGCCTTTGTAGCACACAAGAGCCCTGACTGACTGTAAACGCTCTCATTTATGGGTAAAACCCACCTGTCTCTAAACAGTCTTTTCCTTTTGGGATGCTTGTTGTGATCATTCAGGGATCCTTTCAGTGCCCATACAGGCTTTCCCCCTTGTTAATACTGCATACTCACAGTGACAGACAGTGCTTTTGGCACAATATATTGAGGACAGTCATATTTACTCATTACATATGCAGCATCTGCTTTTTTTGTACTATGCACTAGTTTTGCTTTTCAGCTCATATAGTCTATGAGTCAGCCGTTTCATTGTAAACAATGGGTTGTGTAGCTAATATCTCATCTCAAAAACTGTCAAGAAGAGAGTGAACGTGACAGCAAATTGAGAGTTTGCTGACTCATCTACAAATCAAATTGTGTTAAAAAATAAAAATCTAAATGAGCATATAAGGCAGGCCATAGTGCAAATTTCTTTCTTGCAACCATAAGTTGCAGGAAAGAAATTTGCATGATTCCCCACAGTGCTGACAGGGGAATCCCTCTTGCTGAGTAATTGTCTGGTGGGGGGGGGCAGGGGAAGCCCTCCTCACCGAAAGAAGATAGTGATTATTGCTAGCCGCTATAGCAGTGAATCCGGCAAACTAGTTGTACCCAAGGTGATTGATCTATCAACTTGGTCCATTCAGCTTGCCCACACACAGGGCTGGACTTACCATTGGGCTTGACTGGGCTCAAGCCCATGGGCCCCGGGCTCTTTTGCGCCAACCCCCCGTTGTCAGCAATCGCGGCAACCCCCTCTCGCAATTTTGCGGCAATCACGGAAATCCCCTCCCGCAATTTTGCGGCAATCCCCCATTCGCAGCAATCACGGCAACCCCCGCCCAACAACTCAACAACTTCGATGCTTTAGCGTGGCCCCTTCACTGCAGCTGTGTAAGGGGCCCCAAAATTACTGCCCCCCGCTCAACAACTTCGAGATAGGTCGGCAGATCCAGCCCCCCCCCCAACAACTATGATCCATCGGCGGTAACAACTCACCGCCCCCCTGCTTCTCTGCTCCAGGGGCCCCCTTCGATTATTAAGCCCAGGGGCCCCCATCACCCTAAGTCCTGCCCTGCCCACACAACATTAGAATCTCAGTCATTTTCTGCTGAACCAGCTGAGATTTGATCCGTCTATGGCCAGCCTAAAAGTATGTTTATACACTTTCATTTAAACATAGCAAGAATAATTACAATATACATTTTTTTACATCAAAATTAAGACAGACTACTACATGGTAATTCTTCATCGCACTTTAACAGTATCAACGCAGAGGTTGCGATGCCCTGGTTAGTGAATTTGAGAAACTTATTTTTTTTTTCATCTTTGCTTTTATGTTAATTGCAATAATTATTTCTAATATAACTACAATTGTCCCATTTAAAGGATAATTATAGCTAACCATACTTCACCTTTTTCTCTTTCTGTCAGTTCCCAGTGCTGCTTTACTTGGCCCCTCATTTCAATGAATTAATTAGATTTAGAATGTTGATATAGAGAAAAGGCATGGATAGAATCTGAGGAGGATATTTAAGGGTACCATATATTTATCCTTTGAGTTCATTTCTTATTAACACCCTTATATTTTGTTGCATTCATTCAAAGGGGTTGTCCAACTTATTTAAATTGTACCTCTACTTGAATTTGGGTTCCCTTCAAGCTACTACCTTGGAAGCAACAGAATAACACTTAACTGCTGTTGTTCCACATGACTAACACTGTATATGCAAGGTTAGGCATCTCACTAAGAATTACAAGCAGTGATACATCTAGATTGCATTGCCTTGCACAGGATGGTCGATGGCTACCTGTATACAGGATCATACAGAATACAGAGTTGCACAGAGCCTTCTCATGAAGACAAATGGTTTGATCTTCATTCAAATCAATAACCTCAGAGTTCACATCATCCGAGCTGCAAAGAAGCTTCCCTGTGATTTTTTTTAATTCTTTTGTTTCCTTCTGAATCCCTATTCCGCCAGTCAGCCTACTGTAGCAACTCATCCTTATAACCTTTTTCAAGCTTCAGCACATCTGCAGTACTTTATTTAACTATTTCTTGCCATATAGAGCAAGGCCCTCTGATTCCTCCTGTATTGCATTGTATTGTAACTATACTGTTTGCCCTAACGTTGTAAAGCGCTGCGCAAACTGTTGGAGCTATATAAATCCTGTATAATATTAATATAGGCAGTGACAGTAGCAGTAGGGATGGGGGGAATGTGAAGCAATAGAGCCAGAGGAAGGTGATTGGGGATTGCTTCCTATCCTGCTTGCCATGTTTGAGCTTTAACCACTTCCATACCGGGCACTTATACACCTTCCTGCCCAGACCAATTTTTAGCTTTCAGTGCTGTTGCACTTTGAATGACAATTGCACGGTCATGCTACACTGTACCCAAACAAAATTTTTATCATTTTGTACCCACAAATAGAGCTTTCTTTTGGTGGTATTTGATCACCTCTGGGATATTTATTTTCTGCAAAAAAAAAAAAAAAATTACAGAAAATTTAGAAAAAAAAAGTTTCTTTTGTTTCTGTTATAAAACATTGTAAATAAGTAAGTTTTCTCCTTCACTGATGGGCACTGATGGTACTGCACTGACGGGCACTGATAAGGCGGCACTGATGGGCACCGATGAGGTGGCACTGATGTGGTGGCATTGATGGGCACTAATATGCGGCACTGATGGGCAGCACGGATGGGCACTGATAGGCGGCACGGATAGGCGGCATGGATGGGCTAGGATAGGCGGCATGCATGGGCACGGATAGGTGGCACAGATGGGCACATATAGGCAGCACGGCTGGGCACGGATAGGCGGCACGGATGGGCACGGATAGGCGGCACGGACGGACACAGATAGGCGGCATGGATGGGCACTGATAGGCGGCATGGATGGGCACTGATAGGTGGCACGGATGGGCATAGATGGGCACTATTGTATGTGTTGTACAAATGGATGCCAATCAGTGCCAAACAATGCCTGCCAATCAGTGATGCCCAATGTGCGCACTGATTGGCATTCATTGCGGCACTGATTGGCATCCATTTTCTGTGTCCTCCTCATCCCTGGTGGTCTAGGGTGGCATCCTTTATTTTTTTTATTTCTGGTGGTCTATATGGCCATCCCTGGTGGTCCAGTGGGCATCCCTGGTGGTCCAGTGGGCATCCTCGGGGGGGCTGTGCTGATGATCGATCAGCACAAACCCCCCCTGTCACAGGAGCAGCCGATCGGCTCTCCTCTACTCGCGTCTGACAGACGCGAGTGAGGAAAAGCCGATTACCGGCTTTTCCTATTTACATCGTGATCAGCCGTCATTGGACACGGCTGATCACGTGGTAAAGAGTCTCCGTGAGAGACTCTTTATCTTGATCGGTGTTGTGGGGTGTCAGACTGACACCCTGCAACAACGATCGCCGCAATGCGCGCCCCCAGGGGCGCGCAACGGCTCAGAATCCTGAGGAAGTCATATGACGTCCAGTCAGGATTCTACAACCACTTTGCCGCCGTCAATCTGTCATTGGCGGGCGGCAAGTGGTTAAAGATAAACTCCAGAGAGAAGGTAATTCCACCTTACACAGTTATACAGGCTCCTCTCGTGTACTGAAACTGCGTACTTTAAATTCACTGCACAAAATTCATTCTAAATTCACTGCACAACATTCAAGACTTGCCTCCTTTGTATAGATGATCACAAAGACCTAGTGATAATGTTACTGTGTCAAAAATCAGGTATGTAATGAAAACAGAAAGGTTTTTCGTACTTAATAATTCCTTCAGCATGTTGATGAGCGACAAGAGGAAAAACCAGGATAGAAAAATGTAAGCGGATTGTGACCCCCCTTCCCCCCACACACACACCCGCTGCCACTTCTGAGATTTCTCCCCACTTCTCCCCCTCCACATACCCTGCAATGGATAAAACGCACCCCCCAGGCAATCTAATTCCCCCCTTCCCTGCTACACTGATCCCCGCAACACTGCTCTTCCCCAGCACTTATCCTGCTGGCATTCATCCATTGTGGCTTCCCTGCAGCTGCCAGCTTCCCTCCGTGCCCTCCCGTCGGCTTTAGGTGCTGCAGGGGAGCAACATGTGTTTACCAGCAAACTTCCTTTCCTTGAATAGACACAGCGAGCGATTACTACTGATTGCTCCTGTATCCATTCATCACTGAAACATAGTAAACAGTGTTTACTATGCTTCAGTTTGTGAATGAATAGGAGGCTATACAGCCTCCTGTTCATTCATGTACAGTGCAGCTGAGGCTACAGAGAAAGAGACTGTCTTCAGTCCCATCCTCCATCTCAAAAAAGAGACATCTGGGTTCTGTTTAGAACTACAAATAAAGTAGAATGACCGCGCTTAGGAAACGCTAAATGGAAATATGTAGCAGTGTTAATAAGAACCAAACATAAAGTATATAATCCAATATAGGAATAAAAGTGAAAGACTGCAGCCCCCCAAAAATGTGATCCCCTAAAGGATACAGAGAATAATAGCAGTGGTGTGGGGGTAGTGGCGCTGTCTAAATGAAGGCTGATAATACCCAGAAGTTGGTATGTACCGGAGTATATTAACCTCAAAATGGTGTATGACTAGTGGGTCTAAAATATAGTGCCTCCTTAGGTTAGTAAGTGGTGTACCAGTGGTAGAGTGAATATGATAACTAACATGAGTGTTGCTATAACCACATGCAGTACATAACGTAAATTAGTGCAAAAAATACAAATAAATATAAATGTGACCAACGTTGAGTAAAAATAATATAAAGTAGTAGCAAACAGCACTAATGCTGGAACTAAAAAGTGTCCAAAAAAATATATCCCAAAAATATAAAAATATTAGTTAATAATCCATAAAAAACAACAGTCCATATGTATGAACCAATGTGAAAAAGTAAATAAAGTGACAGCAGTCCATAAAGGTGTATCAAAGGTGATAATTGGTGACCATGTGACTTTCCAGGCAGGTAGGTGATCACAGTAGTGCAATTATGCGCAGTGGGTCCGGTGCTCCCCCTCCTGGGTCCCTACTCACCAGAGGCACTCACCCCTGCAGGGGTAAAGTGCATAAAACGTGGATAATGTCCAGGTGGCTCAGGTCCTCGCTCTCCTTATGGATCCTATAGTCCAGCTGGTGCCGAAGGTCCTAGGTAACCAAATTCCTCCAAAGGGAAAAAAAGGGTCTCATAGGGTAGTAGGTTCAAGTTTCAGGGAGTAAAATGTATTGGTACAGCCGTAGGCTTATACTGGAATAGTATATACAAAAATATGTGAACATAAAATAAGATAAAATAAAATAAAATAAAACTGGGGCCAGATAAAATGCTTATAAAAACAAGCAGACAGTTATCTGTATGGTAACAAGCTTCCCTGCACAGCACCGAGTCCAAAAACAAAGATCAGCGCCAGCATGGGAACGGCGTGCGTTCCACCAGGTAATCAGCTGGTTGATCCAGGATCAACTCAACCACAACCCCATTCAGATTTCAAAAACAGTAGAAGGGTCCTAAAGGGGCATTAAATACCAGGATTGCATTACATACTGAGTGCAGAGTTCAGGGGGTTACACACAGAGTGCAGAGCTGTCACTTGTAAACACAGAAACCAGACTTCTGTGTTTACAAGTGATTGTGGTGAGTAGGCACCAAAGGGTCTGAGCCAGAGGTGGTGGAACCGAGTTCCCCCAAGTTCCCCCTGAAAAAAAGCCCTGGTTCTACTTTAAGCACAAATTTCTGCTAAATTTATGGAGGATATAACTATGCCAGTGGTGCAGCACAAAACATAGCACAGTGATGAATGTATGTGGTCCAGACAGTGAGCAAAGGAAGGATTGGGGGCAGGAACAACTAAATCCATCTGTTTATTTTTCTCATCAGCAATCAACAGAAATAAAATGAATATTCCTTAATATGTACAACTGACACAAGCAAAGCACTGCAGGAGAGACCTACTACCTACCTGCCAGGTATAAGTGACCATGTCAGTGTCCCTTGTGTCTGCGCCATCCCTATCATACCGGCAGCAGTGAGGCCGTTTTAAGGGAGCGCCAGATTGATTTGTCTTGCGGCCCAGTCCACCTCATAAGACTGATGCTACACTAAAAGTGTAGTGCCAGCCGGCGGGGGACTCTTTTCATGCTGCCCCCCTGCAAAGTGCTGCCCTAGACCTGGGCCTTGTTGGCCTAGGCCAAGATACAGTGTTGATCAGAAGACAACTCTGCTTCCATTTTCTCTGAATGCTTTAATTGTCCCCTTTTGCGTGATGCTGCTCTGTATGGACTACAACGTGGCGTCCTGACATTATTGGGGGAGTTGCACTTTCATCTCAGGCATCACAGAAGTTTAGTCCCGCGATGCCCCACCCATGCCCTGCCCACTCCTGCCCATGTCCCACCTAAGCTCAGCCAACTCCTTTCTATCTCTACTATACTCAAATCGTGCTGTCCCTGTTTAACGCACACCCAGCTATTGATTGACAGATGGGCATGTATTATGTAAAATAGACTGGGCATGATACAAGGCATAAGGAGCCATGGGAACTGTAGTTGACTGTGGGACATGCAGAAGCTAGCTCAGTAAAAGGAAATGACATGCTAGCTCTGCATGTCTATCCCCAACAGCAATCCAGACCACCATCCCAACATTATGACTATGGGAGCTCAACTCCCAGGGACCATTATCAGTATGATAACAGAAGAAGTCCCTTACCTACGCATAACAAATATGAACCACTGGGTAATTACAGAGAGGAGAATGATTCACGTTCTTTTTTAGAGTATCGTCGGAGCGAGAGAACTCCTCCACGGTACGATCAAATGACACATATGCGAAGAGAGGATGTAGAGGCGGACACAAGGTCCAAAAGAAGAAAGGTCCAGTAGGGGAGGGCATTTATAACATTAGTGGGATTGAACTAACACGTACGGAACTTTTGACTTTGGATAAAGGGCTCAAGTTTGCGCCGAAACGCAACCTAAGCAAATTTGATGTCTATGTGGATATACAAAAGTATACCAGGAAGCTAAATATTAAAAAATATATGATGAACCAACCCATTAAAGAAGCACAGGATCAAAATCTTTTGGGGAGAGTTCAACATAGCCAACTGAGGAATAAATCATTATTTAACCCTCAGGTTCACAATAATGAACACGTCGAAGTTTTTAATAAATTGGTACTTAGAGACCTGGAGAAATTGAAAATAAAAAAAGTTCCTGATTCCAAAAGCATACACAAAGGAATAAAGGAATTAGAGGAAAACAAACAGGTTATAATTAGACCGGCAAAGGAACAAAAACATACAGCGCACATGGGTTAAGTGAATGTCACTTTATAGTCTGTAATGGGTGGAAAAACATATATGCATGAAAAAATGAAACATTTTTTTTTGAAATAGCCACTAATAGCACGCAGGAAAAAAGAACATTAAAAAAATTTTTTTTTACTAATAAAAATAGTCCGCATAACAAAGGCAGCAGTTCACGTGGAGATGGTAGAGTGAAGACACATACACTTCGGGGGAGATGTTAAGAGTGAATCCAAATAGTGTGCTTACACTTGTAGGCAGAGGTAATACAATACCTCGACAAAAGCAGCCGCTTCAACGTCTCAATGCAGGGAGATGGAATCCATAGGTGGGAAGATGACAGCCACACTGGGAGCAGATGTAGAAGTTATTTCATGCAGAGAGGATACTGCCGTTTGGACACCACAAGCTCTGAGGCTGATGGAGAGGAAACCTTCCTCGCAGACAGGGATCTCCAGCGGCAGGGGAAGTCCTAGAGGGGAGCCACCAAGCCGGTTCAGTGACGCAGCCGCGTCACACAGGAGCGAGGAGAGGGGGACGGAAGCCTGAAAGAGTCACACAGAGAGAAGGAGGTGTCCGGACACCATCGATCCAGCGTCAGGTGACTCCAGGCACCAATCAGTGTGGGCAGAAAACGAGCAGTAGAGGTGCTGGCGCTAGTGTCACTAGGAGGATTTCCCGAGTGTCAGCACTGCACATCAGCTGCAGTGTGCTTGCTGCAAATGTATAGGGGCATCAAAGATTGTAATGGTGAGCCGTGACTGACATGTTTCGCGTGCCAGGACGCTTTATCAAAGTCACGGACAGGCTCCACCATCTAGTTATTAAAGGGGAAGGAATAATCCCATTGGACAATAGCACAAGGAGGGGGAGGGTTCAAGGAGGGTAGCACAAGGAGGGGGAGGGTTCATGGTCTTAACCCTACCATCACCACCATTTTAATAAAAACATCTAAATACATATAGTATAAAATATATAATATATAAAACATGATGTATATGTATATAATAATCTCTCTCATGGAAGAACATATATACATACACAGAGGATAGTCTGACAAACCTTCAATACAACAATAATACAACAATTAATACAATTAATACAACAATAATAATAATGGGAAAATATATAAATGAAAAAATGAAAAGGAATAATAATAATGGTGAAAATAAAAATAAATATAAAACACTATACATACATACAATCACTCCATATATACCGCCTATACCTATTAAATAAAAATAAAAATTAAATAAAAATAAAAATAATAAAAATAAAAATAAAAATAAAAATGATGTGTGTGCCCAGTGCACTAGGTTAATTAGTGATGCTGAGAATATCATAATATGATAATATTTATTATATTTTTTAACACTAAACACAAAAATATAATAAATATTATCAATAAACACTTCAATATTCTTCATCTTGACCAATATTTGTCTCCCACTCTTCCATCTAAACCTGAGATTACCTTTAGAAGGTCCCGGACCATCCGGAACATCATTGCACCCAGTAAAGTATCCAAGAACAACCCCATCCGCCCATTAGATATTCGGGCTTACTTTAATAATAAAACCGGCATTTTTAGATGCGGTAAAAGGGGTTGCCTTACTTGTCAGTCTATTCCTAAAGGTGGTCCTGATACTATTAAAACCAAAGATTGTGTGTTCCCGATCAGCCAATTCCTTACTTGCTCTACGGAATATATCGTTTACATACTACGCTGAACACAGACGCCTGATCAAAAAGGGCTGTGATAAGCATAGTGTCCCTAGACATTTTTTGCATGTCCACAATAAAGATTTTAAGTGTTTGGAGGTTCTTGCTATTGAGTCCATTCCGTTGGGTACTTTGACTGAGAACGAAAGATTTTCCCTCCTATGCAAGAGGGAAACTTTCTGGATCTTTCGGCTGGGCACTTTGTCGCCCGGTGGCCTTAACGAGGAGTTGGATATTCTCAGCATCACTAATTAACCTAGTGCACTGGGCACACACATCATTTTTATTTTTATTTTTATTTTTATTATTTTTATTTTTATTTAATTTTTATTTTTATTTAATAGGTATAGGCGGTATATATGGAGTGATTGTATGTATGTATA
Source organism: Rana temporaria (assembly GCF_905171775.1). Classification (NCBI taxonomy): domain Eukaryota; kingdom Metazoa; phylum Chordata; class Amphibia; order Anura; family Ranidae; genus Rana; species Rana temporaria. The sequence continues at coordinate 421,921,403 of NC_053489.1, forward strand.
GTGTTTTATATTTATTTTTATTTTCACCATTATTATTATTCCTTTTCATTTTTTCATTTATATATTTTCCCATTATTATTATTGTTGTATTAATTGTATTAATTGTTGTATTATTGTTGTATTGAAGGTTTGTCAGACTATCCTCTATGTATGTATATATGTTCTTCCATGAGAGAGATTATTATATACATATACATCATGTTTTATAAATTATATATTTCATACTATATGTATTTAGATGTTTTTATTAAAATGGTGGTGATGGTAGGGTTAAGACCATGAACCCTCCCCCTCCTTGTGCTACCCTCCTTGAACCCTCCCCCTCCTTGTGCTATTGTCCAATGGGATTATTCCTTCCCCTTTAATAACTAGATGGTGGAGCCTGTCCGTGACTTTGATAAAGCGTCCTGGCACGCGAAACATGTCAGTCACGGCTCACCATTACAATCTTTGATGCCCCTATACATTTGCAGCAAGCACACTGCAGCTGATGTGCAGTGCTGACACTCGGGAAATCCTCCTAGTGACACTAGCGCCAGCACCTCTACTGCTCGTTTTCTGCCCACACTGATTGGTGCCTGGAGTCACCTGACGCTGGATCGATGGTGTCCGGACACCTCCTTCTCTCTGTGTGACTCTTTCAGGCTTCCGTCCCCCTCTCCTCGCTCCTGTGTGACGCGGCTGCGTCACTGAACCGGCTTGGTGGCTCCCCTCTAGGACTTCCCCTGCCGCTGGAGATCCCTGTCTGCGAGGAAGGTTTCCTCTCCATCAGCCTCAGAGCTTGTGGTGTCCAAACGGCAGTATCCTCTCTGCATGAAATAACTTCTACATCTGCTCCCAGTGTGGCTGTCATCTTCCCACCTATGGATTCCATCTCCCTGCATTGAGACGTTGAAGCGGCTGCTTTTGTCGAGGTATTGTATTACCTCTGCCTACAAGTGTAAGCACACTATTTGGATTCACTCTTAACATCTCCCCCGAAGTGTATGTGTCTTCACTCTACCATCTCCACGTGAACTGCTGCCTTTGTTATGCGGACTATTTTTATTAGTAATTTAAAAATTTTAATGTTCTTTTTTCCTGCGTGCTATTAGTGGCTATTTCAAAAAAAATGTTTCATTTTTTCATGCATATATGTTTTTCCACCCATTACAGACTATAAAGTGACATTCACTTAACCCATGTGCGCTGTATGTTTTTGTTCCTTTGCTTTTTGCCCATGTCTCCTTAGTGGTTGACAGCTGCACGGGTTTATGTTTTAGTGAAACTTTTTAAACCACTGACAATACTGTGGTTTACCGTTCCTATGGTGTAGCGCTTCTTGCGGGTGTTTCTTTGTATAATTAGACCGGCGGATAAAGGAGGAGCTATAGTGGTACTTTCTAAAGAATATTATTATGAAGAATTGGAAAATCAACTGCAAGATTCGAATACTTACATTAAACTTAGAGGAAATCCTACGAACGAATACAAGGAAGAACTAATTGATCTGGTACAAAGAGGAAGGGATAAAGGAGTACTTTATAAAAAAGAATTCAAGTACTTAGTCCCTGACAATTGTAGGGTGCCTATTATATATACAATTCCGAAGATTCATAAGGACCCTCTCAGACCTCCAGGTAGACCCATTATTAATGGAATTCAGTCCATAAATGCAAGATTAGGACAGTATGTAGACAAGTTCATTCAACCTCTGGTCCCACAAACAAGGGCTTACCTAAGGGACACGAAACACCTGATCCAGATCTTGGACACTGTAAAAGTTGAAACATCGAAGAACTATCTACTAGCAACTGCTGATGTGTCCTCGCTCTATACTGTTATCAATCATATAGAAGCAATCCAGGCATCAAAATGGGCTCTAAACAAATTTGGGTCACTCGTGTCTAAACAAAATAGATTTGTGTTGAGATGTTTGGCATTCGGCCTACAACATAACTATTTTTGGCACAGACAGAAGTATTACCGACAACTTAATGGCATTGGCATGGGTGCGAAGTACGCAGCTAGTGTTGCCAATGTCTTTATGGCCGAGTGGAAGAAATTGCTATTTATGAAAACCTGCCAGATCAATTGGTTTTGTATAAAAGATTCATTGATGATTGTATTCTAATATGGAAGGGAGATGCTGAATCTTTAGTCCAATTCTTTGAGAAATTGAATCTTAACCAGAAAAATATTGTACTCACTTATACTATCAATGATAAAAAGATACAATTTCTGGATTTAGAAATTACACTTGAAGCTCAAAAGATCACTACGAAAACCTTTTTCAAACCGGTAGAGTGGAATAGCTATATACCGGTGGATAGCTGCCACCATGACCCATGGCTCATTAACATACCGAAAGGTCAATTAGTGAGAATTCGTAGGAACTGTACCGATCCACAGACATACTTGGAGCAAGCCAATTGGATTGGCGAGAAATTTACTAAAAAAGGATATGATAGTAGCTTCATACAGATGCAAATCCAAAACGTGTTAGACATACCCAGAGAGACTTTAATTGAAGACAGGATAAAAAGTAAAACCATGGACGACCAATTACCAATTATTTAGAATTATAACGTCCAACATAGACAATTGGAATCCATCTTTAAACGGCATTGGTCTATATTGCAGGCTGACCAACAGCTACAGTGTATACTTCCAAGCATGCCAAGGGTAATTTATAGACGTGCTCCCACTTTGAGGGATTTGGTGGCAAAAAATGTACCTGATCCCCCCACCAAATCGAATACTTTAACCTTTTTTCAAGGCAAGGGATTTTTTCCTTGTAAAAGGTGTTTTGCCTGCAAGAAGGCCAATTTTAATGGCCAAAAATGCTCCAGCTTCGTGTCCAATGTTACACAAAAGGAATACCAAATAAAAGATTTAATAACATGTAGGACGGAGGGAGTTGTTTATGCTCTACAATGCTCGTGTTCTCTGCAGTACATTGGCCATACTAAAAGACCTTTATGGAAGCGTCTCAGGGAACACGTTCAAAATATTGAAAAGGGCTTTCCTAATCATAATGTGTCACGCCATTTTGCTTTGTGGGCAATTGCTAAATATAATCCACACTGGAGAGGTAGCCATATGGTACGGACACTAAGCCAGTCTGAATCAAAATGGATACATGAAATGAGGTCGTTGTCGCCCAATGGGTTAAATATAGAATTTGACCTCAATTGTTTCATCTCTGATTATTGATTAAGCATATGTATAATGTTTTGTGATAATGCCTTTATAAAGTGTTTGGTTTTACATATACTTACCTACCTCTCCCTCTCTGTATTTTTAAATTTCAAAATTTCTAGATTTTAAATGAATTTTAGATCATTTATGCTATCCTATATACATATTTAATAATTTTTTATGAGCTATATTAAGAATTTTTAATAGTATATGAGCTATATGATTAGTTCTGTGTCTGTTTCTATTTGCATATTGTCTCATATTGTATTGCTATAAGCTGTGATATTCTTTATGGCCACTGGAGGCTGCTATGCTTTTGTTGCATATCCTCAGTAGATGTTTGTTTAAACAAATGTTAATCGCCAAAGTTTTAAACAAGTTTTTAATTGTTTCTTTGTATTAAAATTGCCAACATGCACTAGGTATTTTGTACAGTGCATGTTTTAATCCTTCCATGCCAGCTATGATGTAGATGTTTAATCACTCCCTCGTTACCAGTCCCGTCTCTGCCTGATTGCCTCGCTGACTATAAATAACATCAGCTGAGAGCGGACGGGTAGTGACCCATGACTAAGTCAAGTGACCATTGACGTAACGCGTGGGGGAGGAGTTACGAGCGGGACGGATAGTGGATCCGAATGAGGAGAGGAAACATCAGCTGAGCGGCTCTATGAAGGATCGGTGCACTGTGGATTTATGCATTGTTTGAACGGCGGTATCGTGAGTGTGCTATTGTTAGAGATTAGTGTCTCCTATATCTCTGGTGCCTTACCATCTGCGCTATGAGTTGTCTCTCTCCTTTTTTTCCATGAGCAGTGTCTATGTGGAGGAGATCCCTTACCTGTGAAGCAGGAGTTTGTCTGTGATCACATCGCATTTCCTATCACTACACTGAACTGGGTGTTGTTCCCATTTGAACCACTGGTGCACATCTTAAGCACAATTGGACTTACATTGTGGATTTGTTCACCTATTGTTTTTTTCTGTGTTAATATACTCAGAGCTTTAATCACTTATAAGCACGGTTGACATTATATAAGTTAGTAATCAGCGCAATTATTATAATTTTATCATGCTAGCTCTGCTGAACTCCTCCCACCATAACTAGCATTATCAAGCAGGAGGAATGATTAGGGGGATTAGAAACCACAATTGCATCTAAATGGTAGGAAAATCATAAACTTGTTTGTTATATTTATTTATGTGTAACTTTGAGGTTTTTCTAGGGTTTATTACAATGAGCCTTTTGTTGTACTTTCATTTTTTTTATTTATAGTTTTGCGCACCTTCATTTTTCACCAATAAAAAGGCGCAATTTAAAATGTACAAATATTTGTTATTTATTAACTCAATACAGTTTTAGCTTTTATATTTAGTATGAATTTAGCAGGAATTTGTTCAATTTTGCCATATATGTATCCACCAATAATGGCCCAGATTCAAGTAGAATCGCGCAATATTTGCGTGGGCAAAGAGCAAATTTTTTTCTCTGCGCCCACGCAAATATTGCGCTTTGCCCGCGATTCACGGAGCAGTTGCTCCGTAAATTGCGCGGGCAATATGCTAAGCAGCCGGGCGCAAGGCTGCCTAATGTAAATGATCCCGCCGGGGGCGGGAATCATTTAAATTAGGTGCGCTCCCACGCCGAGCGAACAACACATGCTCCGTCGGGAAACTTTCCCGACGTGCATTGCGGCAAATGACGTCGCAAGGACGTCATTTGCTTGTAAGTGAACGTGAATGGCGTCCAGCGCCATTCACGGTTCACTTACGTAAACGACGTGAAATTTAAACGTCGCGAGCGGGAGGCGCAGCTATACTTTAGCATTGGCTGCGCCTGCTATTAGCAGGAGCAACCTTATGCTAAAGGCGCCGTACGGAAACTCCGTACCTTGCGTACGCAGGGCCCGCGCAACTTTTGTGAATCGGTGGTAGTATGCAATTTGCATACTACACGCCGATCACAAAGGCCGCGCCCCCTAGCGGCCAACGCAAGAATGCAGCCTGGGATGTGAAGGCATAAGGAGGCTTATGTTTGTCACATCCTAGGCTGCATTCGGTGTAACGAGGTTCCTGAATCAGGAGCACTCGTTACACCGGAGCAAGTAAGCACTTGCGCCGCGCAACTATGGTTGCGCGGGCGCAAGTGCTTCTTGAATCTGGGCCAATGATTTTAGTGTATTTTTAGCAAAAATAGCAAATTGATAAACATTTGCGCAAGTATTGCGGGGCCTAGTAAAATCAGTAGCACATTATTTAAATCTACAGGTCTTTTGCTTTCAGAAAAGGTATGATTTGGGGTGTATTTAACAAACTCTGAAAGCTGTAAGGGAAAAATGTAAAACCAATGGAAAAACTGCAAAAAATAGTCTGACCACCTAAGTTTAACCACTTGACCACTGGGCACTTAAAGCCCCTTAATAACCAGACCAATTTTCAGCTTTCGGTGCTCTCACATTTTGAATGACAATTAGGCCCCTTTCACATTGAGGAATTTTTCAGGCGGTACAGCGCTAAAAATAGTGCTGCTATCCCGCCTGAAAAACTCCTTCACTGCAGACTCAATGTGAAAGCCAGAGGGCTTTCACACTGAGGCGATGCGCTGGCGGGAGACAAAAAAATCTCCTGTCAGCAGCATCTTTGGAGCGGTGAGAGGAGCGGCATGTATACCGCTCCTTCCCATTGAAAACAATGGGAAACCACGGCAATACTGCCCGCAATGCGCCTCTATAGAGGCGCATTGCGGGCGGTATTAACCCTTTATCGGCCGCTAGCGGGGGTTAATACCGCACCGCTAGCAGCTGATTGCCGCGGCAATCCCGGCGGTATAGCGCCGCTATTTTCAGCGGCGTTATACCGCCACCGCGGCTCCCGCCCCAGTCTGAAAGGGGCCTAACTTAGTCATACAACACTGTACCCAAATTAAATTGTTGTCCTTTTTTTCCCCACAAATGGAGGAAATTTAATCACGTTGTGTTTTTTATTTTTTGCGCTATAAAAGAAAAAAGACTGAAAATTCAGTAAAAAAATGAATTTTTCTTTGTTTCTATTATAAAATTTAGCAAATTTTTAATTTTTCTTCATAAATTTTGGCCAAAATGGAGGAGAAGACAAAAATGTATTACAGAATCTGCCACTGGGAGCGCTGATGCACACACGCTGCCCACACTGCACATAAATAGCCAACCTTACAAAGGGACCGATAAATTAACTAATACCTAAAAATATTTATAGTCCGCAATCACCTAAGCGGTGATAAATAAACTATTTTGGTGCATGGCTGCAATTTAAAGCTGAGTAAGATCAGATGGGCATATTGCAGCTTGAAATAATTAGGACAGCACCATCTAGTGGTGAATATCCATATGGCTGGAATTGCCAATACAAACATGCCTATTATTTCCTCTATAAAGGAAAAAGTTAGGACAGCACCATCTAGTGGTGAATATCCATGTGGCCGAAATTGCCAATACAACAATGCCTACACTAACAGATCAAAAGACATTTTTAAAATGATTAATATAATACACAAAACAATTATGTAATAGTAGTAAAAAACGTCTAAAAGTATATTATACAAAAAAAATAGGTTTAAAGATAGAAACCCTGAGGAACCAGGGCTCTAATCTAAAAACGAGTCTTGCTAAAAACAGATATTTTATTACAATCAATAATCAGTTAAAAAAACTTTTTAAATCTAAATCGATGTTCAATATCCATCCATTGTTTCTCCATCTGTGACACTTTTTTTGTCATGTCAGTTCCTCTCCAATGCTGGCAAACCCTATCAATGCCCCAGAACCTGAGTAAGGAGGGGTCCTTATTGTGCATCAGCCTGAAGTGGTTAGATTACCTGTGGTGTTAGAATCCATTTTTTTATGTTATCTATATGTTCTCCCACTCTTTTGGCCATGGTTCTAGTGGTCCTGCCAACATATTGGAAATTACATGGACACATATGTAGGTAAGTGACATATTTATGTGGCAGGTGATGAACTGCCTAATGTCATATTACCCACCTGTGACCATTGATGGGAAGCTAATGACTTTCCTAGTTTTGTCCCTAGTAGTTCTGCATGCTTTGCATCTCTTAGGCCCAGTACTCACGACCAAACATGTCTGCTGAAACTGGTCCGCGGACCAGTTTCAGCAGACATGTGTAGGCCCGAGCGGACCATTTTCGGGCGGATCGGACAGGTTTCCAGCGGACAACTGTTTCCTGGACTTGCTTTAAAACAGTCCGCTGGAAACCTGTCCGCCCGGACATGTACGGTCGTCTGTACAGACCTACCGTACATGTCCTGCCGCCCGCCATCCCTCGCATGCGTCGAATGACTTCGACGCATGCGTGGAAGCATTTTAAAGGCAGGCCGCCCACGTCGCCACGTCATTGTCGCGGCGACACCGCGTCATCGACGCGGCGACACCGCGGACACGCCCCGCTTATTGTTTACGCGCGGACCTCTGTTCGATGGTGTGTACAGCCATCGAACAGAAGTCCCCGGGCAGTCCCCGGGCAGACATGTCCGATGAAAACGGTCCGTGGACCGGTTTCATCGGACATGTCTGCTCGTGAGTACAAGGCCTTACATTTATAGAACCCAGTGTGGTCCAAAAAAGTGGGGGGTTTCTTGGGGGGCCGGATGACATTTTTGGCCAACATATTGCGTAACCCTGGAGCTCTTCTATAAATTAACTTGGGTTTATTGGTAAGGATCTTTCTAAGGGTTTGGTCTTTTTGTACTATGGGCCAGTAGGTTTTAATTATCCTTTGCACCTCTTTATATTGGAGATTAAATCCTGAAACAAATGCTAGGTTGAATTGCTCCCCTGCTGAGTCCCTGGCTTTTAGTCTTAAAAGGATAAGGCGATCGATTTGCCTAAATTGTACTCTCATAACCTCCAATTTCCTTTTGTTGTACCCTTTCTCTATGAATCTATTAATAAGTATACTGGTTTGGGCCATAAAATCTTCCTCACCCACACAGTTCCTTCTGATTCTCAGGAATTGACCATTTGGAAATGCTCTCAACCAGTTAGGGTGATGGCAACTGCAGGTGGAAATATAACCATTCCAAACAATTTCTTTAAAATGGGTCGGGGTCCCCAAACCAGAACCCATCCTAAAGATCTCATAATCCAAAAACTGGATACACGATTTATGCCAGGTACTGATAATTTTTTTTGGTATTTGTTGTTATTCATATAAACTAGAAAGCCATCCAACTCTTCTTTTGGACCCTCCCAAACAATGAAAATATCATCTATGTACCTTTGGTACATTTGAATTTAGGGCCACTGGTTATTAAAATACATTCCTCCTCCCACTTATTTAAGAAAATATTAGCAATACTGGGTGCATATTTAGCACCCATAGCCACCCCTTTAATTTGGTTAAAAAATCATTTATGTACCATTTATGTACCTTGGATGCAGAAAAATAAAAGCTTTGCTATGATTTTTAGAACAAGGCCTTACCTCAGCCCTGGTGTGACCCATAAAGAAGTTCATGACTTCCTGGTATGTAGATTTGGGATGTAAAAACTGTTAAGGCACAGGAAGGAGTTCACCAGCTGACCTCATTAGCGCACACACCCTCATCCATCAAACTATGTTTTCACAGCTTCTCTCTAGGTATGAATTTGCCTGGCTTGTTAATGTAGGCTGCAATGGCTGCTATGTTTGCAAAGGCATCCCAGACATTCCTCCAGACAGGCATGGGTCGCATACTAAGCTCTCTGGGGCTGTGGGTTGGACACCCCTGATGTAGTGCAAGGGCCTGCCTGATTGGATAGAGAGTGAATAGATAGATGGGTGGTCCTCCTATTTCAAAGTTTTTGTAAACCTAAAGGATTTTGTACAGCGATTGTAAAATCAGATTGTACTGTAGAGTGTATGGCCACCTGTATTCATGTACATAGGAGGGAGTTGACACAGACTCTCAGCTGTCTGACCCCATTCACATCTCTGTACTTTTTTAGGGAGGCGTTTCGGAACTTTTATGCTCATCACTCATAGGGCAGCCAATTAACTTGAATGAACTGTCCTACACATGACAAACGCTCCAGAACTCTTTTTTGAGTGCAGCGTGGTGCGTTTCTTTTCCTCACTTTTTGGTGTGCATGGCAAACATGGGGCTTACGCAAATCCATGCTTGGGGTGCCATAAACATTTAATGGTTACGCAAGTGCCATGTGCAGCGTATTTCCAAAGTGTACAGTAACGCGTGCCATGAGGTGCCATGTTGAACTTCCAGTGACCAGTATGAGAAAGTGAGAGCTATAACACCAAATTTAATGCACCTGCTCCCCATTCACACCTGAAACCTTGTAACACTAAAAGATCACATGACACCGGGCAGGGAAAATGGCTAATTGGGGCCAATTTGGACATTTTCATTTAGGGTTGTACTCACTTTTGTTGCCAGCAGTTAAGACATTAATGGATGTGTGTTGAGTTATTTTGAGGGGACAGCAAATTTACACTGTTATACAAGCTGTACACTCACTACTTTACATTGTAGCAAAGTGTAATTTCTTCGGAGTGTTGTCACATTCAAAAATGTGAGGGGTGTACTCAGTTTTGGGTGATACTGTGTATATATATATATATATATATATATATATATATATATATATATATATATATACAGTACAGACCAAAAGTTTGGACACACCTTCTCATTCAAAGAGTTTTCTTTATTTTCATGACTATGAAAATTGTCAGTGGCGTCACTAGGGTTGGTGTCACCTGGTGCGGTAAAATATGGTGTCACCCCCCCCCCCCCAATAACATTTTTCAAATATTTTTTACCCTACTGTTTGCTCCTTTCTTCCCCTTTTCTCTCTCTCCCTATCCATCTTTCTTGTTCGTTCTATCCCTTCTTCTTTCTCTCCATTTTTCTTTGTCCCCTCCCCCACCTCTCTTTCTCCAGAACCGGATTCACATCTCAGGAGCCTATAGGCCAGGGGCGTACCTAGAGCATTTGGCACCCGGGGCGGTTCCAATATCTGGCACCCCCCCCACGTTAAAATGTAAAAACACCCCACTGTGCCCCTTGCATACCTCTGCATCCTTCAATATGTTTTTGTTACTACTGTGTACCCCTCTCCACAACTGCACCTCTGGACCCCTTTACATTGCACAGCACCCTGCATCAATGGACCCCTTTACATTATACAGCACCCTGCATCACTGGACCTCTTAAAAAAAATTACACAGTACCCTGCATCACTGAACCCCTTTACATTACACAGCACCCTGCATCACAGGACCCCTTTACATCTCATAGCCCCCTGCACCTCTGGACCCTTTTACATTACACAGCCCCCTGCACCACTGGACCCCTTTACATCACATAGCCCCCTGCACCTCTGGACCCCTTTACATTACACAGCACCCTGCATCACTGGACCCCTTTACATTACACAGCACCCTGCACCTCTGGACCCCTTTACATTACACAGCACCCTGCATCACTGGACCCCTTTACATTACACAGCACCCTGCACCTCTGGACCTCTTTACATTACACAGCCCCCTGCATCACTGGACCCCTTTAAAATTACACAGTACCCTGCATCACTGGACCCCTTTAAAATTACACAGCACCCTGTATCACTGGACCCCTTTACATCTCATAGCCCCCTGCACCTCTGGACCCTTTTACATTACACAGCCCCCTGCACCACTGGACCCCTTTACATCACATAGCCTCCTGTACCTCTGGACCCCTTTACATCACATAGCCCCCTACACCTCTGGACCCCTTTACATTACACAGCACCCTGCATCACTGGACCCCTTTACATTACACAGCACCCTGCACCTCTGGACCCCTTTAAATTGCACAGCACCCTGCATCACTGCACCCCGTTTACATTACACAGCCGCCTGCACCTCTGCACCCCTTTACATCACATAGCCCCCTGCACCACTGGACCCTTTTACACTACACAGCCCTCTGCACCCCTTTACATTACACAGCCCCCTGCATCACTGGACCCCTTTACATTAAACAGCCCCCTGCATCACTGGACCCCTTTACATTACACAGCACCCTGCATCACTGGACACCTTTACATTACACAGCACCCTGCACCTCTGGACCCCTTTACATTAAACAGCCCCTGCATCACTGGACCCCTTTAAAATTACACAGTACCCTGCATCACTGGACCCCTTTAAAATTACACAGCACCCTGTATCACTGGACCCCTTTACATCTCATAGCCCCCTGCACCTCTGGACCCCTTTACATCACATAGCCCCCTGCACCTCTGGACCCCTTTACATTACACAGCACCCTGCATCACTGGACCCCTTTACATTACACAGCACCCTGCATCACTGCACCCCTTTTACATTACACAGCCGCCTGCACCTCTGCACCCCTTTACATCACATAGCCCCCTGCACCTCTGGACCCTTTTACACTACACAGCCCTCTGCACCCCTTTACATTACACAGCACCCTGCATCACTGCACCCCTTTTACATTACACAGCCGCCTGCACCTCTGCACCCCTTTACATCACATAGCCCCCTGCACCTCTGGACCCTTTTACACTACACAGCCCTCTGCACCCCTTTACATTACACAGCACCCTGCATCACTGCACCCCTTTTACATTACACAGCCGCCTGCACCTCTGCACCCCTTTATATCACATAGCCCCCTGCACCTCTGGACCCTTTTACACTACACAGCCCTCTGCACCCCTTTAACATTACACAGCACCCTGCATCACTGCACCCATTTTACATTACACAGCCACCTGCACCTCTGGACCCCTGCATGTTACACAGACCCCCCTTGAGTGCAGACACCCCCTCAGTGCAGACACCCCCCCTCAGTGCAACCCCCCCTCAGTGCAAACCCATAGTGCAAACCCCCCTTAGTGAAAACCCCCTCAGTGCAAACACCCCCTTATTACATCCCCCCTTCAGTGAAATCTCCCCAGGTGCAAACACCCCCCCTCCCCATTCAGTACCTCAGATCATCGCATGCAGCGCCACGGCACATGGACAGAAGGTCCCCTCGGCCCCTCCCCCTCTGTACACACAAACAGAGAGGAGTGGGCTGTGCCTGTGTGCCGACTGCCGACCACCGCTAACAGCCCGTGGCTGTGAGAGGAGGGGATGGATGGAGCTCATCGCTGCAGTCGCGGGGGGGAGCCACCCCCCCCCCCCCCCCACATGTCAGCTAAAAAAAAAAAATGTTTTTTTTTTTTTAAATCGGGATGGTGTCACCCCTCTAGCGGGTGTCACCCAGGGCGGCCCACACCCCCCTAGCAATGCCTCTGAAAATTGTAGATTCACACTGAAGGCATCAAAACTATGAATTAACATATGTGGAATTATACATAACAAAAAAGTGTGAAACAACTGAAAATATATTTCATATTCTAGGTTCTTCAAAGTAGCCACCTTTTGCAGCAGACACATGTCTAGAACTGTTAAGAGGAGACTGTGTGAATCAGGCCTTCATGGTAGAATATCTGCTAGGAAACCACTGCTAAAGAAAGGCAACAAGCAGAAGAGACGTATTTGGGATAAAGAACACAAGGAATGGACATTAGACCAGTAGAAATCGGTGCTTTGGTCTGATGAGTCCAAACTTGAGATCTTTGGTTCCAACCCCTGTGTCTTTGTGCGACGCAGAAAAGGTGAACGGATGGACTCTACATGCCTGGTTCCCACCGTGAAGCATGGAGGAGGAGGTGTGATGGTGTGGGGGTGCTTTGCTGGTGACACTGTTGGGGATTTATTTAAAATTGAAGGCATACTGAACCAGCATGTCTACCACAGCATCTTGCAGCGGCATGCTATTCTATCCGGTTTGCGTTTAGTAGGACCATCATTTATTTTTCAACAGGACAATGACCCCAAACCCGAAACCAGACTTCTGTGTTTACAAGTGATTGTGGTGAGCAGGCACCAGAGTGTCTGAGATCCACCAAGTCCTCCCTGAAAAAAAGCACTATATATATATATATATATATATATATATATATATATATATATATACAAAAATATGACAGGGGAACATGTTTACTGTCTTGGGGGGTCTGATTGAGAAGTTAATAATTTTCCTTCTTTCCTCTGAGTTTCCCGGGATTTTCTCTTCACTCTCTGATTCACCACCTCAGAGTTGGTGAATCGGGGAGTGTGAATTCTGACACAGATCACCAGTGAATTACTCAGATCGTAGATTCATAAACTGGCCTGGTTTCTGTGTCAGTCAATGACAGTTTTTCTGTGTGTGGAGATGATCGACATGTTCTCCCCGATCATCTCTGTTCATAAACCGTTAATGAACCGAGATCAGCGATGTTCACAGTTTCATAAACGGATACCTAAGGGTCAAGAAGGATATTTTTACCTCCCACCAAGCAAAATTGGCAGCAATTGTATAGGTAGTTTTGTTTTGTCTTCCACTGAGCAAAACCGTGCAAGCTGTCAGAGACTGAACTTGCTGAACATCAGTCTTTTTTCAAACACATTAACCATATACCATTGCACAAGCGATGTAGAAAGAGACTAAGAAACCATTATACAGCATATCGTGTGGCATTGCACCATCCTGTGGGAAAATGATCACCTCACCGTCAGTTTAAAATACAAAATACCTCATAATGATTAATTGCTTCTTTTTTTTACTGTTACAGCCTCTCTTCTTCAATCAAAGAATAGACTGAAAGTTAAGTCATAAACATAAGGGGTAAGAAAAAAGGAATTGGATGTCATCTGACCCACAAATTTAGCCTCACTCCCAGCATAGCAGCCCCATATCTTTTTTTTCTAATGCTTCTGCTTGCTGCTCTGTACTGCTCAGTAGTAGTCATGAATTATGGAGTCCATGGCTAGGAGACAAACATATCTGCACAGTCTTTCCCATGTGTGTCAACTATAAACTCATAATTCAAGTTGCTACTAGTGTAGTCACTGCTTTAGCTATATGTTTTAGCCTGACTGTCTGCCAAGCCTGAGGAAGACTACGATCTGCCAGTCTGCTTCACTAATTTCTAAGCAAGAATATATATATATGAAAACAAGACTAGCGTTCATTCATAATATGTTTGTGTTGTAATGCTCCTCTGATGTAAGGCTCCATTACTATGGGGCTAAAATGTTGTTTAAAAAACCCTGAGCGGATTATTTAACTGTATATTCTTTCTTTCTATAAACACTGGTTTTCTGTAAAATTGATGAAAATAAAAAAGTATAAAAACATAAAAGTATACAAATGCTTGTAATACACTTCTCCTATGAACTGCTTTGTATTATTAGGATTTCCTGTGTGATTTCGATACAATTTTATTCTGCTTTTACATCAAACTGACAGATCTATAGCCATTAGTAAATAGAAGTAATAAATAGAAGTAATAAATAGCGCACAATGAACTGTGCTTTTTTATTTACTCTGGCAGCAGCTGTAATGGATGTATCTCACCACTAAAAAATCCATGTGGATTAAAGCAAATATAAGGTTCAAAACACGTAAGCCCCGTACACATGATCGGACCTTTGTCCTCACATCGGAATTCCATCGCAGTAAAAGAGAACATGTTCTTTATCTAAAATGGGCATACACACGGTCGGAATTTCCGATGGAAAAAATCCATCTGACTTTTTCCATCTGAAATTCCGATCGTGTGTATGGGGCTTTAGTCATTGTTTAATCTACCATGATGATTCAGCATCTATAATATTAGTACAACTCTTTAAACATTTAATGACCAAAGATCATTGATGTTTAGATGCTTAGGCCAAATTAGGCATTGCAAATATGCCTGTTAACTTGTCAGTAATGATATAACTATTTTGCATATTAATTTTAAAGACATATACGTTTTTTTTAGTACAATGTTTTGATCAAAAAAAAATCCTGTTTTGTTTTTTCTTAAAGTCTGATTTTTCTATTTCTTTTTTTTTTTTTACTGTAACTGTATTTTACCATTGCAGTATTAAAGCGGAGTTCCGCCATTTTTTTTTACTGACTTTTAAAATAAGGACGCTTACCTGTCCAGGGTGCTTGCGATGTTGGCACCCGATGCCGATCTGTCCATCGGCTCTTGGGTGGGAGCGCCACCATCTTCGGTAAGGGATTCAGGAAGTAAAGTCTTGTGGCTTCACACCCTGGTTCCCTACTGCAAATGCGTGTGCGACCCCACTGGTCCCTGTTGTCTTCTGGGACCTGTGTGTCTCCCAGAAGACAGCGGGGGGACAGAGGAGGCGATGGACATGGCGTAGATATCCGCGGATACTGCGGCTATCTATGCGACACCAGAGGGGGGGAGGATTCCGAAAAACGGAAGTTCCATTTTTGGGTGGAAATCCGCTTTAAGCATTTGCAGTGCTTTCTGGTGAGGAACAATGCTGCATGCTGCACTTTTTCTAAACGCATACGAACGCATTGCAATGTAATCTAGGCTTTATTGAAATACCCTAACTGCACCTAACTGCAATTCATGTAAACAAGTCCTTAACCACTTACCAACCGCCCTATAGACGATATACGTCTACAAGGCGGTTGCTTAACTCCATGGAAGTCCTCCCAGAATCGCGCTCCCACGCCCTCTGGGGTGCGCACACTGGAATGTCAGTGACCGCCGTGTCCTCCGTACCCGGCGCATCACAGATCACGGTAAATCGCCGCTTATAGCGGCAGTTTATCACGTGATTGCTCCGTCCAATGACGGAGCGATTACTAGTAAACAAACCGGCGTCATGTGATGACGCCGGTTCCTCCCTCCCCTCTCTGTACCGAACGGTACAGTGTGAGAGGAGAGGGGGGAGAGAGCGGATGCAGCACAAGTGCTGTGGGCTGGATCTGTGACACATGCAGTCACAGATACAGCCAGCCATCCATTCCTGCTCAGCCATCCCTGCCCCATACTGTGCAATACACAATACCAAAACCCCACAATACTCTGCAATACCCCACACTACTCTGCAATACCCCACACTACTCTGCAATACCCCACACTACTCTGCAATACCCCACACTACCCTGCAACATCGCCTATGGAGATTTTTAAGTAGCAAAGTTTGGCGCCATTCCACGAGCGTGTGCAATTTTGAAGGGTGACATGTTGGGTATATATTTACTCTGCGTAACTTCATCTTTCACATTTATGCAAAAGAATGAAGAAAAAATACAAAATTTGCTAAATTTTATTACAGAATTTTCAGTCTTTTTTCTCTTATAGCGCAAAAAATAAAAAACCCAAAGGTGATTAAATACCACCAAAAGAAAGCTCTATTTGTGTGAAAAAAAGGACGAAAATTTCATTTGGGTACAGTGTTGTATGACTGAGTAATTGTCATTCAAATTGTGAGAGCACCGAAATCTGAAAATTTGTCTGGTTATTAAGGGGGTTTACGTGCCCAGTGATCAAGTGGTTAAACCTTAACTTACGGTTGAGTAACACCCAATCCTCTGTTTATAAACCTCTTTGGAGCTCCCCAAGGGGGAGCAGTTGTTTTCCTTTCCTCTGTCAGACCCCAGATAAGCAGAGCTCTCTACCTCAGGTGGTTCCTCAGCAGAGCTTCTGAGGTTAAGTCGTCCGTGAATCGGGATGGACAGAAAGTGAGGATTTCTCAGAAGAAATAAGGATATTTAAAAGCAAAATGGAAGGATGAGGTAAGTGAAGGAGGACTGCACTAAGGTAAAGGAAGCTATTTAGGAAAACAAATTGTACCTTTACAACCCCTTTAAAGGGACACTAAAGGATTTTTTTTTAGCTAAATAGCTTCCTTTACCTTACTGCAGTCCTGGTTTCATGTCCTCATTGTTCGTTTTTGCTGTAATCCTTCTCTGTTCTGAACACTTCCTGGTTGTCTGTTTCCTGATGAAAAAAGTCATGGGAGCTTTCTCTCTGTGGTCACTAATCAAGGAGGTGTGATTACTGTGTGTCTAAAACCCCTCAACACCAATCAGTTTCGTTTTCCAAACCATCACTGGTATTGGCTCTGTGCAGCAGAGAAGCAGGAAACATGCAAAAACGAAACTGAAACTGTAGGTACATTATATGATTGATTTGTATCTATTTTTAATCATTTTTAAAAGGAATCAGTTAACTATTATGTCTCTATACCCTGTAACCAGTCATTTCAGCAAAAAATATGTTTTCCTTTACAACTCCTTTAAGCAACATTTAAAGCATGTGAACGATATGTTCATTCTTACCTTTCAATGGCATTGAATGGCTTTGTAGTGATATGGAAAATCTCTTGTCACTGGTGGGGCTCTCTTGCCCTGATGGGCCTCAAACGTATGGGAACTACCTTGTGCAGGCTTTCCAAAAGACGTCAAACTCTTTAAAATATACAACATCAAAACTTGTTTGGCAAGCATGCGTCGAACAATTTCAGTCAAATGAAAAAAAAATGTTTTTAAGTAAACATAAAACAATTAGAATATGAAAATGCACATACCTTAAAAGTTTTGTCTAGATAACTCAATATTATACATTATTTTCGTAAATGTAAAAGGTGTGTTTTAAGAACGAATGAAAATAAGTAAGGTACTTAAAAATAAATGTTAATTAATTTACTTTTATATTTTATGTTGAAAATTATAACATTTTATATGTTAAACTTACAAGCCAACAGAATCACTTTTATCAGTGTAGGAGAGGGAGCACATGAGACACAAATGTAGTAGGATTGGACTCGATCATATAGTAACTAGATTTCATACTCATTTCGATTTTCATACAGGAATCTTTAAAGGGTCACTAAAGGAAAAATTTTTTTTAGCTGAAATGACTGTTTACAGGGCACAGAGACATAATAGTTAACTGATTCCTTTTAAAAATGATTAAAAATAGATAAAAAAACAATCATATAATGTGCCTGCAGTGTAGTTTCGTTTTTGCTGTTGTTTGCTGGTTCTCTGATGTACAGAGAGCCACTAGAGGGCAGTCAGCCAATAGAGAGCAGTGATACTTTGTCTAAAACTCCTCAGCACCAATCCAGTTTCGTTTTACACACAGCTCCTTGATTAGTGACCACCGTGAGAAATCTCCCAGTACTGTGGTTATCAGGAAACAGGCAACCAGGAAGTGTCCAGAACAGAGAGGATTTACAGCAACATCAAAGCAAAAACGAACCATGAGCACATGAAACCAGGACTGCAGCAAGGTAAAGGAAGCTATTTAGCTAAAAAAAAAAATTCCTTTAGTGACCCTTTAATTGTATTTTAATGTCACACGTGATTTCCAAACATTCATTCATGTACATGGGCGACTTTATTTTTTTATTTTAAGTGATTGTTCTTTTGCATTCTCTATATTCCACCAGCAAGGCACAGTTGCAATAATCTTCCTAGCAGATGGATATAATTATAATTCTTTGGAAGTAAGAGAGTCTTTGTGCCAAAACCATGGTTATTAGATGTAGTCTTTGTAGCTTGGGAACTTGATAGCAGATCTAAACTCTAAAGTTGCCAGATTCAAAATTAATGAAACTGAACCTATCCCAATCTGACTACAATGTACTGAACACAATTATATTAAATGTATTACCTAATATATTCCCATAAACACAAAATACCTTTTTTTGTTATATATCATTATAGTAAATCTATCTTAAATAATTTTTCAATAGCAAAACTGCATCCAATGTCAATGTAGATACAGGCATGGCATATCATAAACAACATCAACACAACTGCATTATAACACTTCTCTGCCAGCAGGCACAAACTTTTTTCCACCAGGCAACAAGACACAAATGGGAAAGTATTTGGGTACTTAGGGCCAAATCCTCAAAAATCCTGCCTAACTTATCTTTTCCCATTTAAGTTACACTGACTTAAAATTTCTACCTAAGTGCCCGATCCACAAAGCACTTACCTAGAAATTTCAGGCCGTGTAACTTAAATGTCTCCGGCGCAAGGCGGTCCTCTTCTGCAGGGGGCGATGACAATTTAAATGAGGCGCGCTCCCGCGCCGGCCGTACTGCGAATGCTCGTGACATCATTTTCCCGACGGGCAGCGTGCGAAATTACGTTACGTCGGGCTTTGTGGATTGCGACGGGACAATAAAGTTGCGTCGGGTAAAAAAAAAGTTACGCGCCGGGGAAAAAAATTAAAAAAAAAACGCGGCGATCGAAAAAAAGATCTGTTTTTACAAGGTGTTACTAGTTTACTAGTTTTGCATCCTAAGATCTGACAGTGTAAGTGTCTTACAGATGTCAGATCTTCTGCCTATCTTTGGAAAACTGCTTCTGAGGATCAGTTCCAAAGATAGGTACAGGGATACGCAGGCTGAACAGCAGTTCCACCTGCGTATTCCTTTTGAGGATTTGGCCCTAAAAGATTAGGGGAATTGGTTACACAAGGGAAAATAAGGTCAAGAAACGATCTTCAAACACAGGAAGGGGTTCAACATTTTAGTGATTGGGAATACTTTCAATTAAACAATTTTGTGAGCACTTTACCACAGCCGATAAGAGATGATAAAACATTAAACTCAATAGAAAAACTATGCTCCATTGGAAAACCATTAAAACATGGAATTGCGGTACTATATGGGATATTAACAGACTTAGGGCCGGATTCACAAAGAGTTACGCCGGCGTATCAGTAGATACGCCGACGTAACTCGGAATCTAAGCCCGTCGTAAGTTTAAGTGTATGCTCAAACTGAGATACACTTAAACCTAGCTAAGATACGACGGCCTGCGCCGTCGTATCTTAGGGTGCAATTTTTCCGCTGGCCGCTAGGTGGCGCTTCCGTTGATTTCGGCGTAGAATATGTAAATGACTAGATACGCCGATTCACGAATGTACACTTGCCCGTCGCAGTAAAGATACGCCGTTTCCGTAAGAGATACGCCGCGTAAAGATAAAGCTGCCCCCTAGGTGGCGTAGCTAATGTTAAGTATGGCCGTCGTTCCCGCGTCGAAATTTGAAAATTTTACGTTGTTTTCATAACTCGTATGTGAATGTGGCTGGACGTAATTTACGTTAACGTCGAAACCAATGACGTCCTTGCGGCGTACTTTGGAGCAATGCACACTGGGAAATGTCACGGACGGCACATTGATGTTCGTAAAAAACGTCAATCACAGCACTTGCCTCTCTGACTTACGGCGGCGTAGCGTAAATACGGTACGCTGCGCTGCCGTAAAAATGCACGGAACTACCTGAATACAGCCCTTAGAGACGAAGGGAACACTGACATGCGTAGAAAAGTGGCGACAAGACATTGGGAAAAATCTAGATGACTCACAAATGATAGGTGCAGTGTTCAACTATGCTACTGACATTACCACAATTGAGACAAATTATAAATGTATGGCGCGCTGGCATCTGACCCCTGAGAGAATGAACAAAATACATCCAAAAAACTCTGCATTGTGTTGGAGGGACTGTAATCAAGTAGGAACCACGATGCATGTGTGGTGGGACTGCCCGAGAATACAAGAGTACGGAAAGAAGTCCTAGGGCCAGATTCTCAAAGAGATACGACGGTGTATCTCCTGATACACCGTCGTATCTCTGAGTTAGGCCGGTCGTATCTATGCGACTGATTCATAGGGCTAGATTCACATAGATCAGCGGATCTTTAGATCCGCGTGATCTATGTGATTTAAGATCCGCTGCCGCAAGTTTGAGAGGCTAGTGGGTAATTCACAAACCACTAACCTCCAAACTTGCGGCGGCGGATCGTAAAACCCCTGGCGGAATTCAAATTCCGCGGCTAGGGGGAGTGTACTATTTAAATCAGGCGCATCCCCGCGCCGATTTAAATGAGCATGCGCCGTCCGCGAAATTTCCCGGCATGCATTGCTACCACTGACGTCGCTAGGACGTCAGTGGTTTCGGCTTGAGCGTAACTTGCGACGAGCGGGTTTCTGAATCGGCGTACGCAAACAACGTAAAAAAAAAAAATTTGACGCTGGAACGACGGCTATACTTAACATTGGCTGCGCCTCATAGAAGCAGGGGTAAGTATATGCCGGGAAATCCGCTACGTAAATGTCGTAACAACACTGCGTCGGGCCCGCGTACGTTCGTGAATTGGCGTATCTCGCTGATTTAAATATTATTCAGCGTAAATCAGCGAGAACGCCCCCCGCGGCCATTTTTAAATTGCAGTTAAGATCCGACAGGTGTAACTTAGGCATATCTATGCGTAACTGATTCTGTGAATCAGTCGCATAGATACGACCGGCCTAAGTCAGAGATACGACGGCGTATCAGGAGATACACCGTCGTATCTTTCTCTGAATCTGGCCCATAGAATCAGTTACGCATAGATATGCCTAAGATCCGACAGGTGTAACTGTGTTACACCGTCGGATCTTAACTGCAATTTAAGAATGGCCGCTGGGGGCGTTATCGCTGATTTACGGCGACGATATGTAAATCAGCGAGATATGCCAATTCACGAAGGTACGCGGGCCCGACGCAGTCACTTTACGTCGTTTACGTAAGCGGTTTCCCGGCGTATACTTACCCCTGCTTCTATGAGGCGCAGCCAATGTTAAGTATGGCCGTCGTTCCCGCGTCAAATTTTTTTTTTACGTCGTTTGGGTACGTCGATTCACAAACCCGCTCGTCGCAAGTTACGCTCACGCCAAAACCAATGACGTCCTAGCGACGTCATTGGGAGCAATGCACGCCGGAAAAATTTGCGGACAGCGCATGCACAGTTAAATCGGCGCAGGGACGCGCCTGATTTAAATGCTACACTCCCCCTAGCCGCGGAATTTGAATTCCGCCGGGGGATTTAAGATACGCCGCCGCAAGTTTGGAGGTAAGTGTTTAGTGAATTACCCACTTGCCACTAAAACTTGCGGCGGCGGATCTTAAATCAGATAGATCAGCGGATCTAAAGATCCGCTGATCTATCTGAATCTGGCCCCTAGAATATATAGAGGAAATTACAGGTGAAAAGACCCTACGAAATCCCTTGACCTGTTTGTTCAACGGAACGGATAGGTCAAAAAAACAGTATGGATCGACTTTGGTTCCGGTGTTGCTGAATGCAGCAAAGGGCTTAATTCCAAAAAATTGGCTACACCCACAGAGACCATCCATAAAAGAATGGATAAACCGAGTTGATTATACAGTATATCAGAAATGGAATATCTGGGACAAGGAGAAATGGGAGGAGAGGCTAGAAGCAGAACAGTCTGGGAGAAATGGAGAGCTTTCAAAACGTCAGAAAAATTTGTACAGGCAATGATAGAAATAGACAGGTGAGACCTAGGTATAAACAGAGAAATTAAACCTAAATACTGACCGACAGAACCGAAGGGAGGTGGGGGGGGGGGGGGGTTAGGACTTGGGGGGAACAAAAAGACGCAAGAAGAGTAGTAATCCAGGGGCGGGATTCTCTCTATGTATTGAGAGGGTATAACTAATAATGTTCATTCCAGAGTGATTTCTCTTGGTATATAGCTGAAAGAAAAGTAACATATAAAAAAATAAAATAATACTTCTCTGCCGACTGCGAACTTTGCTCTTTTAGCCTCTTCAATTATTTGTCCCCTGTTCAACCTTCCATACAATTTGCTGTGTATTCAAAAACAATTCACTGTGTGTTGCTATACAAAATGGATTTCTATTATGTTGGTTCTTCTAAATTAAGTTATGCCGCTTGAATGCTGAAAGTGAGAAAACAGGATAACAACCAAAAATATCCAGAAAAACGCATTTCAAAAAAGTTATAAATTGTCTCCCAGGTGTCTTCTATACAGGCAATATTACAGATGATATTAGGAGCACTCTCTTAAAGGGAGTGCTCCTAATCTCAGCTTGTTACCTGTATAAAATACACCTGTCCACAGAAGCAATCAATAAATCAGATTACAATCTCTCCACCATCCATGGTCGAAACCAAAGAGCTGTCCAAGCATATCTGTAACATGCGCTCCGCGCGCCTGTTACTTCCTATAGTACATGGCGCTTTCAGCGCTGTAGTGCGTTCCATGCTGGAACGCCATTGCCCAGGGCCGAGCTGCGTTCCAGCCTGGTTGACGTATTCTATACCTTCTCCCTTAGTCGCCTAATGCACAACGCTATGTAATACTCATAATCACTATCTTAATAATAATAATAATTAATAATATAATTTTAAACACTAAGCTCTGGTCGCATGTTGTAATGTGTCCATTCTTAGTAGCTCAACGCCTTTCTTTATGTGACAGAGAGATAATGTAGAGATCCCCCTAACTGTTGCAAGGAGTGATGCCTGGGGCCCAATACTGAGTTGTCACATGAAGAAGCAAATTGAAATCCTTGCTAACCGCAGTTGTGGTTCACTTCCTTTCCCTAGAGCTGTTACAATATCAGGGACAAGATTATGGGACCTACACAAGGCTGGAATGGGCTATAAGACCATCGCCAAGCAGCTTGCTGAGAGGATGACAACAGTTGGTGGGATTATTCGCAAATGGAAGAAACACAAAATAACTGTTAATCTCCCTCGGTCTTGGGCTCCATGCAAGATCTCACCTTGTGGAGTTTCAATGATCATGAGAACGGTGAGGAATCGGCCAGAACTACACAGGAGAATCTTGTCAATGATCTCAAGGCAGCTGGGACCATAGTCACCAAGAAAACAATTGGTAACACACTATGCCATGAAGGACTGAAATCCTGCAGTGCCCAAAAGGTCCCCCTGCTCAAGAAAGCACATGTACAGGCCTGTCTGAAGTTTGCTAATTAACATCTGAATGAGGAGAACTGGGTGAAAGTGTTGTGGTCAGATAAGACCAAAATCATGCTCTTTGGCATCAACTTAACTCGCCGTGTTTGGAGGAGGAGGAAAGCTGCCTATGACCCCCAAGACCACCATCCACACCGTCAAACATGGGGGGGGGGGTGGAAACATTATGCTTTGGGGTGTTTTTCTGCTAAGGGGACAGTATAACTTCACTGCACCAAAGGGACGATGGATAAGGCCATGTACCATCAAATCTTGGATGATAACCTCCTTCCCTCAGCCAGTACATTGAAAATGGGTTGTGGATGGGTATTCCATCATGACAATGACCCAAGACACACGGCCAAGGCAACAAAGGCGTGGCTCAAGAAGAAGCATATTAAGGTCCTGGAGTGGCCTAGTTTTCAGACCTAAATATGTGGAGGGAGCTGAAGGTTCGAGTTACCAAACAGCAGCCTCGAAACCTTACTGACTTGTAGTGGATCTGCAAAGAGGAGCGGGACAAAATCCCTCCTGAAATGTGTGCAAACCTGGTGGCCAACTACAAGAAATGTCTGAGAAAAGTCATGTTTTGAGAGGGAGTAAAATACTTATTTCACTTATTAAAATGCAAATCAATTTATAACTTTTTGAAATGCTGTTATTCTGTCTCTCACTGTTAAAATAAACCTACAGTACTATTACAATTATAGACTGATTATTTATTTGTCAGTGCGGGAAACTGTACAAAATCAGCAGGACATCAAATGCTTTTTTCCCCTCACTGTATTTTGAGTTTAGGCTTGATGGATAGATTTCTATTACAAAAAAATGTTGTACTTGAGGGACAAATCTATGGTAGCAGATGTGGGATTCCTCCATTCATGCAATCAAAGTGGATGGAGGAATCCTCATGTCAGGGCATTTTATTCTGACAGTGGGTCTTGCCGATGTCAAAACACACGGATCGGTGGCTGCAGCCGCTGATTGACAAAAGTTTTCCAACTTGTTCATTAGACAGAAGTCAATGAACAGGGAGGGCCACACACAGAGCAAAATGTGGATGGTCCCTGCTGAATCAGCCACATTTCAATCCATATAAGGTCACATTAAAGTGGTATTAAACCCAAAAGCAAACATTTATTATATTGCAGTTTTCCAATTCTTAGATGCAATGGCTGCATTAGTTTTCTTTTTTAGGCCTTCTTACCTTTATTTCACCTAGTGATCTGGCCAGTATGTCTGTTTTTTTTTTTTTAAAGAACAAGCTATCTTGGGGATATATCAGTTATAGGGATGAGCCAAATCATTTAACACTGGAAGGGGTGGTTAAAATGATCAGCTTTTATTTATTTATGTAAAAACAGAGGGGGGAAAACGAAAACAAGAAAACGTATGCAGTCACCACATCTAATGATTGGTGAGCTGATATACATTAAATTTTTGGTTTTGGGTTTATTAACGCTTTAAGGCTATCCATCACATTCAAATGAAAATGGAGAGCATTGGGAGTCAAGAGAAGGCAGGGTTAACTTCTCAAAAATGGAGAATGCACATAATTCACCCGCCCATATCTTCAGATATACTAATTATTTGGACATGTGATTTTTACTTAACAGCCTCTTATGAATTTTTCATGATATCCTCAGTCACAACTGCCCAGATATGCTTCTTTTTTTTATCCAGAAAAAAAGTTTATTGAAGCACACGTAAAAACATACATACATCGAGGCTACAAACAAAAAACAATCCAATAAGAAAGGGGGCACATTAGGAGCCCACTTGAGTGGGATTGTGGCCATCACAGGGTTAATATTGTTTATGGGCTTGTAAATAGTTAACATTTTGTGGTGTATTTCCATGTACTGTACCTTTAAATCCAGGATCAACAGCCAGCCAATGGGATGCAGCGGAAGCTTCTGGGAGCCAGGAAAGGCTTTAAAAGGATTGGCTGGGCTGGGAATCGTCCTCTTTTTCCTTGTCAGCAGCAGCTGAGGAACTCCTAGGACTTCCTCTTTCCAGCTGCCCCCCCCCCCACCTCTTTCAGGTATGGAGTCTCTCTTTAAAAAACTGTTAGAGAAGGCAGGCAGTGAAGGGGGTGAAGAGTGGCTGAAGCGCTGTTTGACTATGGGGGATATTGTCCCTGAAGAGCAGCCAGCAGAAACAGCAGACTCTGGGACTGTTGTGCCCATGGAGCAGCAGAGAGAGAGCGCTTCTGTGAGCTGGGAGCTCCCTGTCAGAGCACGGAGGAGCCAGCCTCCGGAGCGTGCAGTGTCCACACAGGCAGCGGCGGAGGCGGAGAGTGGGCGAAACGCAGGCGAGGAAGAAGATGGCGGAGGCAGTACCGCATGTGTGCGCCGTTCGTCACGGCAGAAGAGGAGTATCTCTCAGTCCCCTGCCAGGGGAAACGCCAGGAGAGGCAGAGCGGTGCAGCCCGCAGCAAGCGTGGGGAGGGGGCGCCCGCTCCCCCCACGTTCACCCATGCAGCCACAGGTCTCCATTAGGGGACAAGAGCCACAGGCTGTACCTATCAGACAGAAGCCTGCAGCAGGTCTACTGAGAGGAGAGGCTGGTTTGCACAGCCTCCAGCAGTGGGTGAGTGCGCTCAATTACAGGCTTTGAATGTAATTGTGGATTCACTGTCTTCCCTAGTAAGAACATTGTCCCCTGCTAGTGCTGTGCCTGCCATTTCTCCTGTGTCACCGTTACTGCTCAGTCCTTTACCCAGCGCACATTCCTCTAGTTTCTCTGTAAATCAACCCCCCACTGTGGTTATGGCTCAGGGGAGTATGGCTGGGGATGGTAGCATCCCTGGGAGGGTTAGTGTGCCAGAGGCGTGCATGAAAGAAGTGATGCCGTGTGAAATGTCTCCCCTGGGGTATCACCTGAGCATGTCAGTAAAGGAAAAAATTTGGAGGGGGAATTTATTGACATTCTATCCCTGTTACCATCTCAGAAGGACTTTATGGTTAAAACTGAAAAAAATTACAAGCATGAGGATGATAGACGTAGGCCTATACCTAGGTCGTTTAATAACTGGTTGCAAGCGTTTTGCATTTTTGCTGGTGTCATGACGGACAAGTATCCGGGACGCAGTAGTGGTTTGTTCCAGCATATTGATCACATCTTGGAGGCTTATAAGAGTTTTGGAGGACTTGGCTGGTTCTATTACGACGAGTCATTTAGGCAAAAGTTGTCGGTCCACCCCTCGTTGCGATGGGGGATGAAAGACGTTGGGCTGTGGCTGAACCTGCTTGCTCCGCAGAGGTCTGCCATGACGAAGCCAGCTGCGGTTACCACTTCTGGCGCAGTGTTCAGGAAAGGGAGCTGTTTTGCCTTCAACGACAGTCAGTGTCTCTGGAATGCGGCTTGAAAATACAGACATGAATGTTCCTATTGCGCAGGGGCTCACCCTGCGGCCAAGTGTTTGAAAAAGTCGGCAAATGCCAGGGCTAGTCAGAGTGCTAGAGATATTTTTCCAAAGAGCCTGCACGCCAGTGAGGCTGGAAAGTATGCGCCCATGGCTGGACAGCTATCCAGACCAGGTGACGGCGCAATTCCTCAGTAGAGGTTTTGAATTTGGTTTTCCCCTCCCTTCATTCTCAGGGGTTGGATGCACAGTAGTGGGTAATTTAAAATCGGTCAGTCAGTTTCCGCACATTGTTAGGGAAAAGGTTGAGAAGGAAATCGCAGAAGGTCGCATTGCTGGCCCCTTTGAGCACCCCCCCTTTGCTAATTTCCGCATATCACCTTTGGGAGTGGTGCCCAAAAAGGAGCAGAATGCATATATGATTATCCATGATTATCCATCATTTATCCTTTCCCAAAGGGGATTCGCTTAATGACGAGATCGATGTGGAGCTCTGCTCGGTCACGTATGCGAAGTTTGAGGAGGCGATTGTAAAAATTTGGCAGTGTGGACCAGGTGCATTGCTTGCAAAGGCCGATATTAAATCGGCTTTTCGGCTGTTGCCCATAGCCCCTGAGGCGTTTAATTCTTTAGGATTTTATTTTGATGGGGCCTATTTCTTTGACAGGTGTCTGCCTATGGGGTGTTCCGTATCTTGCTCATACTTTGAGGCATTTTCTTCTTTTTTGCATTGGGTGGTTGGTTGTCATTCAGGTTGTGACAAGATAGTCCACTACCTGGATGATTTCTTGTTTATAGGACCACAGGATTCTTTGAGTTGTCAGGGCATTTCAGTTTATAGCGGCGCATTTCGGTGTCCCACTGGCGGAGGAAAAAACATGTACCCCTGTGACATCGTTGGAATTTTTAGGCATTTGTATAGACACGTGTACAATGGAGTTTCGTTTGCCTGAGGCAAAATTGGTAAAATTAAAAATGTTGCTGGCTTCCTTTCTGTTAAAGAAAAAAGTGCTGCTCAAGGAGATGCAATCTCTTTTGGGCGTCCTGGTGTTCGCTTGCAGAATCATGCCTGTTGGGCGTGTCTTTTCGCAACGTTTGTATTTAGCGATAGCGGGTTTAAAGTCACCGTTTGCCCACGTAAGGTTGACTAGTTAGCATAAGGCAGATTTGTTGGTTTGGGCACGTTTCCTGAAAGCATATAACGGCAGGTCATTTTTTCAGGAAGAGTTTGTTGCGGCGCCGGATTTCAGGTTATTCACGGACGCGGCTGGATCCAAGGGCTTTGCCGCGATCTGGAGAACACACTGGTGCTGTGCAGCCTGGCCAGAGTCATGGGTGGTTCAGGAGGTCACAAAAAACATTGTTTTGTTGGAGTTGTTTCCGATACTGGTGGCATTGACGTTGTGGGGTGCTCAGTTTGCAAACAAAAGGATTCTGGTGGAAACAGACAATAAGGGGGTCCTCTTTGCCATCAATTGCCTTTCATCTAAGTCGTTGCTTGTGGTTAAGATTTTGAGGCAGGTTGTTTTTTTTGTTTACAATTTAATGTTTGGCTAAAAGCCAAACACACACCGGGAGTTCAGAATAATCTTGCCAATGCGTTATCTCGGTTTCAGATGGACCATTTTCGCCAGCTGCTTCCGGAGGCGGATGTGGATGGTATTCGTTGCCCAGAATATCTGTAGGATCTAATCTGGACATAGTATCAAGAGCGATACAGAGTTCGGTTGCGCCCAAGACGTGGTTGTGCTATGTTGCTTCATGGAATAGCTGGCTGTCCTTTGCAGAAGCGTTAGGAGTTATTGATGGCCGCCCTTCCGAGGGGTCATCATTGGCTTTTGTGGCTTCCCTTATGGAAAACTTTTTTTCTTTTAGCCATATTTCAAAAACTTTAGCGGGAATATCTTTGTTTTGCCGGTTACAGGGTTTTCCTCCTTGCACGGCTTACTTTTCAGTGAAACAGGCCTTAAAAGGGTATAAAAGGGCTAATTTCGTTCCAGATAACAGGAGGCCGATTTCACTTGATCTTCTGGGTAAGTTGTGCGAGGTAGCGCCGTCGGTATGTTTTTCGGATTTTGAATCCTTACTTTTCAGAACGGCGTTCGTTCTCGCTTTTCACGGGGCATTACGAATCTCGGAGCTACTCCCCAAGTCTAAAATGGGCGGGTCGGGTATTTTATTCGATCACGTAACCGTAGATCCTGCTGGAATACAGTTGTGGATAAGTCGCTCTAAGACCGACGCGTTAGGTAAAGGCGTTAAGATTCAGCTGGCGGCCCATGGCAACAAGTTGGTTTGCCCCGTGGATACGGTGACTCGTTTTTTAAGCGTCAGGCCCCCAGTTCAAGGTTTGTTTCTAGTTCATCAGAATGGGGGGCCACTTACCAAATATCAATTTGATTCAGTACTTCATAAGTGCCTGCTAAATTTGGGTTTACAGAACATGCGAATATCCTCCCACTCGTTTAGGATAGGCGCAGCATCAGAGGCTGCCCGGAGAGGGGTGTGTGAATCGGCCATTAAAGACATGGGGAGGTGGAAATCAAATTGCTTTAAGATTTATGTTCGTCCTAATTTGTTTGTTTAAATTTTTCAGGTCAGCCCCGCACAGTTTGGATTCTGGGACATTCCTACATTCATTGGACGCATAAGAGAGCGGCCTTGCGTAGGTATTCAACTAACTTATCCCTTCGTCCAGAATCATTCCAGGTGTATTGGAAAGGTGTGCGGGGCCTTCAATGGCACAGACTTTATTTTCATTTAGTTGGGCTTAGTCAGCAATAGCCTAAGCCGGATGTGTTAATAGTTCATGCAGGTGGGAATGATTTGGGTAAGGTAAGGACTTTGGATCTACTGTTTTTAATTCAAAGGGACCTTCAACGCTTTTCGCTAGCCTCTCCAGGTACAATTTTTTTTTTTTTTTTTATTGTTCATTTTACTTTATTTTATTTTTTTTAACTTCAATACTTTTTTTATTTTATATTTCTTTCTTTCTTTACAAAATGTGATATGTTTACAAACAAACAAGAGTATTATAACTTTTACATACGTACCTACATTCAGAGCGACTTTATCCTGCTGCCTATATATATATAATAACATTACCATCCCACCCCCCTTCCCTACCCTCCCTTCCGCCCTCCCTCCCCCCCCCCCTCAGGTCGCCTCCGTGTCTTTCAAGCCAAAGGAATCAGGTAGGAGAAAAGAGAGAGAGAAAAAAAAAAAAAAAAAAAGAAGAAGAGGAAGACTCAAAAAGGAAGGATACGAAATTCAACTCAAATATGGTTTGCCGTTGTTTTGACTATTTTCAGGTTTCCCGGCCTTATTGACTGGAGGGAGATTTCTATTACTCATAGGCATTTTACCTCTGCCTCGGGAGGCCCATATATCTCAACCAAGGTCCCCACACTTTCTCTAATTTTTTGTGGTTTCCTTGCTTAACATATATCACTCTCTCACTCTCTATTAACCTATTTATTGTTTCAGACCAGTGCCTAGCACATGGAGGATCATGCGCCTGCCACCGCTGGGCAATTAATTTACGTGCCTGAAATAGGCCTCTCAATACCCCCTCCATTGTCCCCTGGGGAAGACTATCGTCTTCCATGTCTCCCAAGAGACAGGTTCTAGCCTCTAGTACCAATGAGGTCCCAAAAACGTTGTTAAGCTTGTTGATGACTTCAGTCCAGTATCTAAACAATTTAGGACATCTCCAAAAAATATGGACGAGGTCACCGGTAGCAGAGCATCTAGGGCATTGGTCATCCAGTTTCCAGCCAAATTGGTGCATTTTTTTGGGGGTGTAATATACTCTATGCAGCAAAAAGAGGTGAGACAGTCTCTGTGCGGGGGCAATAGACACTAATGTCGCTCTGGCCAAGATCCTGTCCCATCTCTCTTGGGTTATTAGACCCAAGTCCCGTTCCCAACTTTCTTTACTCCTTATATTACCCTTTTGGTTTATAATCCTGTCGCCCAGTTTGTTATATAGTTCAGATATGAACCCTTTTGTTGGAACTTTTTGGGCTATTTTATTAATGACAGGAGTCTTAGCCCTATTTAATGGGAGGGTCTTGAACTGGGTCTGAATAGCATGTCTAACCTGGAGGTATTTAAAGAAAGTTTTGTTTGGGATGTTAAATTCTAATCTTAGATCCGAAAACGTCTTCATTGTATCCCCTTTATACAAATGGAGCAGTCGTGTGATTCCCTGTCTTTCCCAGATTCCGCATCTCTCTACCCCCTCAACTTCTGGTAAATTTTTGTTATACCAGAGTGGAGCGAATTCTGATATGCCACTGTATCCCAACAGCATCTTTGTTGTCCTCCACACCTTATTTAATAACTCGATGGTCGGACATTTATATGCAAATGAATTTGCCTCCAAAACTTCTATTAACCTTCTATGTGGGGACCCTACCAGCAATATTTTAAAGCGGTCTTCTCGATGGTCACAGCCTGCCATATGCTGTAATTGAGATGCAAGAAAATAGGTTCGTGGGCACGGAACCGCCATCCCTCCCCCCCCGGCCGGCTGCTGCATGATCTTAAGTCCAATTCTTGCCTGCCCACCTTTCCACATCAATTCGCGAAATAGGGTCTCCAATCGTTTGAACCACCCCTGATTAATCCACATTGGTGAATTATGGAGTATGTAGAGTATCTGGGGAAGCCAAACCATTTTAATCAGGCTGCATCTCCCGGCCGTGGACAGAGGGAGGCGCCCCCAGATCTCCTTTTTCTGCCTGAGCTTAGATAGTAGAGGGGCCAGGTTTATTCCAGTCTATTCGCTGACATCTCGTGTGATCCAGATCCCCAAATACTTAAAAGTCGTCAGGGTTTTCAACTGGGGCATGTCGGCAGTCCCCCCATATCGTTCTGTATCCAGTAATAACAACGCCGACTTGTCCCAATTGATGTTTAACCCAGAAAACCCACCAAACTCCTCCATCATCTGCACAACCGGGGTCAATGATTTATTGACGTCTCCAATAAAGAAAAGAATATCATCCGCGAACAACGATATTCTGTCTTCATCTTGGCCTCTTTTAAAACCCTTAATATCTTTCTTCCCTCTGGTTTTTATAGCTAGGGGCTCCATAGCTAACGCAAACAAGAGAGGGGACAGGGGACATCCCTGTCTCGTACCTCTCTTTAGTTCAAACAAGTCTGACGTCACTCCATTTATCCTGACTTTTGCGCAAGGTTTATTATACAGGAGCTTGACCCACCTAATAAAGGATGGGCCAAATCCAAAGCCCTCTAGTGTTCGCCATAGGTATAACCACTCCAAGCTATCAAATGCTTTGGCGGCATCTAGTGCCAATAATGCCCGAGGTGACTCATTATCAGTAGGGATCTGAATATTTAGAAAAACCCTCCTTATATTACGGCTTGTTGACCTATTGGGAATAAATCCCGATTGGTCCGAATGTATAAGATGCTCAATGCATCCCTTTAGCCTTGTTGCAAGTACCTTTGCCAGGATTTTTACGTCCGTACAAAGTAGGGAAATTGGGCGGTATGATGCTGGGTCCAGTTGATCTTTTCCTTCTTTGGGAATTATAATGATTGTTGCCTCTGTCATCGAGGGGGGGAGATTTCCTTTAATGAAGGCCTGGTTCAATGTATTCAGAAGCTCGGGCAATAATATCTCGCCGTATTGTTTAAATAATTCTGTTGGGAGCCCATCAGGACCAGGTGACTTGTGATTGGCCATCTCTGCCACCACACATTGAAGTTCTTCCAACGTGAGTGGGGATTCTAGTTTTTTTTTCTCATCGTCTAGCAGGGTTGGGAAGGCTAATCCCTGAAAGAAAACCTCCATATTATCGTTGCCACCCCTTGATTTATATAGGGTTTTATAGAAATCATGGAAGATATTTCTTATCTCCCTGCTCTCCGTTACAATGTCGCCTGCCGGGTTTCTAATGGCCCCGATACTGGAAGATGGGGCGTTGGTCTGTATCAGGAGTGACAACGCCCGCCCCGCCCTTTCCCTTTCGCCGAATTGGAGTTGTTTTTGAAATATTTGGCGGTTCGCAGTCTTCCTCCTAATTGCCATTTTATAGACCTGTTGTTTTTCAAGCCATTCCCCTTGTCTACTTGGGGAGGGCTCCAATATATATCGTTGCTCGGCTAACATCACAGCATTTCTCACCTCCTCTTCCCATTGCCTAGATTCCCGCTGTAACCTTGCAACTTTTTGTATTAGCAAGCCCCTTAGATATGCCTTCAGGGAGTCCCAGACCATATCAGCTCCTGCTGTTCCAGCATTAATCTGAGTGTATTCCCTCAGACTATCCGCCAACTGTTGTGATTTCCCAATCAATTCAAGCCAATAAGGACTGATTTTCCACTCCTTCGGAGTTGGTCTCTCTCTTTTTCTAATTGTTATATCTAATGGTGCATGGTCTGAGACTCCTCTTGGGCCATATTCTATTTCCTTTACCTTATTTATTGAGAATGAGTTACCCAGGGCTAAGTCAATCCTAGATAGTGTATTGTAGGAGCTGGAAAAACACGAGTACTGATTAGTCGTTGGATGTTGGACCCGCCAGATATCCTTTAACCCTGCCTCATCCATAAACTGGACTAGGCGACTGCCTCGTTCTCTCGAGTCCAGCCTCGGGGGAAATCTATCATGCATGTTGTCAGGGGCTTCATTGTAGTCTCCCACTGCTATCAGGGGGACATCCGGCCTATCTATCATAAACTCAACTAATTTCTGTAAGACTGAAAAATTAAAAGGGGGTGGGACATATATATTCGCTAATATGTAGGGTTCGTTATCTATTGTGCAGTCCAAAAAAATATATTGTCCCTGTTCATCAATCCAACTCTGTTTGCAAGAGAATAGCAGCCCCTTAGTTACTAGTATACTAACTCCCCGTGAGTATGAGGAGTGTACCGCATGATACCTATATTGAAACTTCCGTATTCCCACTTGAGTCATGGTATCTTTCGTCAAATGAGTCTCTTGCAAACAGAGTATACCTGGTCCCCTCCCCTCCATCGAAGCCAGAACTAGTGCTTTTTTTATTGAGTCACCCATCCCTCTTATATTCCATGACCTAATACTCCAAGCCATATTTAGAGTTCAGTAAGAAAAGAAAAAGACAGAAAATACGAAACCCAAAACAAACATAAAAATTTACGTATTGAACATATTGAACATCACTCTTCCCCCTTAGCAGCCCTTGCGAGCAACAACATCTCTCCCTCCTAACCCTGTTCAACTCTGTGAAAATACCTGAGGTACGACCCACCCAAAATTGGCCCTCCCCCTCCCTCTCCCCCTCCTCCCTCCACCCAGAACCCTCCCACCCTCCCTCCCCCCTTACCCCCCTGCCCATTGGGGCTCCCCTTGGGGGCCTCTCCTGTGACCTTACCACTCATACCCACTCTACTCCACTATCTTATCCCCACCTCCTTGTCCCTTAAACCTGACCCAGGGTCTCCCCTCCCTACCCCCTACCCAAGTCAATGTCTCCCCTTGGTATCTATACAAACCCAATCCTATAGAAATAGCCCCTAAACCAAAATTACCATCCTATATCTATTTTTATCAAATGTAAAACTTATTTTTCCTTTTTTTTAAAGTGGTTCAAGACATAAAAAGTTGCCCTGAACTTCATATGTGACATAGAACCAATTGGCAGTTACCAATTGGTAAGATGTTTCGTGCAAATACGCCTATAAGAAAATTTCTAACAATGCAAAAACCCCCCCCAAAAAAAAAAAATTTTTTTAGTGGACCATTAGGTCCATCAGCCAACCTAATGCAGAGTGTGTTGACGTATACCATTGTGCCTAGGTGTTTTATTAATTACTATTAATGTGCTTACTTAGGCCCTCTTATTATAGGGCATAGCCCCAGTTCCCACACCCCCCTCAAAAGAGGTGGGAGGGGGAAAAGGGGAGAGGAAAAAGAAAAAAAAGAGGACCAGCCTAGTGCAAAATATTTTAATTATATTAACTATACCATTGTGTCTAAGTGTTCGGTTATTAGTATCTAGTTAGTTCGTCACCACAGCCGTGCACTTATAGGGCATAGCCTGACTTCCCTATCCCCCCTCTAAAAGGGGGGGGGAAAGGAAAAAAATAAATAAATAAATAAATAAATAAATGCATAAATAAATACACACAACCACCCCCCTCTCCCGCCCCCCCCCCCCTTCTTATACTTGTGTCCTATTAATGCCAAATCTAAGTAAAATCTCATGCAGGCAACCAAAAAAAAAAAAAAGGGATGGAAAAAGGGAGAGACTAACTGTCCTGGTCATAGTTCAAGTGGTTCTTATAGATCTTTTCGGAACTCCTCCAGCCATTTTGTTGCTTCATCCGGTGTGTTAAAAAACATAGTTCTACCTAATGCTGTTATCCGTAGCCGAGCCGGGTATAGTAAGGCATATCCCACTTTGTATTGTTGCAGGATTCGTTTAATGGGCATATCTTCAAATCTGCGTTTTTGGAGCTCAGGGGAAAAGTCTGGATAAAATGACACTCTCGAGCCATTGTACCTAATGTCCCCCTTTTCCCTCGCTTTCTGGAGCAACATAGCTTTATCTACAAAATTAAAGAGTTTAAAAATTATCAGTCTAGGCTTTCCACCTGATTGTGGAGGTCTTGAGGGAACTCTATGTGCTCTCTCAATGGAAAAAAAAGGTGAGAAAGCAGTACTATCGAATATCTCCTTCAACCACTTCTCCA
The DNA here is from genome assembly GCF_905171775.1 of Rana temporaria. NCBI lineage: Eukaryota > Metazoa > Chordata > Amphibia > Anura > Ranidae > Rana > Rana temporaria. The sequence goes on from NC_053489.1 coordinate 421,957,332, forward strand.
TAAACTTTATAGTATCTTCACCTTCACACCTTTCTGGGAGGCCGATTGCCCGAATATTGCTCCTCCTGAGCCTGTTCTCCATTTCATCTATTTTGGATGACTGGGAATAAACTTTTTCCTGCAACTCTCTCATTCCGTTTTCCAACGGATATACCATATCTTCAAGGGCACTTGTTCGTTCCTCCAGGGTCACCACCCTTTCCAGGGTGGCACCCATGTCCTGATGTATGAGTACAAGTTCGTCTTTCAAACTCTTTAGTTGGTTATCAAAATTGCTCATTAATGCTTTACAATCATTCACCGCTTTAAATACGTCTTTTATTGTGGGTTTCGGGTTTGAATCCAAGTCTGTATTTACCATGGGCCCAGAAATGGTCTTTTCGCTTAAGACTGCGTTCACGTCGTTACCCCCCCCCCATGGCCCTGGCCCTTATTGGAATGATTTTTAGCGCCACTGTTTGTTGAATTCACTACTTTGGGGGGTGCTGTTGATGATGTCCCCCCGCTTCGTCTGTCCGCTGACGGGCCCAATGCCCCCTTAGTATGCCCTGTCGTTGGTGACGCGCCCCCCTTGCCTGGGGAGTGGGTAGTGGTTTTTGGGGGGTGAAAAAAGCGATCCAATTTGGCTGCTGCTACTTGACTTCCCTTCTCCTTATCTTTGTCCCTGGCAGACCTTATGACGGGAGCCCCGTCTGCATTGGGCGCGTTTTTAGACATGGTGAACATAAGGAATATGTAGTTTTTATTAATTGGTTTTTAGTGAGCTGTTTCTGGAGTTGTTTTGAGGTGTCTCTCTTTCACTGGTGCATATAGCCTATATTTACGCACTCCACCCCTTTTTAGAAAGAAACGTACAACTGTAGCGTATTATATAGAGCTATATTTCTGTGAAGCAAAAAAGAGTGCCAAACGCAATCCAATACGCCGCTATAGTTCAGTTCAGTCAGCTTAAACTGTCCCTCGTAAGTAGATGTGTAACTACAGTAGCATGTGTTGTTCACCGCGTCCTTACTTGCAGCTCCCCGCTCTTATAGCCTTATAGTCCCCTCTGCCTTCCATCCATGTCATATGGGATCATACTAGATCTGTTTAGGGGTTTGTAACTGTTATACTTGCTGTTACACTTGCAGGCAAACCACACACAGAGGAAAAAAAAAAAAGAGTCCTAAAGTGCCTGGGTGCAAAGAGCTCTCCCTCGCTATTGAATAGACCACATAGCAAAGCCCAGTACCATATATAGACACTGCTGGTTTAGGTTACTCACGCGTCCCTTGCTGGGTATCTCCTTATTAACCAGCGTTTTGCTAGTATAGGACGCTGCCGTATGGGACCCTATGCAGCTCCTTTCCAATCCTTCTGTTACCACCGTCCCTACTCGTATCCTCCCGAGGGCACGGGGTACATTGTGGGGTCGGTACAGTGTGGGAATCCCCGACAGAAGTCCTCAGTTTATACGGCGGCTTCGCCGGCTTAGCTGCCTGAGACCTCCAGCGTAGTAGATTGGCTGAGCCGGTCACGTGATCCCGTCAGCTGCTCTCCGCCCTCCAATTGCATCTCCTCGTCCCAGCTCCGTGAATCAGCTGTGAATCAGCTGCAGCAGCCCTCCGAAATAGCAGGGGATCGCCTGGGAAAGGTTTTGTTCAAGTCCCTCCGATAGCAACCGCATCCACCAAGGTGTTTTGCCGACTGAGGTCCACCGCCAATGAAGCTGCTAGCTAGCTGAAGCAGTCAGGGCCCTCGGAGCGGGATGTATAATGTGCTTAGTCCGTTCAGCATACTGGGGGAGGTAGGGAGGCAGAGACCATTTCACAGGACCTCACATAGCCACCACTCTCCTCACACTCCTCGCACCACACACCTGCATCCGGTCACGCCCCCCCGCCAATATTAGGTTTAGACCAAACCCCAGGTACAATTTTAATATTTTCTGAAATCATCCCGCGCCTCAGAGGAGGGCCATGGAGAAGATGAGGAAGCGCATAAATCGGGCCATGGAGAAGTTTATGCCCCAACTGGGTGGTTTGTCTTACAGACACGTGGATTTAGAAGGGGGTTTTACCGGTCTATATAGGCAGGATGGCATCCACCTCTCGGACGTTGGAATCGATATATTTAATTTGGGTTTACAATATGGAATTGAGAAGGCCGCGGTGGTGGGGTGGGGCCGGGCATGATGCTCAAGCCCGACTTGTGGGGCGTGATATTGTCAGAATTAATGAGTTAAATGCTGCTTGAGTTACAAAAAACTGAGCAGTTGCACGTATTTGGTTGTTTTGCTTTATTAATGACAATTTTTGATGTTGAGTTATGAAATAAAATTTATATGATGATTTAATTTTGGTGTTTAAACCAATAAAGTTACCGCGGCCTTTATTTGCCAATTATGGGGTCTGTGTATTTATTTCTGATTGTGCCTGGAGTAAGGTTGTCTGGTGAATATGTATGGCCTACAGTCCCATACAAATTCAGGCAAAATAAACCATACTACTGCACCAACCGCATACATGTTATTAACCAATCCCGGCCCTGCCCAGCCTCCTCCTCCCACCGTAAAGGACCCCCATATCCCGCAGATGAGGCCCAGTTGCGATCCAAACACCATGTTCAGGTACTCAGGCCCAGCAATCTACCCGTGACCAGGTCCACCGGGGCCAAGCCCGGTACATCCAGCCACGTGCCCCAAAGCCTCTCAAACTTCTGGGAGCACTCTCTATGTTGGTATATCACTTTCTCCTTCCGGAGCATATCCCCCATTGTATTGATCCACTCTTTCAGACTAGGAGACTCCTCCGATATCCAATGAGACATTATAAGCTTGCGAGCCAAGAATAGAGACCTAATTACAGCCACTCTAGTCCCTTCTTCCCATTCCAACTCTTCCAATATAAGGAGCAGACAATGTTTTGGGTCAGTAGGCAATGAGATCTGAAACACCCTGTTAATGGTGTCCACTACCCCCTTCCAATAAGGGTGAAGCTTCGGGCATCTCCACAATAGGTGAATCAAGTCACCATAATCCCACTTACACCTGGTACATAGTGGGGTGGGCCGCAGGCCCATAGCAAACAGTCTATGGGGGGTGTAATACACCCTTAGCAGTAGGTACAATTGCGACACTTTATGGGACACATTCAGAGAGCAGATTGGTGCTGCCTGCAGGGCCTCATTCCACTGCTCGCCATCCATCGGGCCCACTTCTCCCTCCCACTTGGCCCTCATTCTCAACGGGTGTTTGGTCAAACAGCTGTGCAGCAGCATATTGTAACATTGTGATATAAACCCCTTGGTATTAGCAGCTCTTGCGATCAAATTAAACAAAGGGGTAGGGGAGGAGATCCACTCCGAAGCACTACTCTGGGCTTTCACTGCATGACTAAGTTGCATATAATAGAACTTCATTGACTGTGGTAGCCTGAAAAGACCCTGCAGGGTCTCAAATGAGAGCAGGTTCCCATCAAGAAATATCTGACCTAAATGGACCACCCCATATCTCCTCCAAAGTGTCCCATGCTGTAGCTCAGCCAGTTCAGGGTATGAATCATTAGACCAAATGGGACTATATTCTGTGAATCCTGCCACTCCCTGCAGATACCTAGCTTTGTTCCAAACTTTTTGAATAAGGTTATAGGTGTGGTATTGTTTATTCGGTTTCCCAAAGGCCAGCGATTCCAGGGCAGTTGCCACCGACTCCCTCCTAACTGTATGCAGCATCACCAGCTCGGAAGAGCCCCCTCCCTCCCCTTCCCTCACCCCCGCAGTGTGGACCATGCCTATCAACTGCTGCAGCTGAGCGGCTATATAGTATAACCAGGGATTAGGGAGGGCGAGCACCCCCTCATCCTTTGGGCGCTGGAGATGTTCTAACATAATTCTAGGTGTGCGGTTTTTCCATATAAGTGAGCGGAATGGGGAATTGACAATTCTGAATACTTTCAAGGTCACCACCGTGGGGGCATTATGAAGCACATAAAGCAACTGGGGCATAAGGATCATTTTGATCAGGTTCACCCTACCTGCTACCAACAGGCAGAGCGAATTCCACGTCTTAATACGGTCACAACATTTTTGTAGCAGCGTGGACACATTCAGTCTTCCATACTCACATATCCTGGGCGTCACCTGGATACCCAAGTATCTGAATGAGGCAGTCAAGGGCCCAGATATGCTTCTTAAAGTGGTTGTAAACCCATTTTTATAACTTTATGCTACAAGTAAGCCTATATTAAGGCTTACCTGTAGCTACTCTGGATATCTGCACGGTTTAGGAGATATCCCCCTGTGGTTGCATGTGCCAAAGTGATCGGCACATGCGCACTGAAGCAATGGCACGCTGTGCCGCTTCTTCAGTTAGATGTGCCATTACCGGCGGCTCCCGTCATCACCGCTCCTGCCAATTACAGCGCCGGATACCCAGAAGTAAGTTCTGGGAGAGATATCCGTGGCCGGAAGGGGGGTCGAGGATGGCTGCATGGGGCTTCGATCTAAGGTAAGTAATACATAATGAGCTAGTATGCATACTAGCTCATTATGCCTTTGTCTTGCAGGTTTTTTTTTTTTAAGGATTGACAAAAACTTATGATATGCTCATTTTAACTAGTAGCCGACCGCGCACCGTCATTATACGGCGGCAGGTCGGCTCTCCTGGGCGAGAGCCCGTAGCTATACGTCCTATCGTATAGCCGCCACTAGGGGGCGCGTGCGCGCCGCCGGAGGCGCGCGCGCGCGCTCCCCGCTCGCCCCCGACTCCCGTGCGTGTGCCCGGCGGGCGCGATCGCCGCCGGGCACGCGCGATCGCTCGGTACAGAGCGGGGAACGGGAGCTGTGTGTGTAAACACACAGCTCTCGTTCCTGTCAGCAGGGGAAATGCTGATTTTCTGTTCATACAATGTATGAACAGAAAATCAGTGTTTCCCCTAGTGAGGCCACCCCCCCCCCCACAGTAAGAACACACCCAGGCATACTTAACCCCTTCCCCGCCCCCTAGTGTTAACCCCTTCACTGCCAGTGGCATTTTTATAGTAATCTAATGCATTTTTATAGCACTGATCGCTATAAAAATGCCAATGGTCCCAAAAATGTGTCAAAAATGTCCGAAGTGTCCGCCATAATGTCGCAATACCGAAAAAAAAATCGCTGATCGCCGCCATTACTAGTAAAAAAAATATTAATAAAAATGCCATAAAAATACCCCCTATTTTGTAAACGCTATAACTTTTGCGCAAACCAATCAATAAACGCTTATTGCGATTTTTTTTACGAAAAATATGTAGAAGAATACGTATCGGCCTAAACTGAGGAAAAAAAATGTTTTTTTATATATTTTTGGGGGATATTTATTACAGCAAAAAGTAAAAAATATTCATTTTTTTCAAAATTGTCGCTCTATTTTTGTTTATAGCGCAAAAAATAAAAAACGCAGAGGTGATCAAATACCACCAAAAGAAAGCTCTATTTGTGGGAAAAAAAGGACGCCAATTTTGTTTGGGAGCCACGTCGCACGACCGCGCAATTGTCTGTTAAAGCGACGCAGTCCCGAATCGCAAAAAGTACTCTGGTCTTTAGGCAGCAATATGTTCCGGGGGGTAAGTGGTTAAACTAATTTTAAACTACTCATGTTACCATGTATTTCTAAAAAAAGAGGCAAAAGAAGAAAAAAAAATACAATAGCTTCTCTCTAGCAGAAAATCAAAACTGTTATAGCAGAAAGGTGTTTCTATATTCAAAAGAAAGAGCCATTCACTAGAGCCTAATTAGATGTATTATTTATTATTGCTTCCAGAAAGAACATTTACATAATGCATTTCATACCATCACAACTGAGTTCTATAAAAGAAAAATATGTTGCTAGAAAATGTTACAGTTAAAAAGGTGTAACTGTTCAGGGGGGTTACATAATTTATTGTAGTATTCATCAATCTAAATGCTAGTGCCTTTAAGTTTTGCCTTGCGCATCTCCATTTCAAGCAGAATGACAAGCTCTCCTTTAAGGTAAACCTGTCTTTATAATAACAGGCACTAAAAACAGCCTTGCACTTCAAAGTCACTCCAAATCCATACACAGATAAATACCCACACAGGAAAAAATACACTCAAATATACAGTGGGGCTGATTTACTATGCTCTGTGCGCTGCGCTGGTTCATGCCTTAATTAGTGCGCCGGGTGGAGGCTTAATTAGGCGCATGAACCAGCGTAGCAGCCGGCGCATTGAAAGTAATATGTAAAGCCGCGCCGAACTCCCTATAGAAGTCTATGGGAGAAATCAAAAGTGTTCATTTTAAAGGCTAATCTGCTAGTTTTGTCCTAAAAAGTGTTTGGGGACCTCAGTCCTGCCCCAGGGGACATGTATCAATGTTTTTTTTATTTTTTAAAACGGCCGTTTTTTCGGGAGCAGTGAAATTAATCATTCTTAAAGTGAAACAATAAAAGTGAAATATTCCTTTAAATTTCGTACCTAGGGGGGGTGTAATGTCAGCATGTGAAATAGCGCATTTTTCCCGCACTTAGAACTGCCCCTGCACAAAATGACATTCAGAAGGAAAAAAGTCATTTAAAAATTCACACGCGGCTATAATGAATTGTCGGCTCTGACAATTCTAAAGGGATTCATTCATAAAACAAACAAAAAAATGTGTAGGGGTTCCCCCAAATTAAATTACCAGGCCCTTCAGGTCTGGAATGGATATTAAGGGGAACCCCGCCGTAAAAACCAAAAAAAAAAAAGACGTGCGGTTCCCGGCAAATATCCATTCCAGGCCCTTCAGGTCTGGTGTGGATTTTAAGGGGAACTCCACCCCAAATTGAAAAAAAAATGGCGTGGAGTCCCCCTAAAAATCCACACCAGACCCTTATCCGAGCATGTTGACCTGGCCGGCCGCAGAAAAGAGGGGGGGACAGAGTGCGGCCCCCCCCTCTCCTGAACCGCACCAGGCCACATGCCCTCAACATGGGGAGGATGTCCCCATGTTGATGGGGACAAGGGCCTCATCCCCACAACCCTTGCCCGGTGGTTGTGGGGGTCTGCGGGCGGGGGGCTTATCAGAATCTGGAAGACCCCTTTAACAAAGGGGACCCCCAGATCCTGGCCCCCCCCTATGTGAAATGGTAATGGGGTACATTGTACCTCTACCATTTTACCCCCAAAAAAATGTCAAAGTGTTAAAAATGACAGTAGCCGGTTTTTGACAAATCTTTTAATAAAATCGTCTTTTCTTCTTTCCTTCGGGTTTCTTCCGCTGCTTCTTTCTTGGGTCTTCTCGTCCACATCTTGCCCGACGTCTTCTTCTATCTTCTCCGTCCGTCCTTCAGCCTTCTGGTCCCGCATCTTGCCCGTTGTCTTCTCCTGTCTTCTTCTCCGTCCGTCCGCCAGCCTCCTCGTCCGCATCTTGTGTCTTCTCCGGTCTTCTTCTCGGTCCGCCAGCCTTCTCGTCCACATCTTTTTCTTCCCCGGACCCAGCGTTTGAATTTGATTTGGCCGCCGTGTTGCGCTCCTGGGACCCGCCCCCCTCTGACGCCACAAGTAAACTCCTTAGAAGGTCATGTGCGTCAGAGGGGGGCGGGGTCACAGAGCGTAACACAGCGGGGGAATTCAATTTCAAGCGCGCCGCCCGGAGAAGAAGTTCCCGCCGTGTCACACTCATGTGACCCCGCCCCCCTCTGACGCACATATGCCACACGCGGACTTTCATATGAGTTTACTGGTGGCGTCAGAGGGGGGCGGGTCCCAGGAGTGGGAACACGGCGGCCAAATCAAATTCAAACGCTGGGTCCGGGGAAGAAAAAGATGTGGACGAGAAGGCTGGCGGACGGACGGAGAAGAAGACAGGAGAAGACAACGGGCAAGATGCGGGACCAGAAGGCTGAAGGACGGACGGAGAAGATAGAAGAAGACGTCGGGCAAGATGTGGACGAGAAGACCCAAGAAAGAAGCAGCGGAAGAAACCCGAAGGAAAGAAGAAAAGAAGATTTTATTAAAAGATTTGTCAAAAACCGGCTACTGTCATTTTTAACACTTTTGACATTTTTTTTGGGGTGAAATGGTAGAGGTACAATGTTACATAGTTACATAGTTACATAGTTACATAGTTAGTCAGGTTGAAAAAAGACACAAGTCCATCCAGTTCAACCACAAAAAAATAAACAAACAAAATAAAAAAACACAATACAATCCCATACACCCACTCCATACCCACAGTTGATCCAGAGGAAGGCAAAAAACCCCAGCAGAGCATGATCCAATTTGCTACAGCAGGGGAAAAAATTCCCTCCTGATCCCCCGAGAGGCAATCGGATTTACCCTGGATCAAATTTACCTACAAATCTTAGTACTCAGTTATTTTATGTACATTTAGGAAAGAATTCAGGCCTTTCTTAAAGCAATCTACTGAGCTGGCCAGAACCACCTCTGGAGGGAGTCTGTTCCACATTTTCACAGCTCTTACTGTGAAAAAACCTTTCCGTATTTGGAGGTGAAATCTCTTTTCCTCTAGACGTAAAGAGTGCCCCCTTGTCCTCAGTGTTGACCGTAAAGTGAATAACTCAACACCAAGTACACTGTATGGACCTCTTATATATTTGTACATGTTGATCATATCCCCCCTAATTCTCCTCTTCTCAAGAGTGAATAGATTTAGTTATTCTAATCTTTCCTCATAGCTGAGCTCCTCCATGCCTCTTATCAGTTTGGTTGCTCTTCTCTGCACTTTCTCCAGTTCCCCGATATCCTTTTTGAGAACTGGTGCCCAAAACTGAACTGCATATTCCAGATGAGGTCTTACTAATGATTTGTACAGGGGCAAAATTATATCTCTGTCTCTGGAGTCCATACCTCTCTTAATACAAGAAAGGACTTTGCTCGCTTTGGAAACCGCAGCTTGGCATTGCATGTTATTATTGAGCTTATGATCTACCAAGACCCCCAGATCCTTCTCCACTACAGATCCCCCCAGTTGTACTCCCCCTAGTATGTATGATGCATGCATATTCTTAGTCCCTAAGTGCATAACTTTACATTTATCAACATTAAACCTCATCTGCCACTCAGTCGCCCAATTAGACAGAGCATTGAGGTCGACTTGTAAATTGGCGACATCCTGCAAGGACGTTATTCCACTGCATATCTTGGTGTCATCTGCAAAGACAGAAATGTTACTTTTGATCTCAGACCCAATATCATTTATAAATATATTGAAAAGTAAGGGTCCCAGCACTGAACCTTGGGGTACACCACTGATAACATTGGACCATTCAGAGTAAGAATCATTAACCACGACTCTCTGAATTCTGTCTTTCAGCCAGTTTTCTATCCATTTACAAACTGATATATCCAATCCTGTAGACCTTACCTTACACATGAGCCGTGTGTGCGGAACTGTATCGAACGCTTTTGCAAAATCCAAATATATCACGTCCACAGCCACGCCTCTGTCCAGGGTTTTACTTACCTCTTCATAAAAGGAAATCAGGTTTGTCTGACAACTTCTGTCTTTCATGAATCCATGTTGTCTGCTGCTTAAATAGTTTTTTTCCAGCAAGAACTCATCCATGTGGTCTTTTATTAAACGTTCCAGTATCTTCCCAACTATAGAAGTTAAACTAACAGGTCTATAGTTACTTGGTAAAGACTTTGTTCCCTTTTTAAATATAGGCACCACATTGGCTCTACACCAATCCAGTGGTACTATTCCTGTCATTAATGAGTCCCTAAATATTAGATACAGTGGCTTTGAAATGACAGAGCTCAACTCACCTAGGATCCGTGGGTGGATGCCATCAGGTCCAGGTGCTTTATCCACCTTTATTCTGTCTAAATATTTCTGGACCATATCACTTTTGAGCCATTGTGGATTTGGGACTGTGTCACTCCCACCCCCATTTTGGACATGAGCTCCCCCATGCTCCATTGTATACACAGAGCTGAAGAAAGCATTTAATAAATTTGCCTTCTCTTTGTCCCCAGTCACCCACTCTAGATTATTTTGTAAGGGGCCTACATGCTCAGACTTCACCTTTTTACTATTAATATATTTAAAGAATTTTTTGGGGTTTGTCCTACTATCTTTTGCAATCTGTTGTTCATTTTGAATTTTTGCATCCTTGATTTCCTTTTTACATATCCTGTTATATTCTTTGTAACATTTAAACAACACTAGTGTTCCTTCATTTTTATATTTTTTAAAAGCTACTTTCTTATTGTTTATAGCTTTTTTAACTTTGACCGTGAGCCACATAGGTTTTATTTTTAGCCTTTTAAACTTATTGCCCATGGGAACATACTTTGCCGTGAGGTTCCACACAGCCTTTTTGAAGAATTCCCATTTCTGTTCTGTGTTCATCGGTGTCAATAGGCCCTCCCAGTCCAAGTCCTGGAGAGCAGCCCTCATCCTTGGAAAATTTGCTCTCTTAAAATTTAGTGTTTTAATATTTCCTGTATGTATTTCTTGCTTATAGTTAACATTAAATGAAATCATGTTATGATCACTGCTACCCAGGTGTTCCTTTATCTGAACATTAGTAATAAGCTCTGCATGGTTTGAGATTATCAGGTCCAACAGAGCATCATTCCTAGTTGGGGCCTCAATAAACTGCACCATAAAATTGTCCTGCAATAGGTTTTTAAATTTTTGTCCTTTAACTGTCCCAGAAGTGCCATTAATCCAGTCAATTTCTGGGTAGTTAAAATCCCCCATTATTATCACCGTCCCAGCCCTTGCAGCCCTTTCCATCTGTGCAAGGAGCTGAGTCTCCACCTTCTCATTAAGATTGGGCGGTTTATAACAAACTCCAATGATTAATTTTGAACTACGCACATCTGTATGCAGTTCCACCCATAATGCTTCAGCCTCATCACACTCTCCATCAACCAGGTTCTCTTTCACGCTTGCTTTGAGGTCACTTCTCACATAGAGACAGACCCCTCCACCTTTCCTTTTTACCCTGTCTTTCTGAAAGAGAGCATAGCCAGGAATATTAATAGCCCAGTCATGTGAGGATTGAAGCCAAGTTTCAGCAATACCGATTACATCATAGCTCTCCTCATGCGCCAGAGCTTCCAACTCACCTGATTTGCTTGGCAGACTTCTGGCATTGGTGAACAAACACTTAAATGTATTGTTACATTTTTCTCTGGTGTTTTTCATATAATTTATAGTAGTACACATGGCACTATTATTTCCAATGGCTGTTTGCAACATGGGAACTTTCTTGTCACCTGCCATAACCCTCCCCCCATCTATCCCCATTCCACTCTCCATTAATGTCTGACCCCTAGCTGACCTGTGTGCCCGATGTAATTCTAGTTCACCCTCCCCCTCAATCCTAGTTTAAATACTCCTCCAGCATTCCCATAAACCTCTCCCCCAGCACAGCAGACCCCCTTCCATTTAAGTGCAAACCGTCTTTAGCATATAGGTTGCACCCCAATGAAAAGTCAGCCCAGTGCTCTAGAAACCCAAATCCCTCCTTCCTACACCAGGTCTTTAGCCATGCATTCAGCTCTCTAATCTCCCCCTGCCTTTCCTGTGTTGCGCATGGCACAGGCAATATTTCAGAGAATATCACCTTGGAGGTCCTTCCCTTCATCTTGCAGCCTAGTTCTTTAAATTGATTCTTAAGGAGCCTCCACCTTCCATGTATACTGTCATTGGTTCCAACGTGGACCAAGACAGCTGGGTCATGCCCAGCCCCTCCCAGTAATTTATCCACCCGGTCCACCACATGCCAAACCCTGGCACCAGGGAGACAGCAAACCATTCGGTTGAAGCGATCCTGACGACAAATTATTCTATCAGTCCTTCTGATTATAGAATCCCCTATTACCACCAACTGTCTAGGCCTACCTGCACTCCCCTCCCCACCTCTACTAGATGGGTTGCTCTCCCGGCTGTTAGGGGTAGCAGTAACATCTAGGGCTGCCACCTCTGTGTTTGCCACCTCCACATCATCACCCAAATTGGCAAATTTGTTTTGATGCACAAATACAGGACTGGCCTTCCCTTTCTTCACGTCCCTTCCACTCCCTCTAACTACATTAACCCATCTCCCTATCTGATAATCCTGACTTGCCCCTCCACCCTCCACATCAACCTTACTGACCACCTGCTCAGCGAGCAGAGGACCCCTTTCAAGGTTGTCATTTCTACCCAGTGTTGCAACTTGCTCCTCCAGATCTCTAATACAAGCTTCCAGAAGGGCAACCTGCTCACATCTGTCACAGCGGTATCCATCTTGGAGCTGTTGCACCAATTTTGCATACATGTGACACACTGTGCACTGAGCAAACCCTTCAACCCTGCTAGCACTCATTTCCCAGTTGCAATACAATTACTTGTAGGAAGTTTAAGAAGTTACTTACAGTTTTAGAAGACTCCTGTCTTAACTCTTGTTTTAAACTCCTGGTTTTTAACTCTTCCACTTGTATTCAAAAATCCCACTTCTGATCAGAATTTCCACAGATCTACTCTTAGCAAGGAGCCAGCTCTTATGGAGTTTTTACAGACACTTATATACTCACCTGTTACCAATTAAACACTCCCAGCAAATCCTGGTTTTTAACTCTTCCACTTGTATTCAAAAATCCCACTTCTGATCAAAAATTCCACAGATCTACTCTTAGCAAGGAGCCATTACCCCAATACCATTTCACATAGGGGGGGCAGGATCTGGGGGTCCCCTTTGTTAAAGGGGTCTTCCAGATTCTGATAAGCCCCCCGCCCGCAGACCCCCACAACCACCGGGCAAGGGTTGTGGGGATGAGGCCCTTGTCCCCATCAACATGGGGACATCCTCCCCATGTTGAGGGCATGTGGCCTGGTGCGGTTCAGGAGAGGGGGGGGGCGCACTCTGTCCCCCCCTCTTTTCTGCGGCCGGCCAGGTCAACGTGCTCGGATAAGGGTCTGGTGTGGATTTTTAGGGGGACTCCACGCCATTTATTTTTTCAATTTGGGGTGGAGTTCCCCTTAAAATCCACACCAGACCTGAAGGGTCTGGTATGGATATTTGGGGGGACCCCACGCCATTTTTTGGGGGGGTTTTTACGGCGGGGTTCCCCTTAATATCCATTCCAGACCTGAAGGGCCTGGTAATTTAATTTGGAGGGACCCCCTTTTTTTTTTTTATTATTATTTTTAATGAGCAATGACTGTATTCTTTATAGCCATGTGTACTTTAAACTTCCTTTTTTTTGTTTCACTTCAGAAATGACATCTTGTACAGGGACAGTTCTAAGCACGGGAAACATGCGTGTACCCCCCCTCCCCCCCTGTATGAAATTTAAAGGAATATTTCACTTTTATTATTTCACTTTAACCACTTCCATACCGTGCCTATTCTGGCACTTCTCTCCTTCATGTAAAAATTATATTTTGTTCCTGGGAAATTAGTCAGGACCCCCAAACATTATATATAATTTTTTAGCAGACACCCTAGGGAATAAAGTTAGCGGTCATTTTTTATTTGATTTCAAACGGTATTTGCGCAATAATTTTTCTAACGCCTTTTTTTTGGCCCAAAAAAAAAACACGGTTCATGAATTTAAAAAAAAAAAACAGTAAAGTTAGCCCAATTTTTATGGATAATGTTAAAGATGATGTTACACCGAGTAAATAGATACCTAACTTGTCACGCTTTAATATTGTACACACTCATGGAATGGCGCCAAACTTCGGGACATAAAAATATCCATAGGCGATGCTTGTTTTTTTTTTATAGGTGACCAGTTCAGAGTTACAGAGGAGGTCTATGGCTAGAATTATTGCTCTCGCTCTAACGCACGCGTCAATACCTCACATGTGTGGTTTGAATGGTGTTTACATATGTGGGCGGGACTTACATGCATATTTGCTTCTGAGTGCGAGCTTCTAGGGACAGGGGCGTTATTTTTTTTTTTTTTTTTTACCTCATATTTTTATTCTTGCACTTTTTTGACACTTTTTTTGATTTTGGATCACTTTTCTTCCTATTACAAGGAATGTAAACATCCCTTGTAATAGGACTAGTGTGTGACAGGTCCTCTTTATGGAGAGAGGAGGGGTCAATAAGGCTGGAAAGCATGGTATTGAAAAAATAAATAAAAGATCTCATGCTTTCAGCTGCAATCATATTCGTTCAGCACAGTGGTGTAGTGTATAGCACTTTGACCTAGCAGCAAAAGAGTCGTTGGTTCGAATCCCGCCCATGACAGCATCTGCATGGAGTTTGCATGTTCTCCCTGTGCCTGCGTGGGTTTCCTCCCACAATATAAAAACACGCTGTAAATTGGATCCGGTCTAAATAAGCCCTAATATGCAGTAGTATATTTAGGTTTTGTTCTGCCCTAGGCCTGACTACATATCTGCACCTCCTAATAGAAAAATAACCCACCCCTTCCTGTCAAGGTCACACCCTGTTTTTGTATGACCCGCCCAGGAATTTTCAGGGGACCCACACACTAGTTCTGGGGGGAGGGGGGCACTGGATTCCCTTAACCACTTCCATACCAGGCACTTACGCACCTTCCCGCCCAAGCCAATTTTCAGCTTTCAACACTGTCGCACTTTGAATGGCAATTGCGCGGTCATACAACACTGTACCCAAACAAAATTGGCGTCCTTTTTCCCCCACAAATAGAGCTTTCTTTTGTTGGTATTTGATCACCTCTGCGATTTTTTTTTGCTCAACAACTAAAAAAAGACTGCAAATTTAAAAAAAAATAAACGTTTTTATTTTTTTAGGTTAATTTTTTTGTAAATAAGTTTTTCTCTTTCAATTACGGGCACTGATATGGCGGCACTGATGGGCACCGATGAGATGGCACTGATGGACATCGATGAGGTAGTACTGACGGGCACAGATGAGGTGGCATTGATTGGCGGCGCTGGTATGCGGCACTGATGGGCACTCATAGGCGGCACTGATGGGCACTCATGGGCGGCACAGATGGGCACTCATGGGCGGCACTTATGGGTGGCACTGATGGATACTTATGGGTGGCACAGGTGGGCACTGATAGGTGGGCACTGTGCATGGATGGGCACTGTGGGGTGGCACTGATGGACACTGTGGGGTGGCACCGATTTTCCCAGGTTGCCAGTCAGTGCCCTGTACTGATTGGCATCTTTTTTCTTTTTTTTTTAATGCTTTTTTTTTTTTTTTTCCATATTTTTTTTTTTTGCCCACCCTGGTGGTCCAGGGTGGGCATCCCTGGTGGTCCAGTGTGGTGATCCGAGGGGGGGCTGCGCTGATAAACAATCAGCGCGAACGCCCCCTGTCAGGAGAGCCGCCGATCGGCTCTCCTATACTCGCGTCTGTCAGACGCGAGTGAGGAAGAGCCATCGATGGCTCTTCCTGTTTACATCGTGATCAGCCGTGATTGGACACGTCTGATCACGTGGTAAAGAGTCTCCGTCTCTGTGAGAGACTCTTTACCGAGATCGGAGATGCAGGGTGTCAGACTGACACCCCGCATCACCGATCGCCGCGCTGCGTGCCCCCACAGGCGCGCACGGCATGAAATCCTGCAGGACGTCCTGTCAGGATTGTGTAACCACTTCCCGGACGTAAATTGGCCATAGGCTGGGCGGGAAGTGTTTAATTTGCATAGTTTTTCTCTCACTTCCTGTTTGGCTATGGGGCAGGAAGTGAAGGCAAATCTCCCCAATTGGACACAGATAATACAAAATAAACTGACAGGGCCTATAACCCTCCCTCACTCTATCCAAAATTAAAGAAAATAAAACTTGTTGATTATAGTTCTTGTCAGGGGCGGACTGACCATTGAGTCACTCGGGCACTGCCCGAGGGCCCCATGCCACTAGGGGGCCCCATCCGGGTTGCCAGGCTCAGTAAAACCAGGGACAGTATGTAAAAATCTGTGTTTTTTTTAGATCTGTCCCTGATATGTCCGAAAATGACATGCTTTTAATGTGAATATCCCAAGATTTTAGCTGCCCGCCTCTGCACTACCTCCTGGCGTGGTGGCCATCTGTAAGCCAGAGGGGCCCCATAATCTTCTATTGCCCGGGGGCCCCATGAGTTGTCAGTCCGCCCCTGGTTCTAGTTTAAGCACAAATTTCATAGAGTTTTATTGAGAGCCCTAAGAAAATATAACCATGCCAATAGGCCAGGATACAGCGTTGCTAATATGTAGGAATGTGTGTGTTAGAGCACCCCACCCAATGTTAACTAAAAAATTATTAATTTGCAAATAAGTATTATCTGCTCATTTTTTTGGGGATGTCTGCACCCCTGATAGTGACAACATTTGTGAGGTGTCTTCACCCTTTCTAATTCATTCACTTCCTGTCACATAGCCAAACAGGAAGTGAAGGTAAAACCTTACTAATATCTTTTCTTGGGGACACAGAGATCAATCTAAATAGTTTCCCATTATGTAAATTGCACTCTAGCATTTTGCTGTGTACACCCCAAATTATTAGAGATCTTGGACTTTGGGGTCCATTTACTAAAGGCAAATCCACTTTGCACTACAAGTGAAAAGCAAGGAAGAAAGAAAACAAAACAACTTTGCTTCTACAGGATTGGATGTTAAAACCATCAGTGCTTCCTCTCTGACTTTCAGCAACTATGCTTGTACTGCAGAGTGGCTTTGCCTTTACTAAACCCGAAACTAAATAATCATTTGGGGCAGGGATCCTCAAACTACGGCCCTCCAGCTGTTGTAGAACTACACATCCCATGAGGCCTTGTAATGCACTGACATTCACAGACATGACTAGGCATGATGGGAATTGTAGTTCCTGAACAACTGGAGGGCCGTAGTTTGAAGACCCATGATTTGGGGTGTACACAGCAGTGCTGGAGTGCAATTTGCTTAATGGGGACACTAGTTAGATTGACCTGTGTCCCCAAGAAATGACACTGGTAGGGTTTTAACCTCACTTCCTGTTCAGCTGTGTGACAGGAAGTGAAGCCAATTTTAAGAAAAGGGACACAAAGCTCAACCCAAAAATAAAAAAACACAAAGCAGGGGTTCTAACACTCACTTGGCTTCCCTCAAACACCCACAATTTGAATAGGATTGCCTTGCGCTAGATTTAAGCACAGTGCTGTAAATCAGCACGTCAAGCCTGTCCACCAATAGCAACCCCCCCCCCCCCACACAGGCCATGTTTGCAGGTTTTCCTTCATCTTGCACATGTGCTTTAAAAGACAGTCTGGACAGCAATTCTTGATAAGAGAAATCCACAAAACATGTCCTGTCGGGGGTACTTGAGGGCTGAGGACCACTGCAGAAAAAAGAAAATACTTACCAGTTTTGTCTTTAAAGTCATGGAGAATAAACATGGCAAACATTTCATGATTACACACCAGGAAAGAAGCTTAGACACACATAATTTGTTAGGCCCAAACCGATTTCAGCTGCAGCTGTCAACATATGTAGCATGAAAAAGTAACAAAAGACAAACTTAAAAATTTTAAAGTATTTTTTATTGGTCAACAAAACAAGGAAAGCAAAAAAACAAACAAACAAACAAACACAAACAAAAATACATTTCAAAATTCTAAATAACCATAGCTTTAACATCTTCACACATTTTTCATAAAATAAGGCCACATAGACAAATACATCAAAGTGAACATCATTTAAAAATAAACCAAAACCATTGGCAAAATAAAACAAAACCCATGCAACAAACCACATTTGTGTTTAGCAACAGCATTTCTGCCAGCCTGCCCCTTCTGAGGGCAGCTGAGGACTGATCGATCCCTGCTTTTTATAACAGTGCTAGTAATGAAGCAATTGAAATCACATGAACAAATTGCAGTCTCTAGTTTGGGTGAGCTTGTAATTGGGCACACCTGCAATTAACCCAAACCACGCTCTATGAGCATCCAAGTGTTTTTCACCTTTTAAAAAGAAAGGATAATTTTTTTCTAAGTGTTTGAGCATGCTCAGTTCATCACACATGTAGGAACCAAGCTGCAATGGAATGAGAGCTTTTTTTTTTTTTTTTTTCCCTGATCTGATGCTTTCCAGCCTGAAGGGGAGGTGTTAAAGACAGAAGTAAACACGCACATTTAATAATCTATTTGTGGGAAAAAAAAGGTTGCCAATTTTGTTTGGGAGCCACGTCGCACGACTGCGCAATTGTCAGTTAAAGCGACGCCGTGCCGAATCACAAAAACTGGCCCGGTCATTGACCAGAAATATGGTCCGGGCTCAAGTGGTTAAAAATTCACAAAACAGTAAAGTTAGCCCAATTTTTGTTGATAATGTGAAAGATGATGTTACACCGAGTAAATAGATACCTTACGTGTCACGCTTTACTATTGCAAACACGCCTATTGCAAACACTCTCGCTCTAACGCACGCGTCAATACCTCACATGTGTGGTTTGAACGATGTTTATATATGTGGGCGGGACTTGCGTAAGTCCCGCCCACATATGTAAACACCGTTCAAACCACACATGTGAGGTAGTGACGCGTGCGTTAGAGCGAGAGTAATACTTTTAGCACTAGACTTTCTCTGTAGCTATAAACTGGTAACCTGAGAAAAAAAAAAAAAAAAGGTCGCCTATGGGGATTTTTTTAAGTAATGAATTTTGGCCCCATTCCAGGCGGGTTTTCAATAGTAAAGCGTGACATGTAAGGTATCTATTTACTCGGTGTAACATCATCTTTCACATTATCACCAAAAATTGGGCTAACTTTAGTGTTTTGTGAATTTTTCGAGCTATAACCAAAAATACAGCGACAATTTAAAAAAACAAAAAGAGTAATTTTGACTTTTTGCTATAATAAATATCCCCTAAAATATATATTCCAAAAAATAAATAAATCCCTCAGTTTAGGCCGATACATATTCTACATCTTTTTGGTTCCCAAAAACTCGCAATTAGCGTTTATTGATTGGTTTTGGCAAAAGTCTCCAAAATATGGCATTTTTGTTGTATTTTTTATTTAACAAGTTATTGCGGCGATCAGCGATTTTTATCGGTACTGCGACATTATGGCGGACACATCGGACACTTTTTTGGAACCATTGGCATTTTTCTAGCGATCAGTGCTCTAAAAATGCATTGCTTACTCTAAAAATGCCACTGGCAGGGAAGGGGTTAACACTAGGTGCGAGGGAGGGGTTAAATATGTTCCCTGGGTGTGTTCTAACTGAAGGGGAGGGGGACTGACATGGGTAAATGACAGATCGCTGTTCATGAAGGGGAACTCCAGACCAAAAAAAAAAAAATGTGGGTTCCCCTTCAGGTGCATACCAGGCTCTTAGGCTTGGTCTGGAACATAAGGGGTTAAACCCGCGCCGAAAACCAGCGTGGGGTTCCCCCCAAGATCCAAACCAAGCCCTCATCCCAGGCACGCAGTCTGGCCGGACAGGAATGGGGGCGGGGACGAGCGAGCGCCCCCCCCTCCTGAGCCGTACCGGACTGCATGCCCTCAACATGGGGGAGTGTGTGCTGTGGGGGAGGGGGGCACTGCCCCCCCCACCCCACAGCACTCTTGTCCCCATGTCGATAGGGACAAGAGCCTCTTCCCGACAACCCTGGCCGTTGGTTGTCGGGGTATGCGGGCGGGGGGCTTATCAGAATCTGAGAGGCCCCTTTAATAAGGTGGCCCCCAGATTCCGGCCCCCCACCCTATGTGAAGGAGTATGGGGGTACATCGTACCCCTACCCATTCACCTGGGGAAAAAAATGTAAAGAAATAAAACACCACACATGAATAAATTAATTTATTAGTCTGCCGGGGGTCTTCTGCCGGGGCCCCCCACCACCACCTAATTAGGCCCCAGGCTTCGCCGTAATTCACCGGGACCCCCTTCACCAGTGAGGCTCCTGCCTTTGGGGAGGGTCCCGGGCTTCGACGGTTTCGGGGGGGGGGGGGGTGCACTTGCACCCCACCCCCGTCTTCAGCGCCGTAATTCACCGGGACCCCCTTCACCAGTGAGGCTCCTGCCTTTGGGGGAGGGTCCTGGGCTTCGACGGTTTCTGCGGGGGGGGGTGCACTGGCACCCCACCCCCGTCTTCAGCGACGTAATTCACCGGGACCCCCTTCACCAGTGAGGCTCCTGCCTTTGGGGGAGGGTCCTGGGCTTCGATGGTTTCTGTGGGGGGGTGCACTGGCACCCCACCCCCGTCTTCAGCGACGTAATTCACCGGGACCCCCTTCACCAGTGAGGCTCCTGCCTTAAGGGGGAGGGTCCTGGGCTTCGACGGTTTCTGCGGGGGGGGGGGGTGCACTGGCACCCCACCCCCGTCTTCAGCGACGTAATTCACCGGGACCCCCTTCACCAGTGAGGCTCCTGCCTTTGGGGGAGGGTCCTGGGCTTCGACGGTTTCTGTGGGGGGGGTGCACTGGCACCCCACCCCCGTCTTCAGCGACGTAATTCACCGGGACCCCCTTCACCAGTGAGGCTCCTGCCTTAAGGGGTGGGTCCTGGGCTTCGACGGTTTCTGCAGGGGGGGTGCACTGGCACCCCACCCCCGTCTTCAGCGACGTAATTCACCGGGACCCCCTTCACCAGTGAGGCTCCTGCCTTTGGGGGAGGGTCCTGGGCTTCGACGGTTTCTGCGGGGGGGTGCACTGGCACCCCACCCGTCTTCAGCGACGTAATTCACCGGGACCCCCTTCACCAGTGAGGCTCCTGCCTTTGGGGGAGGGTCCCGGGCTTCTACGGTGTTTTCCGCCGGGGGGCGACACCCGCGGGCTTCTGCGATGACTTCCGCTTCTGCCTGTCTCCTCCGCGGAGCACAGGGCTTGTCTCCGCTGTCCTCTCCCTTCTCTTCCATTCGATGTTGACACGACGAGGTCCGGCGCTGGAATGCCGTCTGAGCAGCGGGCATGGACTTATATAGGGCAATGCCACCATGTGACCTCAACCCATGTGACATCACATTCCCATCATGCCCAGGGAATGTGATGTCACATGGGTTGAGGTCACATGGTGGCATTACCCTATATAAGTCCATGCCCGCCGCTGACACGGCATGTCAGCGCGGAACCTCGTCGTGTCAACATCCAATGGAAGAGAAGGGAGAGGACAGCGCAGACAAACCCTATGCTCCCGGAGGAGACAGGCAGAAGAAGGAAGAAAGAAGACGGAAGAAAGCCCTGGCTCCGCGGGGGAGCCAGGCAGAAGAGGGAGCAGAGAAGACAGAAGAGAAAAGACCAGGGAGTTGGCGCACCCCCGGCAGAAGACCAGGAAGACCGGAACCCCGGCAGAAGACCCCGAAGTCTGGATGCTCCCCCCCTAATGTAAAAGAGCTTAAATGGGGTGGGGGCATCCGGCGGAAGGCTCCGGAGAGGACCGAGGGATGGCGCCCTCCCCCGGCAGAAATCACCGAAGCCCAGGGTCCCGGCGGAAGATCGGGAGAGAAGAAACCCCCCCTTGTAAGAGAGCTAAAGAAGAAAGGGGGGGCTCCGGAGCTGATTAATAAAATATTTTATTGTGTGGTGTTTTATTTTACTTTACACTTTCCCCCATGTGAATGGGTAGAGGTACGATGTACCCCATACTCATTCACATAGGGTGGGGGGCCGGCATCTGGGGGCCCCCTTATTAAAGGGAGCTCGCAGATTCCGATTAGCCCCGCCCGCATACCCCGACAACCAATGGCAAGGGTTGTCGGGAAGAGGCTCTTGTCCCTATCGACATGGGGGCAAGAGTGCTGTGGGGTGGGGGGGCAGTGCCCCCCTCCCCCACAGCACACACTCCCCCATGTTGAGGGCATGCGGTCTGGTACGGCTCAGGAGGGGGGGGGGCGCTCGCTCGTCCCCACCCCCATTCCTGTCCGGGCCAGACTGCGTGCTTGGGATGAGGGCTTGGTTTGGATCTGGGGGGGGACCCCCCGAATCTGCGAGCTCCCTTTAATAAGGGGGCCCCCAGATGCCGGCGCGGGTTTAACCCCTCACGTTCCGGACCAAGCCTAAGAGCCTAATGTAGCCCTGAAGGGGGACCCGCGCCGATTTCAAGTTTGAAATTTGGTGCGGAGTTCCCCTTCAGGGCTGAAAACAGCTCGGAGATTCCCGTGCTCCGCATCACGCAGTGCATTCACGGGTACGCCGCTTGCTATTTACCAAGATTTTCACGGCGTACTGACAAGGCGCACGGGAAGCGCCAAAATTTCTCTCTGCGCATGCCCAGTATGCAAATGAACCTCCCGAGGTTCAGGCGCACTGTGCAAGCGTACAGGGATCTGTTTTCAAAAAACACTTTCCCTTTCAATTCGGCCCGCCAAACACATTCAAACACATGTCACTTCACTTCCCCTGCATCCCCCCACCTCCCCCCCTAATAAACTCCCGCCCGAATCCCCGATATTTACATTTCAATGTGCCGTGCGCCAGGTCTGTACTGGTGCACAATGCACCCTCTCCTGGGCGCACGGAGCACATTAGTAACTAGGGAAATACACTGCACTAGCAGCGTATTTCTTTAGTAAATGTTGGGATTTTATGTGATAGACCAACACAAAGTGGTACATAATTGCGAAGTGGAAGGAAAACGATAAAACGTTTTTTTTTTTACAAATAAATACCTGAAAAGTGTGGTGTGCATTTGTATTCAGCCCCCCTGAGTCAAAACTTTGTAGAACCACCTTTCTCTGCAATTACAGCTACAAGTCTTTTTGGGGATGTCTCTACCAGCTTTGCACATCTAGAGAGTGAAATGTTTGCTCATTCTTCCTTGCAAAATATCTCAAGCTCTGTCTGATTGAATGGAGAGCATCTGTGAACACTAATTTTCAAGTCTTGCCACAGATTCTCAATTGGATTTAAGTCTTTAACCTTGCTTTAAACTTCTCCACAACATTATCCCTGACCTGTCTGGTGTGTTCCTTGGTCTTTGTGATGCTGTTTATTCACTAAGGTTCTCCTTTAACCACTTAAAGCGGTGGTTCACCCTCCATAACAACTTTTTAGCATAAAATGAGGCATAGTAGCGCGAGCTACAGTATACCTGTCTTTATTTTTTTATCCCCGTACTCACTGTGCACTCGTAGAGACAAGATTACGACTCCCCGCAGGGAATGGGCGTTCCTATGGAGAGGGAAGGTGATTGACGGCCGGCTCTGGCACGTCACGCTCCCCGAAGACAGCCGGAACAGGTCTCGTGAAGCCGTGAAGCGCCAAGTCCTATTTCGGCTATTTCCGGAGAAGCGTGACGTGCCAGAGCCGGCCGTCAATCACCTTCTCTCTCCATAGGAACGCCCATTCCCCGCTGGGAGTCGTAATCTTGTCTCTACGATTGCACAGTGAGTACGGGGATAAAAAAATAAAGACAGGCATACTGTAGCTCGCGCTACTATGCCTCATTTTATGCTAGAGGAAAAAAATGATTTTTTTTTTTATTAATAGGGTGAACCCCCGCTTTAAGCCCCAGACCATTTTGTTGCTAAATGCCCAGGCCAGGTTTTGCGATTCGGCACTGCGTCGCTTTAACAGACAATTGCGCGGTCGTGCGACGTGGCTCCCAAACAAAATTGGCGTCCTTTTTTCCCCACAAATAGAACTTTCTTTTGGTGGTATTTGATTACCTCTGCGGTTTTTATTTTTTGCGCTATAAACAAAAATAGAGCGACAATTTTGAAAAAAATGCAATATTTTTTACTTTTTGCTATAATAAATATCCCCCAAAAACATATATATAAAAAAAAATGTTTTCCTCAGTTTAGGCCGATACGTATTCTTCTACCTATTTTTGGTAAAAAAAAAAAATCGCAATAAGCGTTTATCGATTGGTTTGCGCAAAATTTATAGCGTTTACAAAATAGGGGATAGTTTTATTGCATTTTTATTAATTTTTTTTTTTTTACTACTAATGGCGGCGATCAGCAATTTTTTTCGTGACTGCGACATTATGGCAGACCCTTTGGACAATTTTGACACATTTTTGGGACCATTGTCATTTTCACAGCAAAAATTGCATTTAAATTGCATTGTTTATTGTGAAAATGACAGCTGCAGTTTGGGAGTTAACCACAGGGGGCGCTGTAGGAGTTAGGGTTCACCTAGTGTGTGTTTACAACTGTAGGGGGGTGTGGTTGTAGGACTGACGTCATCGATCGAGTCTCCCTATAAAAGGGATCGGACCCCCGACCCGCGGAAAAGCAGGGACGTACATGTACGCCCATATGCCTGTACGTGCCATTCTGTGGACGTACATATACATGCAGCAGTCGGCAAGTGGTTACATCTCTGAGGGTTTCACAGAACAGCTGTATTTATACTGAGATTAAATAACACACAGGTGGACCCTATTTACTAGTTAGGTGACTTCTGAAGTCAGTTGGTTCCATTGGATTTTAGTTAGGGGTATCAAAGTATAGGGGGCTGAATACAAATACACGCCACACTTTTATCATTTCCTTCCACTTCAAAATTATGTGCCACTTTGTGTTGGTCTATCACATAAAATTACAATAAAATACATTTACGTTTTTAGTTGTACCATCACAAAATATGGAACATTTTAAGGGGTATGAAAAGTTTTTCAAGGTACTGTATTGCCACGACATTTTTACCACATGTCGATAACAACCCATGCAATCCATACATACAAAGAAACCAAAACAAATCAGTTCAGAAACGAATGGGCAGATCCACAAAAAATTACGCTGGCGTATCTATTGATACGCCGCGTAATTTTAAAGTTCCCGCATCGTATCTTTGTTTGGTATCTTCAAAACAAGATACGGCGGCATCTGGGATAGATCCGACAGGCTTACGTCTTAGTACGCCAACGGATCTTAGGTGCATTTTTTCCGCTGGCCGCTAGGTGGCGTTTCCGTCTAATTACGCGTCGAGTATGCAAATTAGCTAGTTACGGCGATCCACGAACATATGTCCGGCCGGCACATTTTTTTTACGTCGTTTGCGTTCGGCTTTTTCCGGCGTATAGTTAAAGCTGCTCGATGGTGGCATACTCAATGTTAAGTATGGCCGTCGTTCCCGCGTCTAAATTTTTATTTTTTACGTCGTTTGCGTAAGTCGTTCGTGAATAGGGATTTGCGTAGAATGACGTCACCGTCGTAAGCATTGGCTTGTTCCGGGTTAATTTCGAGCATGCGCACTGGGATACCCCCACGGACGGCGCCGTTCAAAAAAACGTTGTTTACGTCGGGTCACGACGTATTTACATAAAACACGCCCCATCACATCGTTTTGAATTGCGGCCCTTACGCCGCCAAAGATACACTACGCCACCGTAACTTACGGCGCTCATTCTTTGTGGATTTGAAAAAATATATATAAGTTACGGCCGCGTAGTGTATCTTAGATACGCTACGCCCGGCGGGAAGATGCACCGCGCTACGTGGATCTGCCCCTAAGTTTTGTGTAATAAAATGGAATGACACAGGGAAAAGTATTGAACATGCTAACTGAAATGTATTTAATACTTCATATAATTCCTTTGTTGGTAATGACAGCTTCAAGAGGCCTCCTGTATGGAGAAACTAGTCGCATGTATTGCTCAGGTGTGATTTTGGCCCATTCTTCCACACAAACAATTTTCAAATCTTGAAGGCTCCGTGGGCCTTTTCTATGAACTCTGATCTTTAGTTCTTTCCATAAATTTTCGATTTAATTCAAGTCAGGTGATTGGCTGGGTCATTATAGCAACTTTTTTTTCTTTCTTTTAAACCAATTGAGAGTTTCCTTGGCTTTGTGTTTGGGATCATTGTTTTGCTGAAATGTCCACCCTCGTTTCATCTACATCATCCTGGTAGATGGCAGCAGATTTTTATCAAGAATGTCTTGGTACATTTTTTCATTTATCCTTCAACCATATGAAGTTTGTCAGTATTAAATGCTGAAAAACAGCTCCACACCATGATATTCCCACCTCCAAACTTCACTGTTGGTATGGGGGTGTTTTTGGGGTGATGTGCAGTCCCATTTGACCTCCAAACATGGGGCCAGATTCACAAAGAGATACGACGGTGTATCTACAGATACACCATCGTATCTCTGATTTTTACTGGTCCTATCTATGCACCTGATTCATAGAACCAGTTACGCATAGATAGGGCTGAGATCCGACAGTGTCACACTGTGTTACACTGTCGGATCTTTTTTTGGATTTAAAAATGGCGCCGGGGGCGTTCCCGCTGATTTACACTGAATAATATGTAAATCAGCGAGATACGCGAAATTCACGAACGTACGCGGACCCGACGCTGTGTTCTTACGTCGTTTCCGTAGCGCGGTACCCGTCGTATACTTACCCTTTCTAAAAGCAGGGGTAAGTATTGTTAAGTATGGCCGTCGTTCCCGCGTCGAATTTGAAATTTCCTACGTCGTTTGCGTACGCCGATTCACGAACACGCGCGTCGCAAGTCCCGCTCACGTCGCAACCACTGACGTCCTATTGACGTCAGTGGGAGCAATGCACGCCGGGAAATTCCCCGGACGGCGCATGCGTATTTAAATCGGCGCGGGAGCGCGCCTGATTTAAATAGTACACTCCCCCAGCCGCGGAATTAGAATTCCGCCGGGGGAGTTAGGATCCGCCGTCGCAAGTTTGGAGGTAAGTGTGTTGTGAATTTGACACTTTCCTCACAAACTTGCGAGGGCGGATCTTAAAACACATAGGTTACACGGATCTAAAGATCCGCTAACCTTTGTGAATCTGGCCCATGGTGTGTATTATGGCTTCAAAAGAGCTCATTTTTGGTCTCATCTGACCCAGTATTTCACAGGCTTGTCTAAATGTTGTGCAGCAAATAGTAAATGAGCTTCAACATGATTTTTCTTCAGCAATGGAGTTTTGCATTGAGAGTGTGCATACAGGCCATGGCGGTTAAGTATCAAAAAATGGGAGAGAAAAATAATTGGTCAAAAAGGAATACGGATAAATATGACTGCAATTTATTAACCACTTGCCGCCCGCCAATGACAAATTGACGTCGGCAAAGTGGTTATAGAATCCTGACTGGACGTCATATGACGTCCTCAGGATTCTTAGCCGCTGCGCGCCCCCGGGGGCGCGCATCGCGGCGATCGTTGTTGCGGGGTGTCAGTCTGACACCCCGCAACACCGATCTCGGTAAAGAGTCTCTCACGGAGACTCTTTACCACGTGATCAGCCGTGTCCAACCACGGCTGATCACGATGTAAACAGGAAGAGCCGTTGATGGCTCTTCCTCACTCGCGTCTGACAGACGCGAGTAGAGGAGAGCCGATCGGCGGCTCTCCTGACAGGGGGGGTTCGCGCTGATTGTTTATCAGCGCAGCCCCCCCTCAGATCGCCACATGGACCACCAGGGATGCCCACTAGGGAAGGGCAAAACTAAAAAAAAGGGGCAAAAAAAAGTAAAAAAAAAAAGTCTAAAAAAAAAAAAAAAAAAAGTCTGGGGAAAAAAAAAAAAAGATGCAAAAAAAAAAAAAGATGCCAATCAGTGCCCACAAATGGGCACTGACTGGCAACAAGTAAATCAGTGCCACCCCACAGTGTCCATCAGTGCCGCCCCACAGTGTCCATCAGTGCCACCCCACAGTGTCCATCAGTGCCACCCCACAGTGCCCATCTGTGCCACCCCACAGTGCCCATCTGTGCCACCCATAAGTGCCACCCCACAGTGCCCATCTGTGCCGCCCATGAGTGCCCATCTGTGCTGCCTATGAGTGCCCAGTGCCGCCCATGAGTGCCCATCAGTGCCGCCCATGAGTGCCCATCAGTGCCGCCCATCAGTGCCCATCAGTGCTGCCCATGAGTGCCCATCAGTGCCGCCTATGTGTGCCCATGAGTGCCGCCTATGTGTGCCCATCAGTGCCGCATACCAGCGCTGCCAATCAGTGCCACCTCATCTGTGCCCGTCAGTACTACCTCATCGATGTCCATCAGTGCCATCTCATCTGTTCCCATCAGTGCCACCATATCAGTGCCCGTAATTGAAAGAGAAAACTTACTTATTTACAAAAAAATTACAGAAAAAAATAAA
Organism: Rana temporaria; assembly: GCF_905171775.1. Classification (NCBI taxonomy): domain Eukaryota; kingdom Metazoa; phylum Chordata; class Amphibia; order Anura; family Ranidae; genus Rana; species Rana temporaria. Next base: position 421,985,227 of record NC_053489.1, read on the forward strand.
AACGTAATTTTTTTCAAAATTTTCGGTCTTTTTTTAGTTGTTGCGCAAAAAAAAAAAAAAAATCGCAGAGGTGATCAAATACCACCAAAAGAAAGCTCTATTTGTGGGTAAAAAAAGGACGCCAATTTTGTTTGGGTACAGTGTAGCATGACCGCGCAATTGCCATTCAAAGTGCGACAGTGCTGAAAGCTGAAAATTGGCTTGGGCGGGAAGGTGTATACGTGCCCTGTATGGAAGTGGTTAATTATCCACATAAAAACACATTAATAACACAAGAAGTGCCAGTATCTCCACAGCACTAGTAAAATTAGACGTTAGTCTAAACAAGGACGAGTGGCCACCACAACCATACACACAGCTTACATACACCTGCAGGAATCAAAGAACTGGGGCATGATAAAGAATATATAAATCACAGGGCTAGATTGAGGATAGTATAGCCACAAAAAAATCTGTGAAGCTGGATACAGTTCCAATCAATTCTATCACCAGTTCATAGAAGATAAATTCCACATGGAGATGAAGTAGATTAAACTACAATTCAATAGTAGACAGCAGCAAGTGAGTCATTGGAAACACTGCTAGTTTGGCAGTGATAGGTGTGATTACCATATAGTAGGATCTGTTTGAACCAAGCAAGGATTGCTGTAGAGGCTGCAATCAGCAAGATGTACCATACTTCGGTACAGCTGAAAAACAAGATCACAATATCAAAGACTGTGTCAGGGAACCAACCGTGGAAGAGCTGTCAGACGTGCTCTTCACGGACCAGCAAGCGCAGTGCGCATGCGCGAGCAAACGCGCGCAATGCGCATGCGCGCGCAAACGGGCAACAACTCTGCAAATCCTGTATTCTTCACTGCGCATGCGTGTGCGCCAGTACGCACGCAATACGGGCGGGACTCCTGGCGTCAGTGCCCTATTTAAAGACTTGCTGCAGCAGTTACCAACTGCTGCATGATCGTTAGCCCTTGTGTGTTCCTGAGCCCTTGTTCCTGTGTTCCTGTTTACTTGTTGACGACCCGGCTTGCCTGACCTGACTTCTCCAGTGTATGACCCCGGCTTGTCTTTCGGATTACCCTTATCCTGTTCCTGCCTGATTGTTCCAGTGTATGACCTCGGCTTGCCTTCTGACCTACTCCAACTACATCCAGCTTCCCGTGCATGACTTCCGGCTTGGCTCCTGACTCCGCCCCTGGGTTTCCCTGCGTACCTACCTCATCTGGTACTTCCGTGGTACCCCTGCCTAACTACGTATCCTGGTGGATAGCTGAGCTTCTACACCTTCTCAGCAAGTCGCAGCTGGCAACCCCTGCATCTCCGGGCACAGCACCCCCTGTCTCACCTCCAGGGGGCGTTCTGCACTCAGTCGCAAGGGAAGCCCTCTCAGCACTTCGGCCTCTGGTAAGGTACGTGACAGTATCATGCAGCCAGAAGTTTCAGAGGCCGACGGAGGTGCTTCCCCGCTTGGGACTTTGTGCCAGCAGGTCGCAGCCCTTACGCAAACAGTGACGTGCCTACAGGACCGCTACTCCCAGCTTGAAAGCGACCCTCCGAATCAAACGATGTTCCCTCCTCTGGAGCCCCGTGTACCCACTCCTGAACGTTTCTCAGGTGACCGAAAGAAATTCCGAGCGTTCAAAGTCTCCTGCATCCTGTACCTGAGCCTGCAGCCAAGAACTTTTGCCTTAGAAACTGTTAAAGTGGGGTTCGTTATCACTCTGCTGTCTGGAGGGCCCCAATCCTGGGCCCATCAGTTATTGGAACGAAAAGACCCCGCCATCAACACTTTGGACTCCTTCTTTAAAGCTATGGCCACCTTATACGATGATCCTCTACGTCCGGCCACCGCGGAGGCAGCTCTCCATGCTCTACGACAAGGACAGCGCCCTGTAGAGGACTATACGGTGGACTTCCGTAACTGGGCTGCAGACACGGGATGGAACGAGGCCGCCCTCAGGCATCAATTCCGCCTGGGCTTGTCTGAACTTATTAAGGACGAACTGGCACGAGTAGAGGCTCCTGCCACCCTGAAGGGGCTCATTCAACTCGCCATTCAACTTGACAGGCGCCTGCGGGAGCGTCTGTCTGAACGTGCCTGCCGGCCCTCTCACTGTCAGTCTACGGCCCTCTCACTGTCAGGCTCACGCGCCCTCCTCTTCGGCCACGTTCAATAGGAGGCCTATACAAGTTGGCATGGTTCGCCCTGCCCTGACCCCCAACGAAAGACTTCATCGCCGGCAGGCGAACCTTTGTTTTTACTGCGAAGAGGCCGGACATCTTCGTTCCAACTGTCCAATCCGACCCCGTAGATCTTCTCCCCGCAACCTGCTGCATCTCCGAATTCCGAACCCCTCCTCAACTCACCTGGTTCTCCATGTCGCATTACAGTTGGCAAGTGGGGAGGTCAGATTCCCAGCAATCATCGATTCCGGGGCTTGTAGTTGCTTTTTGGACATTTCCATTGCTAAAGACTACCAAATTCCTCTGCGGAACAAGACACATAAACTTGAGATTCATTTAGCTGATGGTTCTCCACCTTGTTCAGGGCCTGTTACCCAAGAGACTTACCCTATATTCACCTCAACTGATTCTGGTCATCAAGAGTTCCTCTGTCTTGATGTTATCTGTTCACCGATGTTTCCTGTGATCCTGGGACTCCCTTGGCTACGGGCACATAGCCCACAGATAGACTGGAGCACAGGGAGTATATCCTTCAAATCAAGTTACTGTCGCCAGCATTGCATGAGGCCCGAGCCTATAGTTCATCCCAGTTGTCTCACCGTCCAGCCAGTCTCCACTTCTAACCCAGATGTTCCGTCAGTCTATCATGATTTTCTAGATGTCTTCGACAAAAAGAAGGCCAATACGTTACCACCCCATCCTCCTTACGACTGCCCTATTGAGTTGTTGCCTGGTGCAGAAATCCCCTTTGGGCGAATATTCCCACTTTCAGAGACTGAGCTCGAGACCTTGCGTCAATATATTGACGAAAACCTAGAAAAGAAGTTCATCCGCCCATCTTCCTCTCCAGCCGGTGCCGGGATATTCTTCGTGGAGAAAAAAGATCACACCCTCAGGCCCTGTGTGGATTACAGGGAACTCAATAAAATCACCATCAAGAATCGCTACCCTCTACCTCTCATCCCCGAACTTTTTCAAAGATTCCGTACTGCACGAGTCTTTACGAAACTAGATCTTCGAGGTGCCTACAACCTTGTGCGCATCCGGGAAGGGGACGAATGGAAGACTGCCTTTAGAACCCGTTTTGGACACTTCGAATATCTCGTTATGCCTTTCGGCCTATGTAATGCCCCGGCGACGTTTCAACATTTCGTGAACAACATCTTTAGAGAGTTCCTAGATTACTTTGTTATTGTTTACTTAGATGACATTCTTATTTTTTCTGCTACCTTGGAATTACACAGAACCCATGTCCGGAAGGTACTAGCCACATTAAGGTTGCACGGGCTCTACGCAAAAGCGGAAAAGTGCGAATTTGAAAAATCTTCCATACAGTTCCTGGGTCTAATCATTTCCACGTCCGGAGTCTCCATGGATCCTCAGAAAGTGTCCGCTATTTTGGAATGGTCAGCCCCTACTGATAAAAAGGGCATCCAAAGGTTCATCGGGTTTGCAAACTTCTATAGGAGGTTTATTAAAGACTTTTCTGGCATCATTGCCCCCATTACCCAGCAGACCCGCCAGCATACCCGTTTTCAGTGGACCCAGGAGGCCCAGGAGGCTTTTAGTAAACTAAAGACTCTGTTCACCCCAGCTCCCATCTTACGACACCCGGATCCAACGCTACCTTATGTCCTCGAGGTCGACGCATCAGAAGTTGCCGTAGGGGCCGTCCTGTCTCAACGACAGGGCCCTAAAGCTTTGTTACACCCAATAGCCTTTTTCTCCCGAAAATTGAGCCAGCCGGAAAAGAACTATGACGTGGGGGACCGGGAGTTACTGGCAATAAAGACTGCTTTAGAGGAGTGGCGGTATCTCCTGGAAGGTGCTGCTCATCCCGTCATGGTATTCACAGACCATAAGAATCTCGAGTACCTCAGATCTGCCAAGAGATTAAGACCACGGCAAGCCAGATGGGCTTTATTCTTTTCAAGATTTAATTTTCATCTTACCTATCGCCCGGGGTCCAAGAATGGTAAAGCAGATGCCCTTTCACGCATGTTCCCAGAAACTCCAGAGACTGTCGTTCCTAGCACCATCCTGTCCCCCCAGAATTTTTTGTTGATTCAGCCCGACCTAAAGTCAGCTCTGAAACAAGCCTCTGCTCAATGTCCTGAATCCGAGAGTTCTGCATTCAGAAAACAAGAAGGGCTCCTGTGGCACGGAAATAAGATTTTTGTACCTGAGGGAGCCAGACTTCAGCTTCTCAAGACCCTTCATGAACACCAGCTTGCGGGTCATTTTGGGGTCCATAAGACTTCTGAGTTGATTCAGCGATCCTATTGGTGGCCGGACCTGAGGAAGGATTGCAAGGACTTTGTAAGTTCCTGTACAGTTTGTGCCAGAAGTAAAGGAAGCCGCACGCAAGCCTGGGGTCTGTTAAGACCGCTACCTGTCCCTGACCATCCATGGAAAGCGATATCTATGGATTTCATAGTGGAATTACCCCCCTCTGAAGGGTTTACCACGATCCTGGTGGTGGTCGACCGGCTAACGAAGATGGCCCATTTTTTGCCGTTATTAGGGACCCCCTCGGCCATGGACACGGCACATACATTTATCAAGGAGATTGTGAGATTGCATGGCCTACCCAGTAGTATTGTATCCGACAGAGGGGTGCAATTTACCTCAAGATTTTGGAAGGCTCTCTGTAAAGCCTTGAACATCGAAATCTGCTTGTCATCCGCTTATCATCCACAAAGTAATGGCCAAACAGAGAGAACCAATCAAACACTAGAGCAATATCTCCACTGTTTTTCCACCTCCTCTCAGGACAATTGGGTAGCCCTACTTCCATGTGCCGAATTTGCATACAATAATTCGGTACACTCCACCACTAACCAGTCTCCATTCTGGGCAAATTACGGCTTTCATCCGTCCTTTTTGCCCAATACCGTTCCTGAAGCAACGGTGCCTGCCGTACAAGACAGATTAACCTTTCTCCAAGACAATTTACAGATTCTTCAAGAAACTATGCAAAGATCCCAGGAGGACTATAAAAAATACTATGACAGAAGGAGGAAGGAGAGTCTGACTTTGGAAGTAGGAGACAAGGTTTGGCTCTCCACCTTGAACCTTAAACTGTCCTGCCCATCCCGGAAACTGGGTCCTAGGTTCATTGGTCCTTTCGAAATTAAGAAAAAAATTAATCCTGTGGCCTTCGAATTATCCCTGCCAAATACCTACAAGATTCATCCAGTCTTTCACGTCTCACTTGTCAAACCAACCGTTACCGGTTCCTTTCCTGGAAGAGAAGATCCACCTCCGCCTCCAGTTACGGTGGGTGAGGACACAGAATTCGAAGTGGAAGCCATTTTGGATAGTCGAAAGAGAGGTAGACAAATTCAATATTTAGTAAAATGGAAGGGCTACTCTCTCGAGGAAAGCTCTTGGGAACCTGCAAAGGATGTTCATGCCCCTAAACTGTTGGCTGAATTCTTCAGGAAGTATCCAGAGAAGCAAGTACGTCTGGGCATCCGGAGGCTGCCCCTGAGGGGGGGGCACTGTCAGGGAACCAACCGTGGAAGAGCTGTCAGACGTGCTCTTCACAGACCAGCAAGCGCAGTGCGCATGCGCGCGCAAACGCGCGCAATGCGCATGCGCGCGCAAACGGGCAACACCTCTGCAAATCCTGTATTCTTCACTGCGCACGCGTGTGCGCCAGTACGCACGCAATACGGGCGGGACTCCTGGCGTCAGTGCCCTATTTAAAGACTTGCTGCAGCAGTTACCAACTGCTGCATGATCGTTAGCCCTTGTGTGTTCCTGAGCCCTTGTTCCTGTGTTCCTGTTTACCTGTTGACGACCCGGCTTGCCTGACCTGACTTCTCCAGTGTATGACCCCGGCTTGTCTTTCGGATTACCCTTATCCTGTTCCTGCCTGATTGTTCCAGTGTATGACCTCGGCTTGCCTTCTGACCTACTCCAACTACATCCAGCTTCCCGTGCATGACTTCCGGCTTGGCTCCTGACTCCGCCCCTGGGTTTCCCTGCGTACCTACCTCATCTGGTACTTCCGTGTACCCCTGCCTAACTACGTATCCTGGTGGATAGCTGAGCTTCTACACCTTCTCAGCAAGTCGCAGCTGGCAACCCCTGCATCTCCGGGGAAAAGCACCCCCTGTCTCACCTCCAGGGGGCGTTCTGCACTCAGTCGCAAGGGAAGCCCTCTCAGCACTTTGGCCTCTGGTAAGGTACGTGACAGACTGCTTATTGCTTAGATCTTACCACCCTTGGAAAATAATTAGTTTCTATAGATTTCAGAAATTCCTCTGGTTACAGAAGCCGTTTTTGCAAGTTCCTTCAGCTTTAAGATAGGAAGTGCGCCCTTAATTCAGGTCCTCTGCATACCAAAACCAGACGGTTCAGTTCCAGGGTAAATAGATGCCTTTGTAATGTCTTTGAATGCCAGTAGATGGCAGTGTAGATAGGCAATAAGAAGTCAGCATGCAGTTTCAAATACTTGCTGTATGTCTCAAAGTAATGTCCATGCAGTGATGTATGCTGCAGTATAAATAGATTCTCAAGTTGGGAGAAAGGGCCCCCAGTAAAGATATAATCAGGTGGCTGAAGTGGTGGTCAGTCCTGCTTCATCGCTGATAAGCGTGATGCTTACATGTTTCAATCCTAACAGATCTTCATCGAAGCATAGATGTGTGTTCAAGATCTCCCATTAAATAGCCCAGGATAATTAGTAATTGTTTGATTTCAGCTGGGTTAATTAGAAATCAGATACATCCAACACAGTGACATTCAAGACAAACAGACTAACTAGTGGAGTGATATGGTAGCAAATTGCCCAAATTTTTTAAATACCCAGGTAAAAAGTAAAAAATAAAAAATAAAAAATAGTGAATATAAAGAATAATTATCTTATCACATTAGAAATAAAGATTGTATAGCAGGATATATCCTGTTAATTGGGAAGATGACACTGGTTTGAGGAAAATGGTATAAGTAAATCTAGGGGGTATATATCAACCAATGAGGTTATTAACCATTTAAGTCGCAGAGGGATATTTTACATAGATTTCCATTCCTCACTCAGTGCCATATCTTCCAATTTTGCACACAGGTATTGCATATAGTCTGAAGGCACTCAGGTATAGGTCTCATATACAGGCAGATCAGGAAAAGGAGAGAGGGGGGGGGGGGGGGGGGGGGGAGATGGAGTATTGTGGGGTGAAGTGGGGCAGGGGGTTTAGCCATAATAGAATAACAAATTGCCAGTAATAGATGCCTTTTTCACGAAGACATACATAATACTTAGATTGAACGTTTTTTCAAGTCATCCCATTAAATGGGAGTATATATAGGCAAAAGATCAGCTAAACTTAAACAGGATAGGATGATCCACATTAGTATTCTATTCAATATGGCAGCATAGGTCATGTACCCTAAGTAATTTAAGCTGGGCATAGAGGGTATTTCAGCAACCATAGTATTACCTGTGACCCATAAAAGGGGTCTAGGGGTCCAAGAAGACCGCTAGATTGCATTCATTATTTAACCCCTGAGGTTTTGGTCTCATCTGACCCAGTATTTCACAGGCTTGTCTAAATGTTGTGCAGCAAATAGTAAATGAGCTTCAACATGATTTTCAGCAATGGAGTTTTGCATTGAGAGTGTGCATACAGGCCATGGCGGTTAAGTGCCTTACTTATTGTTTTCTTTGAAACAACTGTACCTGCTAATTCCAGGTCTTTCTGAAGCTCTCCACAAGTGGTCCTTGGACAACTCTTCTAAATCTGTTCACTCCTCTGTTAGAAATCCACAAGGAGCATCTGGGCGTGGCCAGTTTATGGTAAAATGATGTTCTTTCCACTTTCGGTTTATGGCCCCAACAGTGCTCACTGGAACATTCAGAAGTTTAGAAATTCTTCTGTAACCAATGCCATCAGTATGTTTTTGCAACAATATATACACACTTAAAGTGATATTAAAGGTTCAGGGTTTGTATTTATAATAAACATGTCATACTTACCTGCTCTGTGGAGTGATTATGAACAGAGCAGCCTCATTCTCTCTTCTCTTCCCGCCAGCGCTCTTGGCTCCCCTACCCATCGAAACCCCCTTCAGCAAGGGGAAACGCATGCGAGCTGGCTCACACAGACAGAAGGGAATTTCCTGGCCCTTTCATTCCCTCTTTATAGGACTCGATTGACATCAGCAAGAGCTCCTATTACTATCAACCTGATCTATGAGGAGGAAGAGAGTGGAGAGAGACGCTGCTCTCTTCCACAGCACTGTATTGAAATCAAGCTCCAGTAAGTATAAGTGGGGGCTCGTTGGGATCCTAGACACAGAAGGTTTTTTACTGTAATGCAGAGAATAGATTAAGATAAACAACCTTGAGGTTTTAAAACCACTTTAAAAAACATCTGCATGCTGAAATCCACAGTTGCATGACAGTGATGTAATATTCAATGCATTAACTAAGGTGAACATTGATACCCCCCCCCCCCCCCCCTCCACTATTTATGGGTTCTTAATGTGGCCCATCCTTAAGGTGAGGAAGTGAGTTAAAAAGATTGCACTATATATTTACCTGGTAAGGTCAGAAGTCAAAGTGATGGTACTGGGCAGTTCTTGTGATGTCACCACATCCATCGATTACGAGGGTTTACTTGCTGATGTTTTAGCCTATGAGTGTGTTTAATAGTGCTATACTTGTTCTTGGATGATATGAGTGCATATGGTTTTTTGTTTATTAAAGAAGGCATATGCAGTATTTCTCTGTTGTGAGTTTTAGCTCACTCATCGCGATGCACATATTTGATACCAATTCATGAGATAGGGTAGCATCTTCAGAAGTTAATTTAATTTTATTTATTTTTTTGGAGGATTTGTTTGAGTGCTGTTTGGCATTCTTTAAATTGGGGGTAAAAAAAAAAAAAAGATGAGTTGCTTTTCTTTCGATGGTGGCACTTTGTGGCAGTTTGTTTGACATGTGGATGAAGATACATGTTTAATTATATAAATATATATATTCAGTATATACTGACTTTGTGGTGGTATTTACCAGATTTATTTTTTTAATTTAACCTCCCTGGCGGTATGATTCTTTCAGAAAAAAGGTGCTGAAAGCGGTACCATTATTTGCAAGGAAATTTGGTGATTTGTACTGTAGGCCTGTAATTCTTAGGAATAACTCACTTAAATCTGACCAAACAAGAGTCTAGTAGGCATCCCGGGTATGACAATTTTTAAAAAACAAAATTATAAATTATAATATAATAAATAATTATAAATAATTATAACAAATAATAATATAATTATAATAAAAATGATTCAATAATGTAATCAACTCAAAATCACTGAAATTTGCTCAGTTGCAGAATTGTCGCTGTCATTACTTTTATTTTTTTATGACGAATTTCCCCACAATTAGCTATCGCACAGTTCTGCAAGTGATTATAATTTATTATCGCTGTTTTCTAGCTGCTCTAAAACCATTTTTGACATAAAGGGACACTTTTAGTTGCTATGGACAATCTACAGTTTGCAGGCAGAAAGAACAGTTTTTATTATAAAAAAGTACATGTAGGACACTGGGCAGACCACTAGGGACAAGGGGGGTGTGTATTTTTTACATACAGTACTGTAATCTATAAGATTACAGTATACTGTATGTATTGTGTTTGTTTACCTTTTTGAATATGGCGCCGTTCTCGAGTCTGACTCAGGGTTACCAATCGTAGCCAAAAAATCTCACCCCGAGTCAGACTCAGGAACACCGCCAGGGGGGTTAAAGGACAAAGTTATAACATCAGCATTGTAATAAAATCTCAAACAATTCTTATACAATCCAATATAAGCTTACTTGAAAAATCTTTTTTTTTAATGTTGTGTGTGCTGCCTGTCTGCTGGCCATATTTTGACCTGCATGCTTGGTAAATTCTACTTACTTTCAACTTCTAAGGACTACATATCCTATGGTGCCTTGCTGACAGCAAACAATGATTCCTGTACTGACTGTACTGACTCCATTTCCTGAAACTCCTCCTCTCAGCACCTCTGTAGTTCAGAAGGCAGGCTCTGTGAAATCTGTGCCATACCAGTTCCGACTCACAGGGCATAGTGAATGTTTTAAAAAAACATACCGCGCTATGGGAGTTTGTTTTCTTTCCCGGAGGGACCTGGACCACTAAAAGAACCTCTGCCATCTGTATGTGAGAGCCAACTCAGGGAGTCCAAGACCGGGAGAGTCGTGCTGAGGAGCCGTTACAGTTTACTATCCTATGCACTTTACCCCTGCAGGGGTGAGTGTCTCTGGTGAGTGGGGACACAGGAGGGGGAGCACCGGAACCACTGCATCATCACCTGGCATTGGCATATTGTGATCAGTCACCAGTCAAGGCACGCTAATGAATGGATTGATCAATTATTATTATTAGCTCACCAATCACATCATATTGAATGGACTAATTTATTTTATTTTGATGGTGCACTCCAAGTGAATACATATGGACTGCTCTTGATTATATGTTATATTTTATTTTTATTTATTCATTGTGTGCACTTTATCTACCTCACTCAGGTTGAGGACCCAGATTAACCACTTGAATCACTACTGTGTATGAATTTCCCTATTTATTTATTTATTTTATAATGATTTTCTCAAATATTCCCACACAGGCCTATATATTTTTGATTGTATTTGCACTTATCTGCATATTATTTTCACGACCCAGTGACGTCATTTTGTGAGAAGCTTTTATGCTCTTTGGTATTTATTTACCTTATTTTGGTTTGTAACTGTAGGTGACACTCATCTGTTTTCCTTCTCACTGTATCACATATGAAGTCTCAGGGGACTGGATCCCCCTTCTAAGCATATAGTTACACAGCTACTAATCATGAGGTTCTTATTGGCTCTGTAAGCCAGCACTTTCTACTTACCCCCTGGATTCACCTACAGGGAGTGTAGGGACAGCGCCACTACCCCCATAATCCACTTCATTCTTAATTTTTGTATTTTCTTTGTAGAGTACACAATAGGGGGTGCTGCAGTCCGTTATTCTAATATTATATCCTATCCTCTACATTATCCTAAGCGCGGGCTTGTCCATTTTTCATAGTGAATGTGTCTTACAGAATTTAAGGAAGAAAATGTGTGTGGCTCTTCGCAATGTAAGTTTACAAACTTCAAGATCATTCAGATTAATAGAAGTCGTCTAGAAATAATTGAAATACAATGTGGAAATTAATGATTTTACCCTTTGACCACAGATATGCTCTAATTATATATAAATATGAATTGTCCAGGGTTGCATTTTTAATGTTATTAGATATTTCAGATCATATTTATTATGTATATACTGTCATTTTGGTTTATTTAAAGCACTGCTTTATCATTTTATTAATTTAGCATATACAGTATATACACAGTTTTTGACTGCAGTGTAGTATAAATAGTATACATCTGGAATACATATGTGTTTAAAATCTGAGGCTTTCATTAGGCGTGAATACACTAACACTAGGGGATTGCATCTACCCAATTCGGAAAAGTTGGAAAACAACTGCGCTAAGTGGAATGGTGTGTCTGGGTTAACAAGCAGCAATTATTATGTGAAACAACATAGGAAAAACGTGATAAAGAGATAACTGCGCTACACCAGAAAAATAGTATTCCTATCAGGGAACACCAAAAAGGGGGCCTAAAGCCCAAACATGTGTATTATTACCTATGAATATAAATGAAAAAAACACAGTACAGTGATACATATAAATAACAGTGATGTGAAATAATATATAATGGTTCCAACCATCTAGGAACCCAAATTGTCATTAAACATGTGTATTGGCCAATATCCTCTCCAGCCAATGCAAAATGAATTACAATCAGTGGAAATAAATTGATCATACAGAAATTGTTGAAAAAAAGAAGGGAATAAATGCAATAGTCCATAATTGAAGAATATCCCAATGTGTGAATATAGGGCCAGATTCACAAATGAGATACGACGGCGTTTCTCCTGATACGCCGTTGTATCTCTGTTTCTATCTATGCGACTGATTCATAGAATCAGTTACGCATAGATATCCCTAAGATCCGACAGATGTAATTGTTTTACACTGTCGGATCCTAGGATGTAGTACCGCGGCCGCCGCTGGGGGGAGTCTGCGTCATAAACCAGCGTCGGGTATGCCAATTAGGAGTTACGGCGGATCCACAACGGTTTTTCGCGTTCGTTATGTCGCCGCTAGTCTAGTTTCCCCATCGCAAAGTTACACTTTTTTTTTGGTGCCTTAACTTTAGACAGCAAGTGTATTGCTGTCTAAAGTATGGCCATCGTTCCCACGTCGAAATTTAAAAATCAACGTCGTTTGCGTAAGCCGTCCGGGAATACGGAAGTACGCTACGCGCGTCGCCGTTCAAAAAAATTACGTCACGGCGCGCAAAGCACAGCGGGAGTTAGGAAACGGAGCATGCGCAGTAGGTCCGGCGCGGGAGCGCGCCTAATTTAAATGGCACACGCCCATTTGAATTGGCCCGCCTTGCGCCGGAGGCCGCGGGCGTAGTTTTCATCGCAAGTGCTTGGTGAATCAGGCACTTGCGATGAAAAATTGCGGCGGTGTAACTTATCTAGGATACGTTACGCCGCTGCGATTCTACATGAATCTGGCCCATAGTCCAAAGAAAAGTGTCTAATTAAACACCCGTGCACAATCCGGTTAATGGCTGCTTGTGATCTTAAAGAGCCTCATGTGTATCCACCACCGATAATTAAATCTGCTTACCAGATTTGAAGGTCCTCAAGGACCAAGCCCAGCATAACACTCCAACCAGAGGAACTGGTTAATGGCACGGACCCAATGCGGCAGAGCCTCACACTAGTACTCATTGACAGCGATCATATAAAAAAGACTCACATTTCAGACGATATTTGTAGGCATTCAAACCTGCAGCGCCGGCCGGACGCTGACGTCATCCCCTCTCATCGTTTGAATCTCTACACGAGTGATTCCTTTTTTCCTGTCAGCGTCCGGCCGGCGCTGCAGGTTTGAATGCCTACAAATATCGTCTGAAATGTGAGTTGTTTTCCTATGTGCCTGTCTCCAATAAAGTATCCCTGGTTTTATGCTATGGAAGCACTTTTTTTCTTTTTTACATGATCGCTGTCAATGAGTACTAGTGTGAGGCTCTGCCGCATTGGGTCCGTGCCATTAACCAGTTCCTCTGGTTGGAGTGTTATGCTGGGCTTGGTCCTTGAGGACCTTCAAATCTGGTAAGCAGATTTAATTATCGGTGGTGGATACACATGAGGCTCTTTAAAGCGGAGTTCCGGCCACAATTTCACTTTTTAAATATAAATACTTCTGTAATACACAAGCTTAATGTATTCTAGTAAAGTTAGTCTGTAAACTAAGGTCCATTTTGTTAGGTTGTTACAGCATTTAGACACTTTATAAAATAGAAATTGACTGGGGCCATCTTAAGTGTGGGCATCATGAAGCCAGACTGTATGACTTCCTGGATTTCAGCCTTGCAGATCTCGCACATGCTCAGTGCTGCAGTGTCAGATCAGGTTTCAGCACCTGTGCTGTCCAAGTCACATGATTCTTTGAGACTGGGGAGTGCACAGACTCCTGGAAAGTTACACCCACTACATTCCCAGGAGTCTGTGCGGTGTAGGTTAGGAAGCATTAAGCACCTAGGTGCAGGAAGTGGGAAGATTAACTATTCTGCCTAGCAACAACACTTTGAAGGCATCTAAAAAAAAAAGTTTTTTCGTAAAGGACTAATGACATTTTTTTAAAACTACTGATGTAATGTTATATTTATGGGTGGAACTCCACTTTAAGATCACAAGCAGCCATTAACCGGATTGTGCACGGGTGTTTAATTAGACACTTTTCTTTGGACTATATTCACACATTGGGATATTCTTCAATTATGGACTATTGAATTTACTCCCTTCTTTTTTTCAACAATTTCTGTATGATCAATTTATTTCCACTGATTGTAGTTCATTTTGCATTGGCTGGAGAGGATATTGGCCAATACACATGTTTAATGACAATTTGGGTTCCTAGATGGTCGGAACCATTTTATATTATTTCACATCACTGTTATTTATATGTATCACTGTACTGTGTTTTTTCATTTATATTTATAGGTAATAATACACATGTTTGGGCTTTAGGCCCCCTTTTTGGTGTTCCCTGATAGGAATACTATTTTTCTGGTGTAGCGCAGTTATCTCTTTATCACATCTACCCAATTCATTGGCTTGCAATCGAAGGATTGGCTTCAGAAAGACCCTTATCATTCTGACATAAGAAAGAAATGTGGTAGTGTTGTACATCACTGCGTTCTTGACGGTCAGAAATTTGTGTGACTGTGTGTATGCAAGACAGCTTGAGAGGTATTCCATCGGGACTCGACTGTCAGAGTTTATTCCACTGGGAAAACTGGTTGTGTGTACAGGGCATTAGAGTAAGAAAAAGAGCAGGATAGTATCAGCTGCTAGACCTGAAAATAGCATCTCCCTTGAAGTACATACTTAATTTGCAAGCAAATAAGGAATAAAATAGGTGAGCATATACTTGTACACACTCTGTTTTCTGTTTCAAATTAACTTTCACACTGAGTACGGTATTTTGTGATCGGTTCTGTGACTGTGACTTTGGGCAAGTTCAGACCTTTCACATTTTTAATGCTATCATATTTCCTGAGATGTGTAGATAATTGTGATGACAAGAGTTTTTGTTTCCCATAGCATGGTAAAGCAATGAGTTTGTGGGGTTATATAAACAATTATTCATGGATTATTTTCTATAGTTTCGGGAGCACTAGACATAATGCTCAGCCTCAGTGGATCCTTATTTGACACAGTGGAAGATACTCAAGATAAAAATACACACTTAATCATAAGAAAAACTGAGAAGAATTCCAGACCAACATACTTTATTATCCTGCAACTGACATTCTATATATTATACAAACTAGAATGTTTGCCCTAAGGCTTACCTAACCTAACAAAACTAAATACATATATTTTACTGATACATTTTTTATTTAAACAACAAGGAGATTATCAGTCTCCAAATGTATTTTATGCTTATGGTATTTACATGGGAATCCATGTTAGCGTATATGTGTGTTGTCAGTTCTTTTCATTTGATGGTATCATTACAAACATTACATTACAATTTACATTCTTGTTGGGCCACCATTTCTTGATCATTTCTTATGTGCAGGATTTTAGGTTTTGCTCTGCAGACAGTTCTAAAGGCATCTTTCCTGGGAAGCTGCTGCAAGAGAATAAGTAAAAGCTAAGCCACTTGAAAGGTGCTATGTATTCCAGACCATGCAAAACCTTAACTGCATGAGTGCTAAAACCATTTAAATGGAAAATGGAAATTTGTATCAAATACTTACTGTAATTTTCCTTTCTTGACACCAATCCATGGCAGCATACCTGAGGTTGACTTCCAGGCCTTCAGGTCAAATTAAAGACTAAAACATGTACGCTGCCATGTTGGCACCAGGAAAATAGAAATCATTGTCAAATACTAACCGTAATTTTCCTTTCCTGGCGCCAATCCATTTTAGAATACACGTGGTAGTCTTTAGTTTGACCTGTGGGGCCAGAAGTCAACCACAATTATGGTGCCATGAGTTGGCGCCAGGAAAGCCTGTTAACATACCTCTGTAAACTGACTTGCACTGGAATAACAGTACATATGTTTACTTTATGCGTTTTGCTTAACTTGACCCAATACAGGCATGAGTACACTCACTTTACATACACTTGCGAGTAAGGACATACCCCCGAGTGTATGTAAAGTGCCTTACAAGTACTGTACAGACATTTTGCAGCCGCAGAAGAAGGAGCTGAAGCTTCGAGAGCATAGCTCGCCCTGTTCCAGTGTGCCCCTGACACCCCCACTACAGCCCCTGAGACCTCAACTACAACTCCTGACACCCTCACTACAGCCCCTGACCCCCCCCACTACACCCTAGAAGTGAAAAAAGGTATTGTTTTACTTTAAGTACATTTTCGTTTTACATACATGCTCTGGTCCCATTGTGTACTTAAAAGTGGGGTATGCCTGTAGTCCAGTTAGTGTAAAGCAACTTGCTCAATACAGCACCTTTATATTGTTCTAATACACACCTCTCCTACCTATCAGCCCTATTATAATTTACTCCTGTGTACAAACTAGCCACAATTTTTTTGTGAACTTCTTTTTATTGAAGATTTATAACAGTTCATACACAAAAAAAAGCAAAAAACATTACAATATATTAAAATAAAAACATAAAATATCAAAAAATGTAGCAGGGTAAAAAGGGTGCACCCGTGAATAGTAGAGTGCAATCCTCACTTTAATCAGTGAAAGGATATATTACTGGACAGCCGACCGCCCTGTGTTCCTTGGTAGCCCACCTGGGCCCTTCAGAATTCTGGAGACCTCAATGACACA